>NC_134432.1:15300909-15612727 GCF_030867145.1 Opisthocomus hoazin
GAATCCCAAATTAAATGGAAGCTTTTGATGCCTGCTGCTTCCAGTCCCATGGTGTCTAACTTGTACTTCCTGATGGAGTATTTAAGAAGCAATATCACAGAGTTGTTTTGGTTTTTTTTTTTTTTTAAAGTTTTGCTTTGGCGGAGTGGGGAGAGTAGTCCCAATTCAGAACAAAAATGTTTCAAAATGTGGATAATTTCAACAACTCCAAATTTGGAATTCTTTCTAATTCTGAATTCTGCCAAATACAGTTAAAACAGGTATTTTTCTTAATGACACATTGGTGAGCCTTTCTTTGAGCCTATGAGTAAGAAGATGGTTTTAAGTGTAACCTGAAACAGTTGCTAATAATTGCAATACCTCTAAAAATTTTAGAAAAATATGGAGTATGTCACCTGGCTTTTCTTTTTCTCTCTACTAAAGCTCCTTACGAAAATCCTTGATGCTGGTGTTTTTGGAAGCTCTGAAGACTTTGATCAGCCTGATTCTGACCAACGCATGCTTGTGAGACAAACACAAAAGCAATACTTGTACAAATTCGATCAGTGGCGCTCGGCTCCTTGGAAGAAAACTGTGGAAGTTCCTCTTGTGATACCACATTACAGTTCATATGTTAAGAAATTGTCTGCATATGCTGTAGAAGAATTATGGACCCCAGAAAACATATATTCAAATTTCAGGAGAATCAGTATGCCAAAGCACTTTGAATGTAATGAGCTCCCAGGGAATGATTTGGAAACAGAAAGCAAGAGGATGTATGATCAGGTATTTTTAAAGCACTAACTGTTATTAAACTTTTCTAGCTTTCTGTAGACTGACTTGTATTAGCTGGTACTTCATATTATTCTAGCTGCTAACATTAAATACAGCTAAAGGAACACTGAAAGAGGTATTGTGAAATATTGCTTGTGGTAATCTACTGCAAAACAATTCTACTAGAATAGATGTCCTTGCTGTAATGCAAGCCTGTTGCTAGAGCTCTTCAGTCATAAGACCCTGGACACCTAGCCCAGTGTCTGGTTCGGGTCTGTTCAGAAAAAGCTAAGATTCTCAGAAAGCTGCAATCTAAGCATTCTAAGTCTCCTGCCTTGGATGTCCTGCTGAGTTTGGAGAGATCTTCATGTTCTTCAACATCCTGAAACTATTGAGTTTTGTGGACCTCTGTCTACACAAAGAGGTTACAAGAGGCCCTGATGGGACCCTTTATATAAGCCATCCATGCTTGGTGAGTGTTCACGTGTTACTGTCCAGTATCTTCTGCTGTACAGGCTTACATGCTCTTTAGCTAACGGTCCACATGACATCAGCTAACCTTGCACTGAGACGCAAACCTTTACTGTCACCAGCCTAACATCCTCCAGAAGCACTAAGAAAACTTTTGAAAGGGCATCAGTGAGAAATTCAGTTTATATTGGTACTGTGTTTTTGTTGTTACAGGTTATATTTGATTTGACCCATGAGTTGCTCTGTGCAAAATATCAAGTAAGTGCAAATTCAAATACATTTCCATGGCTGAAAGAAAATTTGGGATCTCACTGTTCCAGGCATTCTTGCAGAACAGATGCCAATGAGGTCAAGGTATGTTCTGAAAACAGAAAGTGTACAATAACAAGAGTCGGTGAACAGAGCAGATACTACAATAGCAAAAAGAGAACAATGTGAAATTTGGGAGGATTATGGCAGTGTAACTGAGGTGATCAGAAAACAGCATTGCTCTGAAATGCTTGAGTTAATATAAACTGAGCTAATTAGTCTAAATATTCCAAGTGTATGGAGTTCTATATGGAATGGCAATTAGGCTTCTAAATCTCCCTGGTTATGACTATCTTGAGTGTAACCTCTAAAGTAATCTTATGTTTAAAATGTGTTGGCTGGCCAGTGTGGATCAGCTACTTCTAGATCAGCTCCCTGCACTTTGGGATGTTTCTAGATCTAAAGCTGGATGTCCACACTGGTACCAGTCACTCGTTTGCAACCTTCACAGTGACAGAATTCCTGTGAGAACAATTCTTTTCAGCCTTTTTTTGGTTTGTAGACATTTGTTCAGGGTGAAATCATGAAAATAATGAACCTGGAAAAGAATGACTTAGAAATGAAAAGAAGATTCCTTAATATGACCAAGTACAGAAACTGTAAGAGAGACAAAGTGGACCTTATTCTGGTAAGCAAACTTCCAAATAGAGATTTCTTTATTTTCTCTAGGTTTAAACTAGAAATTCTCATGTTTTTGTAAGAATTGTATTTACTTAAAATAACTTCAGGACTTCAAGGTATTGCCTTCCTTTTCAGTACACTTGCAATAATAAGTACTTCCAGTTCTTGTCAGTGGTTGGAATTAAACTAACAACATGTGTAAATTTGTTGGATTAGGTACAGTGTCTTAGTACCTTTCAGAACTGACTGTGCTCTTTTTCTTGAAGTAAACATTTACATCTATATTATTTTAGATTCAGGAGCTCTGCAAAGAAGAATCTCAGTGGACTTCCTATGACGATGATGAGTTAACTGTGAAGATGAGAATGGCTGAAGACATATTTGATAGCTTGATCCTTGATACGATCAGCGTTCTTAATAAGATTTATCTAAGAAAAGCCTGTGATTTCCCTAAAAGGCCCTAATGGAGGAATTTTAATCTCCGATTTTTTTTTAGGTAAGAAATGCCCGGTTTAAGAATTTTAATTCTGAACTTGTACCCAATATCAGTGTGGCCTTGGCCTAATTTATATGTTCATGTTTACAAGGAAAGGATGCAAGCAGAGACTTAAGCAGATAAAAAAACATATTGCACAAAATATTCTCCTTGTGTTTTGGGAGTGTTCATTAAGATCAATGTTGTTCTTAGACTGATGTCACACAGAATCCAAAGGGTGGAAATATTCTTCTTGTCTGTTTGTTTTTTTTGGTCAAGATAGCACTTTATTCGCTTATATGTTTTAAGAGCACAACATGTTTTAAAATTTTATGTAAGTCTATGATTATGCAAACTGCATTCAAAATCAATTTCTGTGAATTATCTTATTCTTTGTTATCATGTTCAGGTTGTAAATGATGACAGGTGAATCATTTTGAAAGTAATGTTCAGAAAATCATAGGTGGCTGCCTTTATGTAAAGGTGCAGATGGAATTAAATCTAGAAACTGAATTGCTGTGCATTTCTGTAGTTTGGAGTAAGTTCCTCCAACTGGAACAAGTCTAAAACTTCTCCTGATGGGTACAGCAGAGTTACACAGGTGACAGTGCACCATTTTTTATACACCGTGGAACTGGTTAAAAGTAGGCTGGAGATGGCTTCAGAGATGTGACATTCAGTTTTAATGTCTATAACTTTATGTAAATGAGAGAAATACTGATGTAATGCACTTTAAATGGAATGCTTTGCTATTAGTAACTACAATTTCTGAGAATTAAATAGTGCATATGATCAGGCTATTTATCATGCAACTCACATGAGCCCTTTGAATTCTTACAGTATCTAAAGATAGGGTGCTGAGGATGTAATTTAATTGGCAAAACAGAAGAAATCAATAATCCTATTTTGTATTGGCAACACTGGAAAAAATCAAGATTTTAACTAGGAAATACAAACATTCCCTGGGCATGCTAATTGTTCACTATGTATACTGCTGTGGTCCCACCTACTGTGCATTAAGAGAAGGCCAATGAGAAAGTTCTATTATTGTTTGTTTTTAAAGAAATACTATGCAAATATTTCTTACTGGAATTCAGAAACTGTTCATTATTGAATGTAAGTAGATCTGATTTATTCAAATCCCATTCATTCAGGATATCTTTAAAATAAAATAAGCAGGACATACAAACTGTATGCAAACATATTTAAAATCACATTATTTACAGTCTGATTTCTGTGGGAAAAATAGAAATATATTTTATGTTTCTGTTTTTAAATACTGATGGCTTAACTGTTTTCCTACTGAATTGTTTTCTGAATAAACAAAAATAAACCCTCTGTATCTCATTTTTATTTATTTCTACTGCAATTCCAAGTGATTTCAGGCTACATGCTGTACACTTCTACTCTCATTAGCAAATGGGAGTAGTTTTGTTTTGAAGATTGCTCCTGGGGATGTTAAAAAGCCCTGTCCTGCTAGTTGCCATATGAACAGAAATTAAAAGGCAACTTCTGCCCCAAGAACATTAACTGTTCATCTTATTCTGTAAATTATTTTCAAGTCCCTTGTGGTACATTTTCTTAAGTCTCCAACTTTTGTCCTCATTGATTAATTAATTCAGATAATTTATTTGTTCTAAGATTAATGTTTTCTTGTTGTCAGTTTACAGTAGAATTTAACTCAATTTTTTTTCTCCTGGGCTTAGAGACAAATTGTTGGATACAATGACAAATCTATATATTGAAGCACTACACTTTCCCAGTCTACTGTCACTATGGTTTTGCAGCAGCAGCTAAAAACATCACTTCTATACGTGAATGAATAGCTGAAGGACTCATTTTATTTCGGACGGGTGCCTTATGTTACGCTGTGTTACACTTGAGGAAGATAACCGTTATATTTGCAGTTAGGTTTGTGAGTGAAGCCTGAACTCCTGCAAGATGCTATGTACAGAAGGACACCACTATAAAGTAACTACTGCTGATGAGAATAGAAAGTGTATACATAGAACATGTCAGACATGTTTAATATCCCCCACTATTCTGTGCTCAAAACCTTAGATTCTGGCACCCAGATATATTGACCTCTTCAGTCAGTGGCAAGTCTTCAATATCAAGATTACTCTCCTTCAAGGTCTAATATTTTGTTTGCCTTGGTTTTGATCAATATTAACCTTCTGGGTCAATAAATCTTGATACTAGCCTCAAGAGGAGTCATTATCTTTCATAGAAAATGATTATTTCTCAGTTAAACCCTACATTTAATTTTCCTGTAATCCATCTTTCACATCTTCACGTTTAACAATATTTCTGAATAAAATTCACTCTAAAATAACTTAGGCACTGCAGATTTTAAAATCCTAATTAGCAGCTACCACAAGATTTTTCAATTTTTTGAGGGGTTGGACCCCGCTATTGTACCCACTGAATTTTGTTGGTTACAATACCAGGGAAAACAGAGACTGAAAACCCCCCAAGTGGGATGGGATACAGGCGAACACCTCACTTCTACCTGAGGATACAGGTGCAAAAGAGACGTGACAGAACCATGTCAGATACTAACGATCAAGAAAAGACCAAGGTGGCAGAATCTGTTACTCAGTTCTCAGAGAAGAGGATTTTTACTGTCTGTAAGATTCCCACCCTTGTACTGTCTGTGAATTACTGGCCAGAAACGATGACAGACTAGATCCTAACCTCTGAATTTGCACTGGTAGGCCTGAAGTAAGAATTTGGACCCATTTGTTTCCTACTCGCGGGATTAAAACAAGCATTTGTGAGTAACAGAAGCAGGAATTATCTTTTCAAGGACCTCAGCCTTTCATTGTCTGAGTTTTAAAGTCCTCTGAAGTCGGCCTCTGGGGATAATTTCTCTGATGGTTTTCTGTTAACGTAATGAAAAATCTTCAGCCTGTATTTGCAAAGGAGACGTCCGCACTGTAGCTACAGCTATAAAAGGTGCCAAAACCCATTACCAGCGCACAACCAAATGTAATCTAACAAAAGAACAGCGTTTCTGACATCCTCTTCAGAGCTCACAGCACCCTACGTGCAGCCTTTTGCCACATCTTCAGTTTTGAGGAGAAACGGCTCTTTCCTGCCAAACAACACACTTTGGCGTGAAACTGCTCTCGACTCAACGGCCGTGCTGGTTTAATCGCTTCTCGGCGAGGAGCTTCGTGAGGTTGGAAGTCCTGTTCCCACAGCAGACTGCCCCACAAAACCGGCCCCCAAGCTAGCTCTGTCGTTTTAATCTCATCAGTTTTTCCCCTTCGACAGTCACCCTGAGGGAAAGGCGGCTCCGAACGCAGCCGCAAAGGGTTTGCTGGCGGTGCGTCCCTGTCGCCAGGGCTTGGCAACGCGCTCGGGTGATGAGAGGGGACGGAGGGAGCGGCCCTGCCACCCCCCCCCCCGGCCCCCCATGTGAGGACATGGCGGCGGGCGCTGCCTGAGGGGACCGGCGGGCAGCGGGGGCCAGCGGGCCTCGCTCTCCTTGCTCGGGGGACCCCGCTCCTCTCAGGGGGGGAACAGGGCCCGGACCCCCGCCTCAGGCCACCGAAGCTCTGGGAGCCCAGGGCGGGAAGGAACCGAGCGCGGCCGGGTCGCGACGGCCGCCTGGCCACAAGGCCGCGTCGCCAGGGCCGGCGCGTTGCTATGGCGCGGCCCCGCCCCGCCTCTCGCCGCGCGCCGCTGGCGTCCCAACATGGCGGCGGCGGGCGGCTGCGGGCCGCTGGCGCTGCTGGCCGCGCTGCTGCTGCTGGCGGCGGCGGCGGCGGCGGCGGCGCGGCTTTACCGGGCCGGGGAGGACCCGCTGACCGTGCTGGCGGCCGGCTCGGTGCGGCGGGCGCTGCTCAACTCCTCGGCCGCCTGGGTGGTGCAGTTCTACAGCTCGTCCTGCGGCCACTGCATCGCCTTCGCCCCCACCTGGCGGGCCCTGGCGGGGGACGTCAAAGGTGAGGCGCCGCCGCCGTCCCCCCCTCCGCGGCGGGCTCTGACCGGGCCCCCGAACCCGGCGAGCGCACGGCTCTGCACGGCTCCGCCAGGCCGCCGCGGGCCTCACCCGCAGCCCGCCGCCCCCGCCGTCGCTCCCCGGTGCCGGTGTTGGGCCGGGGGATGCGGGCCGCGGCGGGGCCTTGTCGTACGTGGTCACCCGTGGGGTGCTCGGCCGCGGCGGGGGCCTTGGCATGCGTGGGGGCAGCGTGGCTTGTGCTGGCCGTGTCACCCGTGGGCTTGGGCAGGGCCTTGGCACGCGTAGGGGGCAGCAGGGCCTGTGCCGGCTGTGGGCTTTGACGGGGCCTTGGCACGTGTGGCCGGGCTTGGCGCTAAGCCACGGTGCCTCGACGCAGGAGCGTCGCCCCTCTTCACGCCCCTCGGGCGGCGGGCACAGCCCTCGCCACGCTGCTGGGGTGGGCAGCACATGGGACAGAGCCGGGGTGCGGGTGCTGCCAGCCAGTCTCCCCACTGAAGGTCACGGAGGAGCCCCACTGCCTCGCCCACGCCGCGCGGCCCAGCCGCGGGTTGGCAGGCGGGCATCTCGGCGGGGGCTGCAGTGTGCGAGGGGCGCGCTGAGGCACAGGGGGGTTGTTCAGGCTGAGCTCTGGGGGCAAGGTCTTGATCATCTGAACGCTTGGTGAAGGGACTCGCCTATTTTAGAGGCTAAACAAAAAGTAAGTACTGCGGGGCTGGAGAGGCCGTGCACACGTTGGAGTTACACCTTGCGAGTTCAGTGTGGAATGACTGGACTAGACAGGGGGAAAAGGACTGCCGGGAAATAGTATGAAAATCAAGCGAAGTGAGAGTCAGATTTTCAGATTTATCAGATAGTGACTTAAAAAGAAATGGTGGCCTCCGCGGTTTATGCTGGGGGAGACCTGCCTCGCTGTGGCTTAGTCTGCTCAATTTTTTTGGCAGGTGCTGAAATGTTTTACTCTATTTGTAGGTCTAAGTAAACAAACAGGCCCCTCAGATATCCATTGAGTTCAGTACCTCAGGTGGGGAAAAGACCTGAGATCAGACTTTTGGAAATGTTGTGCTTAATATAGTGGTGTTAAAGGCTTTTGAACCACTCTTAGTTTCGCATTTGACCCAAGAGATGTTTCCAGGGTGGAGGCAGCAGTTCTAATGCATTCGTATGGTTCCAGCGTGAGAGGGGGTGAAGAGCTCAAAAACTGAGAAACACAGAGCATTGCTGATTTCAGAGCATTTCAAAGGCTTCTTGCTTGCATTCCGGTTTTGTTTATAAAAGCAGTAGCTTTTTTCTGATTTCTTTGGCTAAGTTTGTGTAACATTTTCACCTTCTGATTTGGTTTGCTTGTGGCCAAAATAGTATGAGCTTTTCTTCTTTTTTTGAAGAAAAGTTGAGAACAAGGAGGTGTTTGAACACTGCAGTGAAGATCGTGAAGAGCCTGAACTGAGCAGAGCTTTTGTCAAAATGAGACGGGGACGTGTTTATATATTACCACAGCAGCACGATACCTTTGAAGGCAATATTGTTTGTAATTTGTAGTGACTTCTTCAAATACGTATTTTCTTTTCTCATCTGCAGTCATGATAACTGCAAATGATGTTCTGCAATTCTATTACTATAACCTGTTAAAGGCCTATCTACTCTTTAATCCATTGAGTTTTTATGAAGACTTTAATTTAAAAAGTGGATTTTTATGTTTGTGGACATTGGCACTACCAGCAAATGCAATTGCCTTCTGGTGTTATTTGTCAGCAGAATGTTTCCATTTTAAAGTTGGAATGAATGGATTTTAGTAGGAGACTGAGAACAGTCACGCTTTTTGTAGCTTCATCCAAAAAAAACCCCAAAAACGTTTCACCCACTTAGGCTGTCCCAACATTTATTTTCCAAAAATGTTTACTCATCTGCTAGGATATTACAGCTCTCTTCGAGGCTGCAGACTCATCTGCATTAGAGAACTCCTAGATCACTGTGGTTGTATTTGCTAATTTGGTATAGACAGTTAAATGAGTGCAACTACTTTGTCTATAAAAGGCCTGTGCTAATACAGTTAATTTTAATTTCATTTCTCATTTGTTGAATCTTGGCAATGCTATCATTGCAATCTTCATAGCAGAACATAATCCTCCGGTGCTTGCTTTTGTGTAATTTACATTTTGAGTTTGATGCTCCCTCTCCTCTCAGAACAGGCTTTAGGCTTAGAGTCATTGCTGCTGCATTCCTAATCACACATTTAGTTTTATTACAGTAGTGTCCAAAGTGGCCATTATAGTTAATTGTACTTTTTCTGTCTTAAAAGATGATTGCATCCATCCACCATAATGCCTGTGGGCTGGAATTATATGCAGTAATTTTCCGTGTAGAAGTAACAAACCCTTGGAAATCCCATGTACAACAACCTTTGAATTATATGCAGAAGCAATTCGCTCTTCTGGATTTGGAACAACTGTTCCAAATCTAGCAATAATGATTTCCTTCTAGAAATGGTTCTTTAAACACATTTGGTGGGGAACTGCAGAAACCTTGTCGTTATTCAGAAAGCAGCCTATGTGTTAAAATACATAAGTCTGAAGTGGCCTGCAGGGAGAGGTTGCTTGTGATGCATCGCTTATCTCCCTGACTGAAACTTCATAACGGAAAATAACGCGTGGCATGGCATCTGCCCGCTGGAGGGAATACACAAAGAAAGTATCTCCCTCATAATACCCTGTGAGGGGTGAGTTGGCATTCTGCAGCATTTCGCAAGGTTTGAGCAACCTGCTGGATTTCCAGTGTGTCCAATGCATTCGTGTTGTTCATTGGAACTTGTTTAGCCTAAACAGAAAGAGCTTTGGTTAGTGTGATATCACTTATCTACTCCTTTCATATAGTTTGTGAGTCAGTATTTAAAAAATACTAATGCTAATTTAAAATTCATCAGCATTAAAAAAAACCAGTCCAGGCTACAGTGCCACTGTAAACTCACACAGTGTAGGCTGTGCACTCCAGCAACTTTCACGTCCTTTAGAAAGGAAAAGCTCCTTTTCAAGCAGAAGCAACTGCTGAGCAGCGCACGTCCCAGCTGGTGCTCTTTAACCCAAGTGTTTGGCTGGAGATGGGTTTGCATTGTTGTGAGCCGGCTGTTTGCATGAGGTTCCTGGTGCTGCTATTCATTCTGTGGAGGAGGATCAAGACAGGTGGAAAAAGGAGGAGGAGTGGTGAAAGTTGAATGAGATAGATACCCAGAAGCCAAACTTTTTTTTTTTGTTTTGCATTTTATTCCATGAAATGGACTGTTGTATCTTTTGTGCTCCTGTGAATACATGCCCATCTGCTCTAGCATGCTCGTAGTTACTCCTGGTGCCTGTTCAGCTGTTGGCATGTTCAGCACAACTGAAATTCTCCCTCAGCTGCCCCATCCTCCTCCAAAGACAAATAAAGGTCAAGCTAAATTTCAAAAGCAGCTAGGCATGCAACGGTCAATCAGGTCTTGAACTTGATGAAGCTTTCATGCGCTTTGCTATAAAAGCAAGTTTAATTTTAGTGCTTTTTAAATTTTATTGATACTTGGCAATTGTGCTGTACCTTCAAATTCTGCCCACAGCTGTTTTGATTTAGCTTAGCTTCAAAAAGTAACTGTCTAAGGAGTCTCCTGGAGCCGTTCTTCCTTAAAGTGATTGCTGCAGCGGAGCATGCCTCAAAAAGATCAGTTCCGAGCAAAATGAGAAGGAAGAAGTTGTAAAGGAGCTGAAAGCTTTTACTGAAGTTATATAAGTATATTTATAGAAATACTTGAACTCTTGTGGTTATTGCTGTGCAACATTTATAAAGAAAACTTATGGTGATGTTCAAACTCAACTATTTAGCACACTGGTTAAAAATCAGGTATTTTTTGAGGTATATCTAACGTATTCCTGAACAGTACTGAAAGATAAAGACGGCTTTCAGTAGACAATAGGTGAGCCTTGGGTTGTGTGCAATTCGGGAGGCCTCTGAGAAAATTGTGAGTTCACCAAGCAGTGAGTCCTTGTGAAAACAGCTGTAATACAAGGTGCATCAGATTTATGGTTTTGTAGTTGACAGCCACGTGGAGCAGTAACTGTTGGATTAATTTTATTCAGTTATATATATTCTGTATGCTTTATTTTATGAGCTTAGTTAGTGGGAGAAGCTAGGGAATACAAGCTGGTATCTTGCAAGTGTTGGGTTGGCCCTGATTTCATCTTACTGGATTCAATAAAATGTCTTTGGCCTGGGAAGTGCTACATTGTGTGTTGAGATTCTTCTTATTGAGGTGTATTGAAAACACTGCAGCTAAGAAAAACAGGGAGGCTTTAGTTATTTTAAAAATCAGTAGATTGTATTACACTTGAGGATAGAAATGAATAGCAAATGAGAATCGACTGACGGCTGGATTTTTGTGCCATTGGAAGCTGTCGGAGTTCTGTTGTTGATTTCTGTGGGACACAGAGTAATCCATCAGCTGAAAAATGAAAGATATCTTTGTTTTCAGACTGGGAATCTGCAATTAGAATTGGCGTGCTGGATTGTGGGGAAGAAGAGAACTATGAGACGTGCAAAGAATACGGTATTCACTATTACCCAACTGTTAGGGTAAGTGTCTTAATATATTGCCTTAGGTAAAGGGTGCCTGCTTTATAGTAACTAAAACCGTAACAAACTTACTCGTGCAGAGTGTTACGTGTAACTAGTTGTTCTTCAGCTGGACTTTTTCTTTGCTTTTGATGAGGAAGCTGTGGGGTTGATAAAAGATTAATTTGAGTTCTTCTTGCTGAATGCAATAGCTGATGCAGTTATTTATAGCAGTAATTCAGTCCTCAGTTCTGAATGTGAACAGTTCTTATTGAAAGATGATGCCATTCTAGAAAGTACTATGTTGATACATTTATATAACAACTAGCTGTGGTCTATTTGTTAGATAATAACAATTTGTATAAATATTTTTCAAATTCAAATATTCATGATTATTAATAGGATTTTTAGTTTTGTTATGTAAAAGTAAAGGTAATACATTGAAATTGCATCATGAAATCTGATTTCATGACCAGGGGTCCAACTTAAAATTTACCCTTAATTCATCCATCACTGTTTTTCTAATTAATTTCATAATTTGCTTAAACTGGCTTTTAAGAGGGATCTTGTGTGTGCCAAAAGTATCTACTGTTGTTCATCTTCAGGACTTAAGTGCAATTTTTAACTTCTCTGTCAATGTGTATACTCACATTATTAACCATGAGTGTAAGCAGAATGTGATGGATGGAGAGGACTGAATAAACTGTGTTTGTTATGACAGGAGACATTTTACTGTAGAATTTGTGATGTTCTACCCTGATAGAAAGAAAAATATTCTGGTTTTTGTAATCTTTCAAGTTTTGGGTGTAAATTGGAATGCGCTGTTTGTTAGACAGTGAATCTCTTCTATTTCATTTTTTTATAGCAGAAGGCAGTCAAGCTCCATTATATATCCTGTTTAACCACTGGAGGGAGTTGAGAAAATGTGAATAGTGTTCTAAGTATGTACACAGTTGGTAGGACTGATTTGGTTATCAGTTAATTAGTGTTTGGGTTAATGTTTGCAGTCGCGGATCAATATACAGTACTGAATTATGCATTGTGATATTTTTCTTCTAAAAGTTGGCCTTACTGTATATCAAAGTTTCAACTGGTGCCTATGATCTGCCCTCGTATAGTTGAGAAGCAGGTCTTTGGAGCTCATAGGCTAAGAGGGAAAACTGTCTTCTGAACAGATAGTTAAAAATATTTTGTAATTGGAGCTGTAAAAAGTAAAAACTCTTGGAAGCCGTGTTTGTTCCTAAACTGAGCTTTCATCTTACACAGTGAGTTATTTTCAAAGCGATAATACTTTTTTTTTCTCTCACATAGTACTTCAAAGCATTCACAAAACAGTTTACCACTGGAGAAAATTACAAAGGTAAGAATATCCTGCTGTAAGAAATCCCCAAAGCAGTTATCCTCTCAGCCAGGAATGTGTCACACAAGAAGCAAAATCCCTTTGCCTGTCAGTTAGTTTAGACAGCTAGAGATGAGGTGGACACTAAATAGCTCTTTCAGATGTGATATTACAAGTACTGTATGAACATGGAATGTTGGGCAGAATTTTAGACAGGCAAAACACTTGTTCAAGAACTTAGGGCTCACGCTCTTAATTTTGACAAATGGCTAGATAATTTTTTAAAATTCCTTTTTTCCACTGCACACACACCTCATCAGCGTGAGATCCAATTTGCTCAGTCCTCACTGATGCTTTTTGATCTGTCGGGCTGCTTTCCAGGCATCCTGAATCTCACCCAGAGAACCCCTATTCAGATGTTGACTAACTGAAAGTGGGCTTATGCTGTGTGTCTGACAGGATCACAGCTTGAGGTGGTTTGTCTGGGGACAAAAGTAATGTTGTCTTTTTCAATGGATTAGCATTTAAAAGGCCAGAGGTCAGAAGAGAGACCACCTGCACCATTAACCCTTCATGTAGAAGTAGACTGTAGTTGTACCTGTTACTTTTTGGCATTTGTGAGATTTTGCAATTTTTGACATTCTGCTTTTTATTTTATTTCTTTTAAAGCAAATAAAATGTTCTCACACTTCATATACTTCCTCATATTGTTACATGGCTTTGTAACCTCAAATGGTACACCTTTGCAGTTTTTAATGCATGATGAGTATCCTTATTGCAAAAAAGCTACTGAAGTTGTCTGCACCAACTATTGCAAAAATGAGCATGGATTTAGCATGAAGCCTTGTTTGAAGAGAAAATCAGCAAGGCAGGCAGATGGTTAGATCTGGAAAAGTCTTGAGGTTTTATTAATTTTGGGGTGGGATGACAGCTTTTAAATATGATCTCATCTCAACATTAAAATGAAATCCTGCAACTAAATCCTAAGTCCCTGTTCTTCAGCCAAGTAGTGTTCTGTTTAAGTCCAAATTTAAAACAAACTGACACAGAAAAGCAGGAGAATGTATGAAAACCTGCATGTGAGTAATTTTTTCCCAGTTTTCTAAAGTGTTGTTTGGGTTTTTTTAACTTGTACTCAGCAGGAGCAGATCGAGAGCTGCAAACAGTTCGTCAGATGATGATTGACTTCTTACAGAACCATTCCCAAGAGCTGAGACCGCCTGCTTGCCCGCCATTGGATCCAGTTTCGTAAGTTCCTTGTTTAAAATACAGCTGATGTGTGCTTACTGTGTTGATTAAATAAAATGTAGAAGGTCCTATTAAAGATGAAGTAAGCTTTCTTATTATCAGTTCTGCTACAAGATTTTAAAAGGAAACTCTATCAATAACAGTGGCTGTATTGCATTCTGCCTGTGCTAAATAGCTTTTCTTTTCTTAAAAGGTCCAGTGATATTGCTTCACTTTTTGACAAGAACAGCCACCATTACACTGCCATTGTGTTTGAGAGTAATAATTCCTATGTTGGACGAGAGGTAATGTATGACTTATGACTGTAATAATGAATATGAATGAATGTTGGCATAACACAGTTTAATTTTATGTTATTTATCCAAGCAACAAATTTTTTGATTATAGGACGAATTAAAGGGTCATAAAGGGCAGGTCATGCATATATGAGATATCACAAAGTCAACGGATTATACAGTGCTGTTGTATTTAGTCACACAGAGGAACTTTCTTACAAATGAATGTGATGTCATGTTAACTTCTTCCATTCACATTTTAGTGGAAGATTAATTTATTAGTGTCATTGTTAGGATAATTTTTTTGTCTTTCAAGATTTGGAAGATCACAACAAAAATATTGTCAGATTATGTTATTGGTCTGTTGCAGCTAGAGAACCATTCAGAATATTCATTCCTCTGGGCAGCTTTTGTGATTTCGGCTGTTTATAATAATCTAAATTCTCTGGTTCTCTGTCTTCATGTATGGCTTTTAGGAAATTATGTTATAAATTAAGATGATAGCATAAAATTATTTTCACAGCTCTGAGGCACTGAAGAAGTGGAAGTCTTTGGTTTTTTGCTGCCCCCACCCCCCCAATAAAATATTTGATTTGGCATCATTTCACCACCTAATGAGCCTGCTGTTTGCTTAGACAACTGTTACTTTTCTCTTCCTGCCAAGATCTAGGATAAGTAAAGAAAATAAATTGCATAATTATCTAGGCATAATCTGCGCAGAAACATCCAATGTCTGTGGAATGTTTCTAATTAGATTTGATGCTGAGATGGCCCAGTTGTCTAAGTGGAGGAGGGTGGGCTGCCAAAAGCAAGAATCACTTTGAGAAGCAGGCTGCTTCCAGTCGTTTGTTTTCTGGAAGCTGCTGTGTTGAAACAAGTGGGCTTTACCAAAGAGAAGAAAGGTGATGATTGTAAAGTTCTTCAGCATTTTGTCACGCTTAGTACCTGCTGCTATAGGGAAAGACTGAGTGTCACCCGATTAACACAAAGTGGAGTCTGCTTTCAGAAGAAAAAGTATTTGCTAATGTTATGTAGTATTTTAGCTTTATAGAATAGTTTAGTGAAATAGAAAACAACGTTGTTTTCAAGTTTACGGTATAAGACACAATGGGCAAATGGGCAAACCTAATAGAAGTTGCAACAGCTGAAGAAAGGAAGGCCATGCGTTTGCCACTGATGGAAGGAGGAAAGGAAGGGTCTCTTAAATTACAAGTTTGAAAGTGAAGGAAAACATGGCAAAGATAATATTCATCTTAGAGGGAAAAGTGTCGTGGAAACTGTGAAACTAACAACATGAAAAAGAAATAGAAGAGACAGAGAGGGGTATAAGTAAAAGAATGACAAGTAGAAATGTAAGGAGAGTCAGAAGGATGAAAGGTTTTGTAGGTAAGAATGGAACATTAGAAATGGTAGTAGAAGAGCATAGGCTAATGGAAGGATGTAAAGAGTGTGGTCATTAGAATGACAAAAGAGTTTAGTAGTGGGATCTTGAAGGACGCAAGAAGGGAAGAAATGAGTATTTAAGCTTTTTTTAAAGGGCAAATTTTCATTACTTATAATTGACTCATCATATTTGTAGGTGCAACGTTGGCTGTAGCTGGCAAAGAACTTTGCTGGTTGAGTCCTGGCAAATCTTTGAGGCATCCTGATGTTACCATCCTTTTCTGCCTCCTCCACCCTTCACTGAATTTCACGCCTTGCAAAGAAATTTGTGCCCACTCCCAGCTGCTCTAAGGCAAAAGCCCAGCATCAGATTTAAACAGCTGAGGAAGATTGGTTTGAGCTCAGATGTTGGACTGTGAACTGGAACTCTTGAGATATAGGCACCTACCCCTCTATGGAGTCTCTGCTGTGGGGCTGGTAAACAAAAAGAGCTGAACAGACGGCTGGGTGCTGTGACACCACAGACTACACAGCTTGATTTGGCAGGGCTTGCCAAGAAAAGTCTTAAATCCTGTGGAGCCCTTAATTGTTTTCGAGGTCATGGACTTTGACATCAGAATGCCACAAATTGGTGGGACCGAGATTTCTTCACTACCTGAAAATTTGCCTTTGGACTCTTACATATATAACATGAAAGATAAACCTGTTCATGCCTGTGGAATATCCTCTGGGCTATTTTGAGCTTTCTGAGGGCATTTTATCATACATTTTCATGTTTTCTTCAGATGTTAGACTTCAAAGGGAAAAGATCAGGATAGAGCAAGAAAAAAAAAATGGAGGATAGGGGCAATAATTTCCAGAGAAGTGTAAATCTTCTTTAACTTGAGTTGTTAGTGTCCACAGAATACTCGTAGATGTGCTTTCTTGGTGAAGAGCTTAATGATACCCTTAAAGGATGATGCGCTTCACCTATTTATATGTCTTGTCCTACAAGATTGGATATGCCTTGAACAATGTATAATTCATGTCATCTTTTCATTACCCAGGTTATCTTAGACTTGATCCAGTATGAAAACATCATTGTAAAGAGAGCGTTGAATTTTGATAAGCCTTTTATTGAGAAACTTGGTATTACCTCAGTCCCTTCATGCTATCTCGTGCATCCAAATGGGTCCCATGGCTTAATTAACATGTAAGTAGTTATCTGCTATGGAATATGGGGAGGTTCACTCAGACTATAAAAACAGTTTCCATAGCTTCCTTTCATACAAAGTAAATTATTCTGTAAATCCATAAATGCTCTCTAGCAATTATTAAGTAATCTAGCAGTCTTGTTATACGATTTACTCTTTGTGAATGCTTGTAATACACAAATGTGGGTTATGCCAGTGGAAGTTAGACTGCATCTTTTAGGAGGAGAAAGGTAGCTGAAATGGTGTGGCGGCTAATTATACCCCTTGTGTAGTTTGACAGCAATAACAAGTTTATACTGGTGGCTTCACTTGCGAAGTAGATGGTTTGAAGTAGTGTTTCTAACTGGAAATAAAAGCTCTAGGCCAATGTTTGTTGCTTGGAGTTTTGTATGCTCAGAGCAATGAGCTGGTTGTTCTTAATGAACCATTTAATATTGTTCCCTGTATGTTTTAACGAGAGACCTAATATTACTTTTGCTTACAACTGTTGCCTATTTATAGCTTTAACCTATTATTGTGATACTTCCTAAAACACTTTGGAATAAAAGTGGAAAAAAATTAACGAGGCATCAAAGTTCTTAAACTTGCCTCTAAGTCAAAATACTTGTTCTATGGGAACACTGCCTGTGCAAGGTGAACAGACATTTTGATTAATATGATGTGTTCTTATTTTGAATGGAATTTCAAACCACTAATCCAAATGTTTGTTATTACTATTCTGAAGTTGAACATTATTTAGTTTCACTTTATATCAAAACATAACATGTTGCTAGGACTGCAAAGCATAAAACAATATGAACATCTTGTTTTATAAATATGCTAATTTGCTTTGGATATTCACTTAGTCTAAGATTAAAAGTAATCTTTCCTTTGTCCATTTCTATGCAGTTTGAAGCCTCTACGGTCTTTCTTTTCTTCGTATTTAAAGTCACTACCAGGTGTAAGAAAAAAACTTCTTTTGCCACTTCAGCTACCTGTTCAAGAAAACAAAGAGGAGGGTACAGAAATCAAGGTGTGGAAGGAGTTTGATAAGTGAGTGATACCCTCGATTTTCAGATCAATGCTTGGTTATTAAAATTTGCTTGCAGTTTTTACTTGCCATGTGGGAAGCTGTGCTGTAATTTATTATAAAATCCTTGTGCAGTGAAAAATTTTACTTCGTTTCATCCCAGATGATGCACGTTGAGTTGAATAGGTTGGTCACTACTGAATGATCTGCATTCTTCTGCTAGAGTAAAATTAAAGACGTTCATGCTTGATGCTGGAGAAATTATAGCATCAAAGCTGAGAGCAAAGCTTTCAGTTGTTGCTTCAACTTCATCTCTTTCTCAGTGTATTCAGGTAACACTTGTGAGTTAGTTCAATTCTAGCATGAAGGTTACAACTTCTTTACGATTGTGAGCAGTGTTTCAAACAATTCAGAGGTGAAATTATTGGGGACTTTTAGTATTTAGTTTTTAGCAGCAAGCATCTGCACTGCTAATGTTTTTTTCTAAAGGTATGGCTAAATACTTAATTGACATAAAAATGCCAAGGACTTGGCACCCATTACCTGAGGTATATGGATCACTGATCTGAACTGTGGGTAAACTTCAGCAAGTAATCAGTGTCCCTTAAAAATAAGTAATAAAATAACAAGCTCTAGCATTACTATAGAAAACAAGAATTCTGTATGTGTATAATAGTGAAGCAATACCCACTAAAAACTGCTTGTCAAATGCAAGTATAATAGAAAATATGAAAGTCACTGTAAAAGATGTTTTAGCATACTAAATCCAGTAAGGTTTATCTTCACCCTCTTTCCCTCTTTGTCTGTTTGAGAAAAAGATGCAAAGGCTTTGCAAAGAGATAATCCCTCAGCATCTTTAGATGGAAAAGATGTAGGACTGAGTGCTTTCATTTTGTACTTACTTCCCTTTCGTGGACACTATTAGTGTCATCTTCTTTCAATTCCTATTATGAAATGTTTTATATGAAACATGATGTTATCAAAACAACCGAGTTAAATTGAGCTGCTTTCCAGCAAGACAAAATCTTGTTGATGTGAATCTCAAGTCAAAGTATCTTCTAAATAGGATTCTTTGGGGGAACCTCATGCGTTCACATGGATGTCTTTTTATTTAAGAAACTGAAGCAGAATTTTGCTGCTGTTTTAAATTTAAGTGAGTATGTTATTAATTAAGGAGATAAATTCAGAGCGAGTCTGTAGTTTGAGTTCTTAAGAATATAGATTATTCTGTGCTTTAATATGTTATTTCCTGCATGTTATTTAAGAGGTGGGTCCAGCCAGTTTCTTGAATGATTGTTCTTTTAATTCTGTTTGGTTTTAGAAATGTGCTGCTGAACGCTTACAAGAAGTGTTTAACTATTAACTATTTGAACTTCTGTTTGTTTGGTTACGTTGCTCTGTATGATACTGTCTAGAGTTTGTACTCTGAAAGCATTGAAGGATAAAGTGCTTTACTTGGTCTATTTGTACTTTGTAAACTGTTTTTTGCTGTTATGAAGGTATTTGGTTGTGAGAACGAAATCTTAAAATCTTGGATTTGCTTTACGTGCTTTACTTGTACCTGTTAGAAGGTACCTAATTCTGTCTTGAGAGCTGGTGTGATTAAAATTAACTGTTAAACTTGTATGCGAAGAACCTACAGTAAAACTACTGCGTTTGGGAGAGGATTTCTAGATTCAGTCCTTTCCGACTGAACTTTTTCAGTCTTGTTTGCGCTCCTGCTTTGGATATAATCTACTTCTGTTCAACAAAAGTCTCCCTTTTTTCATAACATGTCATTTTTCTGTTTGTGGTCAATCCTGAAGAGAAGCTGTAATTTCTTTACACTAGCTATTTCCTTGCTGACAATGTCAGGGTTATAATTTCATTACAAGGTAAAGCTGGCTGAGAGGCAAAAAGTTTAGTCAAATATAAGAGAAATTCTTGTGTGTGGTTATGCTTCATCTGTCTAAACTCTGAACAAAATGACATAAAATTTCTGTTTTAAGAGAGTACAGTGAAACTCATTGAACTTGACATTCACCATACCGAGCACCTGAAGTAACTGCTGTGTCTTCCCATACTGGTGTAGGGTATACTGCAATCACTGTGGAGTGGCAAATGTTGAGGTTTTAATGACACCTGCTATATATCAATTTTACCTTCATGACTGGTGAGAAAATGAGCGAAAGAAACCTGCCACTTTATAACATTATATATGTGTGTTTCAGATCTAAGCTGTACATGGCTGACCTTGAGTCAGGATTGCATTACCTGCTCAGGGTAGAGCTTGCTACGCACAGGACACTTGAGGGAGCTGAGCTAAAGACCTTCAAGGATTTTGTTACCGTCTCTGCCAAGGTATACACTTCTAGTCTTTGATTATTTGTAAGAATAAAGTGACGCTAACGTAAAATTTATTATGTGGCATAAGTCTCTCAAAATGTCTTTCAGAATGTTGAAGTATATGCTTCCTTACTAGCTTAAATAATAGTTTTGTGGGTTTCTTTAAATATTATTTTTGAGTTATTTTATGCGACTCTGGCATACTTTTAGAGCTGAAATGCATTTTAATTTAGAGGGCTCAAAATTAAAGAAAGCTTAAGTAGTCTGCAGCATATTGAACAAACACTGTAAGTGTAGTCCATTTATCATATTTTCAGGATAAGTAGCTATTGTAACTGAGTGGGATTAAAAAAACTCTTTTGTTATTAATTTTTGACTTTTCGATGTTGTTACTGCATACTTGGAAAATGGTGTTCTATTAGAGTTATTAGTAACTCTGTCTAAATTTTGAATATAATTGAAGTATTGCATTTAATTGGGTGTGTCAAAATAATTGAGATATTGAATATAATTGAATATTTAAAAAATAAAGTTGTTTACATATTACATTTGAGTGAAGGTACAATATGTGTAATAGAACGTGGTATGACGTGAAAAAAATGGAAATAACTTTACAATGTCAGCCTACTGAAATGACCAACGTCTCTATATTTACTTACCGAGCAGCTAACACTTTGTTTTATTTTAAAGAAAGTGAATCAATATCTATTTAAGGGAATAATAAGGCCTATACGAACTATTTCCAAATATCTGGATTTATCTGAAAATCAGACAGACAGTTTCTTGCCCCCCCGCGGCCATCAGCGGTCAGAAATCTCTAGCTGGCCTCATTTCTTAAAGAAAGTGTAGGGGTAATCTTTCCATCATATTATCCCTCAAACATCCTCTGTTCTTTGTGATGGCTCTCGGCCAGCTGATGTCATTTACTTCCCTGGCTATTAGTGCATAAATGGGGAATGCTCTCTTTTAGTTGCACGCTCGTCTCCAGACTGCCGTTGTACAAGTGGAGACTGCTGTCCTTTATGTGCATTCTCTTGTCGTGTAACACTTTCCTCGTAGTTTTCATTCATGATTCTCAGGTGTTTCCATTAGGAAACTGCTTATACTGTCCTCCTGTGTAACACATTTATAGTGATGATAAATCCAAAGTCACAGAGGTCTCCGGTTCCCTACTTGGGGAATTTTCATTGTTGTAGAATTAGCTTTTTTGGCAATCAGTGCAGAAGTCCATTGTTTTTTGAATCCTTGGTGAGTCTGATACCTACGTCAGATACTATTGTCTTTTAGGTAGTAATGCATGATATTCTGGGGCTCCTACGGGAGTAAATGTAATTGTAGTATGCAGTCAGTAGTTAAGAGGTATGCTGTTTTTTTACAGACTATTTAAGAGTTACCTTTGAACTCAAATTATTTAATGCACATGGCCCCTTGTGTTAGATACAATACAGGCAATTAGCAAAAGGGAGTCCCTGCTCATAAGATTTACATGGTATCAAGTAAGTGGTCTATGAATTGGAGATATTATCGATAGCTGGACAACGGCTGCAGAGTGACTAGCATATGTATAGCATGTTCTGTCATAAATTGCTTTATGTATTTAATGTAGCAGATACAGGGACTTTATTTCTCCATCTGTTGAAATACTGCTCCCTCTGGAAGGGTAGTTAGAGGATGGTATGCATACTCTACTTAATTCTATAGTAATGACAACCATCACTAAAGCACGATACCATTTCTAGTGTAGAATAATGGCATTATCTCTGATTTACAGTTCCTCACGCTCATCTGCCAGACTCTGACTTCTTTAAGTTGCAAGTTAAGGAAGTCACTATTTCCAAATCACTTTGGAAATCACTGTTACACACATGAAAAGGAAAATGCTATTTTAGGTAACCAACATTGTCTGCATTTGCAGAAATTTGAACAAATACTTTATAAGAACTAATTTTTGTGGTTAATCTTCTGAGAGTGAGAAGCATTTCAGCCTCTCTGGTTCACTTAGGTCTTATGCTCCTTCCTGAGCTCTACACTGAGCTGAGTTACCTTGACGTGAATCTGTCATAAGTTGTTCTGTAGCATTTCTGCCTGCTCTGAAGTAGCTTCGTTTTACTGGTTAACATTTTGTGCATGCAACTTGTTAAATTTTGTGAGCAAAAGTTAGTGTGAGGTGGCTCTTTATTGAAAGCAGAGCAAATATTTAATTTGCTTATAACAAAAGAAAATCTGAAGCATTGAAAGACAGCAATACCACATTTAGATAAAGATGAAAGTGTCTTGCTGATAATGAGATTTGGATTCAAAATATGGTGGGTTTTTTTGGTTTTTTTGTTTTTTTTCCCCTCAGCTTTTTCCTGGCCGTCAGCCTGTGGTGAAGTTGCTAGAGACCTTGCAAGAGTGGCTGGTGAGCCTTCCATTAGACAAAATCCCTTATGATGCTATCCTAGATCTGGTCAACAACAAAATGCGGGTAAGCTGTTGCTAGTTTCCAGCATAAAATACAGCATTAGTAAAAGATAAGATTCTATATAAATCTAAGACATCACTTACTGATGGTCCCTCAGTCATAATGGAGTTATAAGAAGGTTAAAATGAAAACAAAGTGAAATCATTACCAGAAAAAAAAATCCACATGAAGGAATTGAAATGAGAGAATTGAAATACGCAGTGCGGTTTCAGTTTTATAATGAGCGGTCGCTATCATACACACGTTCCCTACCGTCCGCTTCAAACGATGCAAGATTCCCAGCGGATGTTTTTGAGTTGCCTTTTCTTGCTGCACCTGCTGTCAGCAGGATTCTCTTGAAGGTCAGAGTTTAAGTAATTGGAAATTTATCCACTGAAATGGGCATTGTTCCTGAAGAGTTTCACAAAATACTCTTTAATTTCCTGGCACAGTAAAGGCCTTGCTAGGCATTCCGTCTCACTTTGGTGGTGCAAAACCCTGTAACAGGGCCATCTTTCTACACAAGTTAGTATGAGTCTTGCTTCCCGTGAAATGGAATTGCTGTCTGAAGTTTGGAAACCTCCTGTGTGTTTCAGGAAGCAGAAAGATGAGTCTCGGAAACTAAAATCTTACACTGGATTTTAGGTATAATGAATAAGTAGTGTTTTTGTGTTAAGAAGGAGTGATAATGAATTCTACACACAGCCTGTTAAAACTTTACCACTGTCAGTCATGTGGATCTTGCGAGTAATATGGGATTTTTAACGTGCCCAGAGAAGCTCTAGCTCTCCATTTACAGCAGTATTTGTGTGTGCTGTGTTCATACTGCGCTTGAAAAAAAAACTTTAGAAGTTAAGCTACTTAATATATTCTGTCAGACTAATTAGACATTTGTGACGTGCATTTTAGTAGGTTTGACATCAGGGACTGTACGCTGTAAATCAAGAAATATGTTTGCAAGAGGGGTGAGTTTTATAATGGTGCATCAGAGTATCTCAGACTTAAGGATTGTTATAAGTTTAAAATTTGTTTGCCTTAAGCGTGGTTTCATTAGCAACAAGTGCAGAGTCATTTACTATTATTTGTCCGTGGATCACCTCAATTTCAAGGTAGGCTCAACTGCAACTACTGTTATGTTCAGTAGTGAATTTAGGTCCCAGAGCTGCATATATCTTAAATTTTTTTTTCCTTCCCCAGATTTCTGGGATATTTCTCGCTAAGAAAGTTCAGTGGGTCGGATGTCAGGGCAGCAGACCTGAGCTGCGAGGCTATAGCTGTTCCCTTTGGAAGCTGTTTCATACCCTCACTGTTCAAGCTGCGCTGCGACCAAAAGCTTTGGTAAATACAGGTAAGCAGCAGTCATCTGGGGCACTTAAAGGACAAGACAAATATGTGCAGCAGTTCTGCTATGCGACAGAACAAGTAACAGATTACAGCAAATATTTTTGTGTGTAAATACTCTACTAATACCTTGGCTTTGGAGGCTTAGCTTTCAGGTTTGTACCAGCAGAGGTCAGAGCGTAGCCTTACTGCAGCAGGAGGGTTCCGAAGGAAAGCGTGTCAGTTTGTCCTTGCTTTGAAATGTGGTAAATAAAGTATGTGGCGATAAAGCAGAAAAAGGAGAGAATTTCAAACAAAGAAATTTTCAACTACCTGAAAAGGGATGAAGATTGTTCAGGTTACCTGAGGCTGCACTATTAATTTAATTTGAGAAGAATGAGATTTAACCATGCAGTTTAGTAGCTATAAAAGCTGTACAAACATTAGCTAGTCCCATAATTTTATTTCTCAAATACCGGATGTTATGACTGGGTGTTTTTCAGCTGAATGTACCTTGTGTCCATTAATCTGTTCAGTGATACACTACTTTGCAAGCACTCTGTAAAATTGCATATTTTTAGACTAGCAGCATCTTGTGAAGCAGAGTGTTGATATTCTGGTGATGATTCCTATTCAAGAAACATGCTGGATATATAATCTGTTTTCCTCGCACAATGGAAACAGAATTACTGATGCTAAAATATTGGCCTTCGTGTTTTTATTCTTGCCAAGACAGTGCTTTGTTTGATTGTAGCTCTATTTAGTTTTCATTTAAACCTTTTTAATGTCTTTACCAAGGAATATAAGATGGAACGTTACTAGATTATAAAACTCAGAAATTTGCAATTTGTCAGTTCTTGACTGTATGTTAAAAAAAAAATTTGATTATTTCAAATTATGGGTGCATACAGATGTCCTGCATCATTTGCAATCACGGTGAAAATCTCTCAATTCTTAATACTGAACCTCCTGCAGAATAGGGATATTTTGGGATAGCTAATCATCCTGTTGTTGATTTCTTTCTCTCTTTGTTTTGTCTTGTTTTGTGTGTTATTCATGGGACAGTGGGTTGAATCCCTTTAATTTAGTACTTTGCTCTGCCTGGTGAGTTTGGGGCATTTTTCTACTGGATGATACATTATCTGTTCAACGGGATCATGCATAAGTTAAATTTCCCCTTTTGTCCCAATTGCCAAAAGTGTTCCAATTAAAAGTAAAAATATTCTTGAACTGTACAAAATTGCATCTTAAATTGCTCCCATGCTTCAAGCGTGAGCTCTAGTCAATCTGAAGTTAAAAATACATTGTAGAACCTAAAAACTCTTTGGCACACTTAACCATTGATTTAAATCGGGACAGATATGTGATGATCACTTCTTATGGTGAAAGAATTGGGTCAGTCTGAGACTGTCGGATTATGTCTTGGGAGGTTTTCCTCTCCTTATTGCTTGTTTAAATCCCATCTACTAAAAAGCATGATGTACTCCCTAATCCTTCCCACCACAGGTAGGGTTTTATGGTTCTTGTCCACTTTAAAGATTAGGGTTACCCTGAATTGCAGTAGTTTGGGAGGAAAGAGAAAAGGAGGATTACACGATGATACATGGCAGATGTTAATAGAAGATTCATCTCTGGGCTGATAAAAGAAAAACAAACAAAATGAGCCATTTTGCAATTGTTTGTTTTCTTTTTCAAGCAGATGTATTTTTCTTGATAGTTTCCTCTACTTGCAGAGTCTGGCAGGCGGTGTGAACTTGCGGTGGCTTCCTCGATATAATGTTTTTATTGGTTTATATTTGACACGTTTTAATGTTGAACGGTGTCATTTGAACCTGCAGTAGGATCAGCATAAGGGAATCCAAAGGAACTCTGAACAGAACTGCTCACACCCAAGGATGTATAAAATCATTGCAGAAGTCTAGTCCTGAGCATGCCTAATTAGATGAAATGTGTTTTTAGGTAATAGGATCTATTGGCGTGAAGAAGACAGGCTTGTGGATTTTATAAAAAAAATATTATCTGGATTCTTTTTAATCTGTTGCTGAATTTGAAAGACCTGCCCACAAAATGAATTTGCAACAGCGTAACATTACACAGGAGAACAGATATAATTAAATTTGTGTATGAATCTCTGTTCCTCCCTAAAGAGCTTATTTGCTAGTAGTTCATTTTCTTACGTTTGTTGTTGTTCTTTTTTAAATATATATCTTAGTATATATGGTAAAACTGTTCTGCCTGAAATTCGTTTCAACTTTCCAAAATTATTTTTCAGCCTTTCTTTTAATACTGTAATTTAATCTGCTTTAATCTCATAGCTTTTATTTATACATGCCTATTCAATCACAGATATTGAATGTCTGAGTAGAGATTGTTTGCTGTGTATGATTTCTTTTTGGCTTTAAAGACTTTTTTTTGCTGCTGTGTTTAAGAACAGAATGTTATTGTTCTGAATAAAGGTGTTTATGACCGTCTTCGTACATTCCTCATATGCATAACAGAGAAGTACTCTGACAGTTTTGCTGAGGATTTTTTTCCCAAAAAACAATGCATGTACAGAGGGCATATGTGCTACCAAACTGTTTGTTATTCACTACCAGAACAGGACAGTGAGCAAAGCACTGTAGCCCTTTACTACAGAACCTACAAGACCTGCATTGTAAATTACTCGTGGTAGAGTGTTCAACTGCAGGAGTCGGTAATTTGATCAATCTGCATCATAAAATGTGTTTCGTTTGACAAGTGTGTGTTTGTGGTGACATATAGTACATTTGTAAGTACATTTTGGCATAATTTACTAGGTCAATTAAGCATGAATCAGAAAATCTGTGAGACAGAGATGAAACCATTGGGATTTTTAACGAATTATATCAGGTTTTCAAGCCACTTAAAGATGTACCTGTGGTCACAGTAACAATGCAGGACAAAGTTCTCAATCTGTAAAGACCTTGGCTTACTTCTGAATAAAACAATTTTTTTTTCATGATCTTTAGTGTAGAAGTATGAAAGTTATAGAAAGAATAATGTGTTTGTATTTTTTTTTTTTTTGGAGGAATTCCTGAGTTACTCTTGAAAGTTCAAATGTTGCTAAGTAGCTATTATGTGTATACGTCAGTGCCTGCCAAAAAAGCTGTGGCATTAATAACTGCAATGAGGTTCTGGTATTCTGTAATACCTCAGAGTTACGGAGTAACAAACAGATCACAGGCACCTTGTGAAATATTTATCAGAGGGTTTTGGACTCTTGGTTTTCCAGTAGCAAGGTCACCATAACTTAGTGCCTGAGCCTAAATGTAACGGTGAATGCGTAACGTAAATATTCATTTAGTTATTGGGCAAAATACTGGAGGAAGTATGTGCTTCCGGAGGAATTGTGTGAGGTATAGACAGTGTGGACTTTGCATGTTTTAACAGTTTCAAAATGTACTCTCATAATTGGCTTCTGAAAAAAAAAATTTTAATGTCTGAATTTCATTTAGCTAAATTGGTTCCCTCATCAAATTGTAAGATATTCTTTGAAAGGAGAAATTTCACTGTAAAGAACCCTTGACCTTAAACACTTATTTTAATGTGTTGTTCAGGGTAACACTGAACATAATTGTATAGACTAAATGTGTTAGTATGTATTGGTCTAAATAGCTTCTTTGCATTTTTAATAACACTGTTGCTCACCTAGCATTTTTTGAACCTTAGAGTGTTTGAAATAATTCCCTTGTAGTTGTGTCTAATATCCCAGGCAACCTTTCAAAACAGTGTATTTTGAAATGTACTGTTTGAGATCACTTTAAACTTTACATTAGAAACCAAAGTATTTGGCAATGAATAAATAAATGTCTCACCTCAACTACTTAGGGACAATATGAATTATGTATTTTGTTGGGGAGAGGTATGTCTTCTAAGAGCTGTGTGAAGCTGTTCACCCCCCCTGATATCTCTGTGACTTACTGAGGTATAGGCTCTGTGTCCTGGCACATGTGCTACGGATATCTTTAAATTATATAAGTGGCAAGTTGCTTATCTCTGAAGTGGAGGTGTAAATTTGCGTGGAACAAGAAGGTAGCAACATTTCCTTTCCTTTTCCCACAGTTCACTCTGATGTACGCTAAAGTGCACACGTTGAAGCCGTGTTTGTCCAGATGGTGCTAAATGCATCGATCATCTGTCTTCCTAGGTCTCGAAGACAATCCCCAAGTAGTACTCCAGATCATGCGGAGATACATTCACCACTTTTTTGGATGCAAGGCTTGTGCTCAGCATTTTGAAGAAATGGCTAAAGAGTCCATGGATTCCGTTCAAACCTTAGACAAGGCTGTGCTCTGGCTCTGGGAGAAGCACAACGTCGTGAATAACAGGCTTGCAGGTATGGAAGACCTCGCTTAGGGAAACCCGCCAAGGGTAGCTGTGTCTGAAAGACAAGGCTATGGCACTTTATACACCATGGTTTATATGTGAACAGAGATACTAAAAAATAAAGTAAATTAGGCTCTAACATGAGTTTAAAACAACAATAACTGTTGTTCCAGCTTGACATTCCTTTATTCAATACTTATTTATTAAATACTGACTTCAAAAGGCTAACTCCACATTTACATTGTTGTACAAGAAAGGGTACTTGTGTATAGAGCAAAACCTAGAGCATCCCAGTCAACTATAACTCTAAAGCCCAACATGTGAACCTTTGCACGAGTGAGAAGTGCACACCTGAGATAGAATGTCCTCCAGTAACATAGTTATCTCGTATGATATATAATGAAAAAACCTCATCATTCTCCAAGATACTGTTTCTTCTGAGATTTCACCTGTTGCTGGATGAGAGGATCTTTCTGGAGTACAAATCAAAGCCTTTTCAGAAAGGAGCAATAAAGTTCAGCTACTTATCAGTGGATAAAAAAACAACTAAATTTCTTTCCGTAACAGTTTAAATAGGTGTTCAAACCTGTCTTCATTTTCTTTTGGAGAGATACTGTATAGAAAATGATGATAGCTGAACAGGAGACTTTCCCAGGATAAAAGAGCCTGAACTGTTAACAGATCAGCAACGGAATAAAATAAAATTACTGTATGAAGAAAATCTGTTCCCCCACTAGATTGCTATGTTTTCAGTTAGACTAAAGGTACCATTAACCATACTGGTTGTATTTAATCCGTTCTGTTATGGGGATATCAAGTAACTAAAGCACTAAAGAAAATTGGTTTCTTTTTGCACTTAATCCCTGTCTGCTGTTATGGATCTGTGTAATGTAGCATTAGTTACAATTTAAATGTGCTGTATTGTGTTTATATTATGGTTATGCTGAATTCCCAAGATTTATGAAGTATTAAATACTGTTGTGAGTATAAACAGTTTGTCTCCTTTTCTCCAAGGAGCAAAAAAGTAGATGACGAGGTATTCAATAAAACCATCTCCTGCTGTTTGTTAGTATTGCCGGGTTGAACACAGTAGAAGGCAGTCCTGTTGACTTGAAGTTGCTAAGTAGTGGAGCAATATACTTACTGAGAACATTTAAGTTATTGGAAAACTCACATGGATATTGATTTAGGTGATGCAACAGCCAGCTAAAATAACCTTTTAGTAAGAGGTGTAAACATACTGGAATAAATAATAATGTTAAATTATGCTTTTTAAGTTTGCTAAAATTTCTCTTTGGGACAGTGACTTATTTTACTCCCTAAAAGCTGCATCTGTATTTCTGGTAATGTACATAGATTTCAATGAGAAATAATGTTTGACTGGTCAATGAAAACACCTTGGCACAGCCTTCAAGTGCGGGTCATGAGATTGTTATATATGGCGCTGCCCTATTTAATTCTTTCCTGCAGCTTTAGAACCTACAGAATTTATAGCATTCTTCTTTTTGGCAGGAAAACATGAAGTACAGCAAGTTTTCTGTTTGTAATCTCACCATAAGATGTTTTGTTTCTACTTTCTCTACTAAAACAAATTGATTGCTGAGTGATCTTTATTTAAAGATATGTGAAATGCAAGCTTGCTGTCTTACTTGTAAATATTAAGGAGACAAATATTTTTAAGCATTCTTTGAATCCCTGAACAATATTTTGCTCAAAATCATGGGGAAGTTTCCTGCTTTAAAGAAGGATAAAATAATAAAATAAGAATCTATATATATTTCTGAAATATGTTAAGCGTTAGTGTATGAATCACAATTGATAAATAAATTGGCTTTTTTATCAAGTAGAGATTTTTGTTTTAAATTGATTGACATCCACATTTTAATTTTACTATTTTTTAGAGCAAAGTGCAACACTAGCTACAATGGTCAGCTCTTTGCCATCAAGAGAGAAAGGTGGCCGGAACTATGAGCAACTAAAACGTTAAAATTTGATCTAGTTCAAGACTGTGTTGTATGTTTAAATGCTAAAAAGCAAGCTAAAAAATACATCTTAAATATGATAATGGTTTTTAAAGTACTGAAAATAATTTGCTATAGTAATAAAACAAGCTATGAAAAAGCAAGCTTAGGATGGAATAGTGCACAATATTGAGACATGAAAATATCTGCAAGTCGTTGGCCTTGAAGCTGCTTGCTGCAAACCAAGCGTCAGGATTAAAGAGCATCGTGTGCAGAAGAGCAGTTTGTTTTCAACCATAATTCAAATTAACCCCTGAAAGGCCCAGATGGTGGTGTGTTCATGCCTTCTAAAAACGTAGCAATGGTAGTATCTTGTATTAGAATTTGAATGCTACAGCTTTTACTGAGAGAAAAGGAAAATAATTATGATAGAGTGTTTGTATTTTGAAAGAGGAAGCAATAGCTGGGAACATAATTGATGCATCCATAAGGAAACGTAGGAATTTCCAAATTCATTCATGATTGTCTTCAGTTTAATACAAACATTATTGTGCTGTGGGCTTTTTTGCCAGCCTTGCTGTTTGGAAGTGGAAAACGCTCTCTGCGATTTCCAGTGAAGTGTCTGATGGTTCAGCTTTCCTGCTTCATTCGCTTCTGATATTTTTTTTTCCTCCTCCCAATTAGGGGATTTAACTGAAGATCCAAAATTTCCCAAAGTGCAGTGGCCAACTCCAGACATTTGTCCTGCGTGTCATGAAGAAATTAAAGGGTTGCACAGCTGGAATGAAGCCCAGGTTCTGCAGTTCATGAAGTATCACTATAACAGTGAAAATATTCTATATAAATACATTGAAAGCCAGACTGACTCCAGTGAAACTGAACAGGGAGACACAAGGGAGGTGAAGGACAAAAGCCTACTGAAGAAACCAAGTGGAAACAGAGAAAATAAGATCCAGGATAAACAAAGCATACTAGATTCAAAATCTAAGGTGTTAGATAGGCTAATAGCAAATCAAGGACCTGTCAAAGATAGTGGTAAAAGCGCGGTGGAATCGGCTAACCTTAAAGAGACGAAGCAGGCCGTGTCTTTCTTGGGGATTGGATTTTCAAACATAGACATGAGTCTGTGTGTCATACTGTATGTAGCATCATCGTTATTTTTAATGATAATGTACTTTTTTTTCCGAATGAGATCTAAACGGTGGAAAGTGAAGTATTATCGTTCATCTGTGTAGAAGTTTAAATCGGAAACAAAGTTTTCATTGTACGTGGCTGTTCAGTACCAGATGCAGCTTTAATATTTATGATCAGGGATTTTATATACAGTATTCCTTGTTTAAAACCCCTTTCTTCCCAAGTCTTTTCACAAGTGTTGTAGCTTAACATACGGAGCTTGCTGTAAGAACCCAAATCTCTAGCTGAAGCATACAGTGCTATCATAAAACATCCACTGAAGGAAGCATTGCATTTTTCAGTTAGGATTTTTCTGTGACTTGCCACCTACATCCTCATTTCTCATTACTCATTTTCAGAGTAAACATTGCATTATGCAATCAACTGTGCCTGGTTTAGAAGGAAATTGGATATTGTTTTGTGTACTTCAAGTCAGATTATTTTTTTTTTAATTTATCTAGACCTGATTTTACCTACCAGAGTACTGAACAGTTACACTGTTACCTTGGCTGCTTCATTTGGAGAAGCAAGAATTTGGATGTTTTTTCAGGAGACGAGAGTTCTATTCTGATTAAATCAATTCAAAGCCTATATGACTTTCTGAAATATTATTTACACTGCATATTTAAAGTAGAAGGCATTACATGTTCAAATAAGTCTTCCAATCTCCCGTGCATTCCAGCCAAGGAGGTGCATGTCTCCGCTAGGATGGGAGTTTTGGGGCAGTTTATATCTCCGTAAGCAGCCTGATTCTGATTGCTAATGCTGTCATCCGTTTTAATGGTGTTTAGAAGTAAGCAAGGACAGACTCAGACCCAGTGCTTTACTTGCTCCTCTGTTGGATGTGTTAATGGAGCATTGAATAACATGCCTCACTCATTGACGAACCAGAAGAGTAATTACTGTGTTATCCAGTTGGAAGCCTGTTCTGATGAACTCCAGTAAGGAGAAACACAATTTTTAGCGCAGGAGCGAGATTCCATTTGCATCAACATGCCAGAACAAATTTACAGATCTGGATATCTGAAGTTTCTTACTATGTTGGTTAACTCCTTCACAATACAGTAATTCTTCTTCTTGTAAGGTGGGGCAAACACTTCACTTAGTATTTCCAGTTCTGAGCTCACAGAGAATACCACCTGCTAGCTGTAGAGCTGTCTGCACGGTGCTTAGGAGAACAGCCTGTTTCTCTTGCCCTTCTGCTGGAGGGCTCTTCTGTTTGGGTCAGGAAGGGTTTATCTGATGGCTAGGTCCAAGAGCTCCTCCGTTCTGGGATGCGGCAGCAGTTGGGAATATAGCAGTTGCCTTCATGGATCTGTCTGGGGTCCTGGCTGGCAGCAATTAGAAGAAACCACGAAAATTATTATAAAATTGCCATTCGGAATAGGAGTTCCTTTCTGATCCTAGCTGTGGGGGATAATTCACGTCCTGGATAGTGAAGTTTATAATCCTATCCAATGTAATTGAGCATGTTCTAGTTATCCATTACCTAATCTTTAGTTAATCCTAATAGGTTTTGGCCTCAATGTTTTCTTGTGGCAGTGAGTTCTGCAGATTAATTATGTTATATAAAAAGGCTTTTCCTTTCAATTCTACATTTGCAACTTTTAATTTAATTGAACATTCACTAGCTCCTCTGTTACGCGAGGAGGAGTAAATAGTCCCTGGCCAGTTCATTGTATTTAGGCTGTTAGTGTGTCCTCCTCTTGTTTCCATCCTAAGCCCTACTATAAAAAGTCTCAAGCCTAGCAACAAGAACAGTCTAAAAGCACAATGACTCAACAGGGATATTTTTTTGTAATCAAATCTTGTTTGTTCACAAAACCGAACATTTCTGACACAAGTTTCTGCAGTTGTTATTCCAATTGGAAGAACAAAATTGAGCTTCAAAGATTTACTGTCCCTTGTTCCTTAAGTTCATCAAAGTAATGCACACACAAAGTAATAACCTTCTGCTGTTTTTTGTAAACGTGTCAGAGGAAAACAGCTCCTTTCACGTGGCAGTGTTAGTCTGATGTACGTAGAGGTGCATGACCTGTGGTTTTCTTAAGCCACCTTCACTGTTTGTTGAGTGCCCCCAATGTGAGAAACTTGACTCCATGCTCTCTCCGTGAAGCTGGGCGCAGCTTGTGCCACATGCTGGGAGCACCTTGGGCACCTGCTTGTGCCCGTGGTCTGACATGGAAACGTCTCTCTGTAATTGTGGCGTGAGCTCTGCGACATTCGGTCAGTCTGTGCTGTTTAAGGACCCTCACTGTTCAAGAGTTCTGCCACGTGGAGCGATCCTGGGTCTCGTCTCTTCAGGAGTTTGTAAGAGTCCCTATAATTACCTTTATAGCACCAGGGCTGGAATATTAAAACAGCTCGTAAGCAACTAGAAAGATGGAGAACCCATGGTGGAAGGCGGCCAGGTGGGCTCCCGGGTGCCCCTTTGTGCCGGAATCCAGTGAGAGGTCCCGGGAGGAGGCTCGTTAAGAGGAAAGCCGGAGCTTCCAGTTTTGAAAATCGGGCAACTTTTAAGTGACCTGATCCGGGGAGATGTTGGTATTGGCCAACAAGCAAGGACATTTAGCATCTCAGAACAAAAACCCAAACCCACCCCCACCCACAAACACCAAAAAAACCCAAACCCACAGCATAGCAAGTGTTGGATCTGAAAAATCTGGCCAGTTTCTGTGGCACTGTTGAATTCCCTGCTGTCGGTATTGTCGCACAATTTGAAGTGGAAAATCGGTCATTACTGCAGTTATTTGGAACTCTACCAAATATACAGAGCTGAGTTTGTGAGCTTTGACTCATTCTGCTTATTTTTGTCTTCATATATAAAAAAAAAAAAAAGGCTTTGAAGGTTTTTAGTGATGATTTTGCTGTTAAAACAGCAGCAGATGTGGTTCTGGAATAAGGTGGGGGTTTTGCTACACCGTTAATTTCCCTGTTACTGTGACTCTGCTGGGAACGTGGCAAAAGGAACCGATGCTCCAACTTCCAGTGGGGGTTTTTTTGTTTGCTTCTTAAGAGAGTAAAAGCATGAAATTCGGAGGTCGGTTACCTGAGTTGGTGCTCTGGCTGTTGCCAGTTGACTGGCCGAGGCTTTCACTTTAATTGCTAGTAGCGACCTCATCTGGAGAAGTTCTCCTGAATTCAGTTCTGTAAATCTTGGTTTCCTTGTTTTCTATCTTTGTAACGACAAACTGCATCCTTTCCTTTTGTGTACTCTGGCTGTAAAGACACACGATGTCTGCTGGGACTGCCTGGTGCTGCTTTGCCGTGGTGCGCTGTCGGGGGGTGAGTTACAAGAAAGCGTTTCCTTTTCAAAAATCGCCCCGGAGCACCGTCTCCGCAGTGCTGGGGCTTTGCTCTGGGCGCTGTGCTGTACCTGCAACGCCGCTGGCGTCTGTGGGCTGGTGGCAGTCGTTCCTGAGAAGGATTTCTTGGCCCTTTGTAATTCACGGAGCCACCTTTGCTCCGCAGATGTTTTTAAAGCGGAAATACTAAACCTGCCTAGAAAATAAAAGGAGTACTGTGGAATGTGCCAGGAGAGAAAGAAAAGCTGCAAGTGTTAAAGAGACCAAATGAATTTATTCTGGAGAATTCTTGATTTGTGATTGCCGGTGGCGTACCCATCCTGCTGTTTCTCCCAGAACTGGGTGGGATCTGCCGTCTTGGGAAGAGGTCCAGGGTGCGTTGTCTAGGTCTGTGCGTTGCCTGTGAGGTGTTGAAAATAGTGAATGTAACCGTTCAGTAATTTAAGTGTTTTATTTATTTTAATTCAATAACTTGACATATTCAAGTCTATTCTGGTTTGGTTTGTTTGGTTTTTTTACTCAGTCTCATACCTCTCTAGGAAGAAGTGACCGTTTTGTACTAAACTGTAAACTAACGTGCTTGTTTAAAATAAATTGCAAACATTTGGGCAAAGTGGTGTGTTTTGGCTTTTTACTTGTATTTTCAAGTTCTTGTAGTGCGAGGATAGCTTGGATACACATCCATTTCAAGCCATAGTGGTCATTTTATGGAGGTACTTAATTTTGAGAAGTACCGGCAGCAGGTAAACTTCTACTCCATTTCTTTCACTGTTATCTCATAACTTTATAAAATGTCAGTGACCGTTTGCAGGAGTGATGGAAAAATTATTGGTTTCTGACCAATCATTTGCACGTTATCTCTCTGTACACCCATACACAAGTCATCCCTGACCCTGAACCGCTCTTCTTTGGCCAGGCTGGTGCTGACCCCCACTGGGTGCTGCTCAATCTTCCTGCAGCTTCTGCTGGCGTCGGCAGCGCCGCTGAGGAGGTGCGACGGGTGACTGCTTAAAAATACTGCTGATCTACCTGCAGCAGTACCCCAAGGTGTTTTTAGAAATCAGAAAGACTTCTAAACCTGTGGCTAAGGTTCTCTGAAGTCTGGCACTGCAACCCACTTCCCCAGGGAAACGTGTTTCCTCGCTGGCCTGTGACCTTGCCTGGAAGTCGGTGATGTTCCCCTGGGGAACCCGAGGTGCGGGCTCATCGCCGGAACGTCCCGAGGGCGAAGGCAGGGGTGGGCCCTGCTGGGGCAGGGGCAGGAGCGCCCTGTCCTTGCCACCCCAAGGTGATAGATCTACCTGCTGCCTCATCCGAAAGAGCTGCTCCGGGTTGTCCTGGGAACTCGCTGCAGGATCTGATGCTCGGTGGTCGAGGTGGGGGCGGGGGGCGAGGGCTGTTGTACCCAAACTGGCCCAAATTCCTTGGAAAAAAGGACGGTGCGGCCTCTGGGTCTGTCCACAGAAGGGAACGGGGAGGGGTGGACGTTTAAGGCCAGAATTCTGCGGGGCTGCTAGGTGATCCTCTGAAACCAAGGTGGAGAGAAGAAAGCAGGAATAAATATATGTTTTGGTTTTGGCTTTTTTTTAATGGTGGCAGAACCACACTGAGGAAGACTACGGGCAGGGTCTGATGGCTGCGACAGCCTGCGCAGGAGGGCATGGGAGCAGACAGGGCCCACCCGAAGGGGTGTTTGTGGCAACCTGCCGAGAAGGTGCCGCAGCGCGAGGGACTCGCGGGGCTGGAAACGCGAGGCTGTGCAGGGCTGGGGCGCGTTGGCGGCGGTCCTGAGTGGGACATCGGCCACCACCCTCTGTCCTGCACGGCCACGACTGCCGCGATGCTGCCGCGTGCACTGGGGAGCAGCCACCACACACACACACACACGTGTCCGTGCTCGCTTAAACTGCTTCTGTAGAGGATCAGACTAAAAATCCACTTATAAAACTGAGCTTAAGGAGTCCGTGTGGGTCATCACCTGTATGTTGTCCTCCCCCCAAGCTGTTCATGGCCCCGGGGAGGGTCGAGGTGCCCCAGCGCAGCCGGTGCTGGTAGTACCCGCCGGACTCGCCACGGTACCCGGCGTTACTGCAGCATGGTGCTGGTGATGCTGGGCCAGCACTGCACCCACACCCCAGCATCTTGGTATTTTATTTGGAGACCCAAGATCCTAGTCCCAAAATTGTCTCCCTGCATCATTTTCCAACTGTATGGGTCTGAGCGGTCCCCTAGGCTGGGACCTGTCACCCGGCCAGACGAGCCAGCAGAGGGGATAGTCCTGACCCGGCCATTGGTCCCGCAGCCCCGTGCCATGCAGGGTCCGGAGCGGGCTGGAGGCAGCCTGGCACCCAGGGGTGCTCAGCAGCACTGCGGGGCCAATGCCGGTGCCACCAGGTCGGGGCCCTCGGGGGCTCGGTGCTGGGCCTGCTCCCCGGCTGCCCCCACGGGTGGGCGAAAGTCCCCGTGCTGCCGTCGGGCAGGAACATATGTGTGTTGGGAGGCTCCCGCCCCTAAGCTGCTTTTATTAATTTGTAATCCCCTGCGAGCAGGAGGTAAAGGGATTCGGGGGATTAACGGGCTCGCAGTAACAACCACAATTATCAGCTCCGGCTGCCTGGGGCAAGCGGTGCGCACACGGACGGGGCTGTGCACCCCGCACGGACACGCGCCCACGGCGCACACCAACACCTCTGCACACGCAGGCACTCAAACGCCCGTGGAGCAGAGCACAAGCACGCAGGTACGGGCACAGGCACGCACACCTGCGTGCGCACACGCAGACGGAAACCTGCCCACCCCGACTCGCGCACCCACGCGGAAGCGCAGGCTGGCACACGGACCCCTCGCACGCGCACACGTATGTACAAACACACACAGACCCCTCGCACACGCAAGCTGTGTGCGAACACGTGTGCACGCACAACCACACACGCAGCCCTGCGTGTGCACGTGCCTGCACCCCTCTGTGCACACGCGTGCTCCTGCGCATGCACCCATGCGCGCCCGCACCCACACACCAGTACACGCATGCACACACATGTCCGCATCCCGACCCCAGTTAATTAGTGCAATTAACCCCCGCCAGCCGCAGGGCGCTGATTGCCGTGGGTCAGACACGTGTTCCCACCCGCGCTCATTAACTAATTAGCGAAGAGGAGTCGAGCCCCCCCCTCCTCGCTCACCACGGGCGGCGTCGGGGGAGCCCCGCGCTGCGGGGACAAACGAAATCCGCGCGCGGGGACGGGCGGGGGGCGGCCTGCCCAGAAGGGGGGGCTCCCCCCTGACGCCGACTCCCCCCCAACCCGGCCCGGTGCCGCCGTCGGGGCTGTGCGGGGGTCCCGGGGCCGCTTTGCTCCTGAAGCCGGCGGCTGCCCGCGCCTCGGCCCCAGCCACGCGTGGGACGCGGGGGGGGGGGACACACCGCGACCAGTGCCCCCTCCCCTCCCGCTGCTGCGGTGCTGCAGACCCCCGCCGTAAAGCGGGGCCCAGCTGCGGCCCGGCCCGACGGCGCGGTGCCGCCCCCTCCCCGCCCCCCCCGCCCCGCCCCGGGGAGCGGCCACCCCCCGCGCCGCTCCCTGCGCTCCCCTCCGCGCCGCCCCGCCACTCCTCCGCAGCCCCCCGCGCACAGCGCACCGCAACCGCCGAGGCCGCGATGCTGCTGGAGCGGGTCCGCGCCGGCTCGGAGAAGGCAGCGGAGCTCTGCCCCTTCCCGCGGAGCCCAGGTGAGGGGGGGGCGAAGGGGGGGGCGCAAACCTCCGCGTCTCCCCGCGGGGACCCGGGTGACGGCTCTGGGAGCCCCGGCGGGAGCGGGCCCGGCCGTTCCGCGCTCCCCGCGGTGCCGTCGGGGCCGCCGTCGGAGCTGGTTGCCGGGTGGCGGGGGCGGCCCAACGGCACCGGGGGGTCCATCCCGGTCCATCGCTCCCTCTCGCTCTCTCCTGCCTCGTCCCCGACCTCAGAGACCTCCCCGCTGTCCCCCTCCCCCCCGCAGACCGACGGCTCCGGTCCCGCACCCGTTCGGGTCCCGCCGGCTCCGGATCCGGGGCTCCCCGCCCGCTCCGGGGGGAAAGGCGACGGCTGGCCCGGGTTCACCCCGCTGCCCGGCCCCGGCGGGAGCTCTGCCCCGCACCGCTCCCCTCTCCCCAGGTCCCGCCGCTCCCCGCGCAACGAGGGCAGGGACGAAACAGGGAGTTTCTGCCCGCCGGTTCCCCCCCCGACGGCGGGCACCCACCTGCCGGCCCCCACCCGGCTTCTCCCCTCGCTGGAAGAACTCCCGTTAATTCCTCTCCTAAACGGTTTTTTCCCCCCCTTCCGTCTAACGAACGGGGATGGCGCTGTCGGGGGGATGGGGAACCGGGCCGCGCTCCCCCGTCGTGTCCGGGGCGCCGGGGGTCTCACCGGGGGCGGCAGCGGGTCCCGTCCCGGTTCTCGCCAGCACCGATCGCGCGCGACAGGAGCTTAAAAACGAAACAACGAGGAGCCGGGGGGCGGCGGGGGGGGCCGGGCCGGTGTGCGGGGGCCGAGGGTCGCCGGGAGCGGGGCCGGCAGCCCGGCAGTCTCCCCGCCGTCGGGCCGGGGCCCCCGGTCCTACCCGGCGCCCGGTTCTTCTCTCCGCGGTGCTGTCACGGCGGCCGCGGTTGTCGCGCGTTTGTCGCGGTGATCGGGAGATGTTTGACTGTCGGGGGGAGGAGGCGACACCGCCGAAAGCGAAACCCCGGTAGAAGGAACGACGCGAAAACGCCGTTCGCCCACGGGACGCGACGCCCGTTCCCGGCCGGGCTCCGTCGGGACCGGGGGGCAGCGGGAAGGAGCGCGGGGCTCCCCGGGGCGGCGGGCTCGGGGCAGCGACCGCCGCTGCCTCCCCCCCCCCGCCTCGGCCCCCGCCCGCCGCCGCTGGACCCGTCTAGCGGGGGTGGGGGGATTAGGGCCGGGGTTTCGTTTCTGGGCGCCCCGGAGCCGTCGCCCTCCCGCCGGGCCCGGCAGGTGCAAGGGCGGAGGGTTGGGGGGGGGGGGGGCTGGAAGCCACCGGCTCTACCGAATCGAATCCCCGGGCGGGGGGGAACGCGTGCGCGCCCGCCACCGCCGTTATTTGGGGGAGGGGGGAGCGCGGCGGTCCCGCACCCCGGCCCGGCCTCGGCAGCGACGGGGCGGGGGGCGGCTGGGGCTGCTCCCGCGCCCCGCGGAAGATGCGCGGGTGCCCGCGGCCCGGCTGAGGGAGCGGCGCGGAGCCGCCATGCAGCGTAAGATCCGCGGGACGTGCGGGACCTCGCGGGGCCGCGTTACCGGGGCCGCTGCCGTTAGCGGGGTTGTGTGGGGGTCTTTTGGAGGCGGTGAGGTGCCGGGGAGAGGATTCACACCCGTGACGGTGCCATCCCCGCCGCTACCCTCGCCCGCAGCCGTGCCGCTCTGCAGATCCCCGCACAGTTCGCTTTCCACGCAGATACTCTCCTGTCTGCACCTATCTATACGTATACATCTCTGCATCTCTCCGTCTGCATTTATACCGATATATCTGCATTTACGTACCTCCATACCCACATTTTCACTTATCTATATCTATACCTATATACCGATGTTTATATATTTATGTCTATATATCTGTACATTTTCGTTCTCTGTCTACCTGTTATTTTTTTTCCTCTGTCTCTGTTTATTTTTTAAATCTCTATTCCTCTATAACTGTATCCTTATATCATCTCTTTCTGTATCTTCTCTGTCGGTATCTGCAGGGCGAAAGGACAAGCCCATCGCGTTTTTATTTTCGGAGCAATTCTCATGATTTTCGGCAGTTTATTTCGCGGGCTACCCCGCCGTTGTTTGCAGGTGAATTTTCGAAGCGTGGGGAAAGGAAAAAGAGCCCGGAATAACTGCGTCGCAGCTTTGCCGGCGGCTCGGCCGGGGGGTTAATCCCGTTCCCATCCCTTCGCTTCTCGTTTTCCCCGGCTCTTCCTTCGGTGCGGGCGGCCCGGGGAGTGGCTCACACGGCGCCGCGCCAACGCATTCGAACGAATATTAGTTCGAATTTCAACTAATATTAATTTTTTGGGGGCCATTCCCCGGGTTTTCCCCCCGGGGCTGCCGGGCCGGGCCGCTCTCCTCTCGGGGCGGCGGGGGGAGGCCGCGGGGCCGTCGGGGAGGCGGCGGCTGACAGGGGGCTGCCTCCCGCAGAGATCCCGCTGTGCGCCGGCTGCAACCAGCACATCGTGGACAGGTTCATCCTCAAGGTCCTGGACCGGCACTGGCACAGCAAGTGCCTGAAATGCTCCGACTGCCAGGCGCAGCTGGCCGAGAAGTGCTTCAGCCGCGGGGACGGCGTCTACTGCAAGGAGGACTTCTTCAAGTGCGTGGGGAAGGGGAGAAGCCGGGGGGCGGCAGGCTGGGGGGGTTCGGCTCCGCGGGCAGGAGCCGGGGGAGGGGGCAGCGGCAGGCTGGGGGGGTTCGGCTCCGCGGACAGAAGCCGGGGGGGGTGTGTGTGCAGGCTGGGGGGGGTTCAGCACCGAGGACAGCGGCGGGGCGGGCGGGTTCAGCACCGCGGACAGCGGCGGTCGCAGCCCCGCGGGCCGGGCCGGTCCCCCCGCCGCGCTCAACGCTGTGTCCCTGTGTCCCCCCCCGCCCCAGGCGCTTCGGGACGAAGTGTGCCGCCTGCCAGCAGGGCATCCCCCCGACCCAGGTGGTGCGCCGGGCCCAGGACTTCGTTTACCACCTGCACTGCTTCGCCTGCATCGTCTGCAAACGGCAGCTGGCCACCGGCGACGAGTTCTACCTGATGGAGGACAGCAGGCTGGTCTGCAAGGCAGACTACGAGACGGCCAAGCAGAGAGGTAGCCCTTGCCCCGTTCCTCCCAAACACCCCGAGGGCGAGAGGGAGACGGCCCCGGGGTCTCCTGCCCTCCGGGACGCGCTCATGCAGCTCCCGGGAGCATCTGCCATCAGGGGGTGGCTGGAGGGAGGGCGGGGGTCCCACGTCCCCGGGGCCGCTCCGCGGTGACTTCGCCTCTAACTCGCCCCGTGTCGGCAGAGGCTGAGTCCACGGCCAAGAGGCCTCGCACCACCATCACGGCCAAGCAGCTGGAAACCCTCAAAAACGCTTACAACAACTCGCCCAAGCCGGCGCGGCACGTCCGGGAGCAGCTTTCCTCGGAGACGGGGCTGGATATGCGGGTGGTGCAGGTGAGACGGGGCGGCCCCGGTCCCCCCCCGCCGGGTCTGCCCGGGCCCCGGGGGCGGAGGCGGCGGGGAAGGAGCCGGCCCCGCAGCCAGGGAGCTCCCCGGCGTGCCCTGCTTGCAGGTCTGGTTCCAGAACCGCCGGGCCAAGGAGAAAAGGCTGAAGAAGGACGCGGGGAGGCAGCGGTGGGGTCAGTACTTCAGGAACATGAAGCGATCCCGGGGGACCTCCAAGTCGGACAAGGACAGCATCCAGGAGGAGGGGCCCGACAGCGACGCCGAGGTCTCCTTCACAGGTCGGTGCCCGGGGCCCCGCTCCCCGCCGGGGCTTGGCCGGGCGCGGGCTGTGCCCTCCCGCGGAGCTGCTGGCCGCCTCTGGGCTCCTCTCACCCCCTCGGTGCCGCGTTAATCGTTTTCAGTCGCGATATAACGAGCGAAACCAAGTGCCCAAGGCGGGAGCGGCGCGGAGGTGCGGGACTTCCCGTGGTGCGGGGCCAGCGGGGCTGGGGGGGGAGCCGGAGCCCGGCAGCGAGGGGCGGCCGTGGCTGAGGCACCGCGGGGGAAACCCCGCTCCTCCGCCCGGAGCCGGGCCCGGGAAGGGGCAGGGGGAGCAGGGAGCGCTCCCCGGGCGGGCGCTGCCCAGGCCGGAGCCGCTGCTCCTACGCAGCCTTTTCAAGGGACACTTGGAGATAGAAAAACCAAAGAGTTCGGAGTCACTGAACGTTTCCATGGGAAAAGTATGTCCATTTTTTTTTTTTTTCCCATCCTATTTAGCGGTGGTTTAATTTGTGCAGTCACCAGCTAGGACTCCGTTCCCCGTTCTGTGGGAGCTGTCAGCTCTCCGCCGTGCTGTGACACGGAGATTGCTGCCTCTTCGGAGCTTCCTGCGTCGGAGGGTCCCATTTTTGGAGCAGACATTTCTGTTGACAAACCCATGGAGGTCCCCACGCTTGCTCTTTCCCTGCGTGGCCTTGCCCCACGCTCTCCAGCCGGAGGGAGGCCGGTGCCCGCAGCGCTGCGTGGGGACTCATCCTGCGTGGCCCCGGAGCCGCCCCAGGGCCCCGCGGTCTGTGCCGACCTTGTCTGGTCTGTGCCAGCGCAGCGCCCAGACGTGCGTGTGTGCGCCCATCGTTTTTAGGAATACAGGAGAGAATCTGAAATGCAAAACTTGGTGTGCGTGTTCACACAGACCCACGTCTACTGCGGGGATACACACGTGGCTTTGCATCTCGGCTTCTCTCCCGTGTTCATAAAAATATTCGATTTTCAAGTCTGTTGATGCACACTGTGCATCAGCGTCATTAAATATGAATATACTATAAATAATAACTAAAAATGTTGCGCAATTGTTGATAGCTTGATGCCACAAGCAGGTTTGTATCCCAGGCAACAGAGCAGCTCTCACTGTCCATAAAACCCCTAACGGATGCAAACAAATTTTGCCAGTAACTTAAATATTGCTCATTTTTCACAAGTGTTTTTAAGTCATACAAATACATTTCATTAGCCTGTTCCTGAGCAGACAAATACTGCTGAGATTTAATATCTTTTTTTTTTTTTTCTGAGCAATGGAGAGTTTTTCTTGCATCAGTGAGTGTTCATGTTGCTCCTAAAAATTATATCAAAATTCAAAATAAACCTCAAAGCGAAATAGAAATGCAGAACAAAAGGTGGAAAGACATTGAACTCGCCATTCTCCTTTAAAGGATTAATTTAAAATCACAGTCTTATATTTTAGGATGTACTTTTCATGCATATTTTTAAAAAACAAAATGTATTAGATGTTTGTACTCAGAAAAAAATAATAATCCCGTGGTTTTCTGTGAATATCCATCAACAAGGACGGGAATAATAAGGAATTACAAGTTGCAAGTGCCTGGCTGCTCAGCTCCCAACCGTCCAGTCTATTTATACCCAGAGCTTGCGGGAGTTCCTGTGCAGCCGCTGCCAGCCATGCCCATTGCTCTCCCACTAAAACCAGTCCATTTCCCTTTCAGATGAGCCCTCCATGTCCGAAATGAGCCATTCCAATGGGATTTACAGCAATCTCAACGAAGCGTCTCCTGCTCTGGGGAGACAGGCTGGGACCAACGGGAGCTTTCCTCTGGATCACAGCGGCATCCCGGCTCAGGACCAGTACCACGACCTGCGATCCAACAGCCCCTACGGGATACCCCAGTCACCAACTTCCTTGCAAGCACTGCCTGGCCACCAGCCTTTACTCTCCAGCTTGGTTTACCCAGACAACGGCTTGGGCATCATGGGACAAAGCGGACAAGGGGTGCCCCAGTCCATGAGGGTCCTGGCTGGGAACGGGCCCAGCTCCGACCTCTCCACCGGCAGCAGCGGGGGGTACCCGGATTTCCCTGCCAGCCCGGCCTCTTGGCTGGATGAAGTCGACCACGCTCAGTTTTGATACAGGGTCCACCGCCATGCAGTGGGAAGGGAAAGGACTCGGTGCTGTTAAACCTCACCTACTCTCGGGAATAAAGGAGGGACAGACCGCGACTGCCGAGCGGGGCAGGAAAGCGTGACGACGCGGGGAGAGCGGGCGTGCTTTCGGAGGGCGACCCAGCGGTGCGTTGGCAGAGGACGGCGGGCAAAGGCAGGCGCACCGCAGTGATACGGAGCGTCCAGACGGAACTGATTGTTGTGTGTTTACTAAACACCGAGACTTGTGCTTTACAGATTTGATATGAGGTATTTTGCTTTCTGTTGTCAGTGCATTCTCCAAAGCAAGGACTTGCTCCGTCACCTGTCCACACCGAATCCTTTTAAAGAGAAAAGAACATCCTCATCCACGGTAAAAGGTGTGACAATGTCTATATTTCTATAGGAGAAATGTTAATAGTGAATCACTTCAGATATTCATGATAGAAAAATTCTCTGTTCTTCCAGCAGATTTTTTTTTAAAAAGCGCACCGATGTGGTATGTTTTGTTTTATTTTGAATTTACATTAACTTTCTAAAATGAAACGCTCTTTAATATGCCAATCATTTATCAACAACCCTTTTCCTTTGTAGAATGAAAATCATATGTTAATTCTGCTTCTCATCTTTTTAATTTGTAGCTTGCTAGTTCTATTCTTCCATATAAGCATTGAACCGTGAATAGATGTGTTTATCACTAAATAACCACACTTTGATCGTGAGGTCAAGAGGTGATTTTTCTTGACCCGGGAACACTAGCGGCTCTGGGTTGTGAATCTCACGCTTTTCTTTCAAATTCCTTTGCAACAGTTTTACTGTAAAGTGTCTCAAAAATCACCCTGATGTCTTGTTGCCAAATACCTTCTCGGGGGGCTCTGGGCAGGGGGTTTCGGCGGGCTGAGTTCGAGCCGTTCCCCAGGCACCGCTGGGAGCGTGTCGCAGCGAGCAGACCCTTTCCTGGTGACACTTCTCTGTCCCAGGCGTTTGTGTATTTCCACAGATATGGTGCGAGCTGACTGCGAGGAAAGGCAAGACGATATGTATAATGTTCTCTGTAAAAAAATGACTGAATTAACTGTAGATTATGTGAATGTCCAGTGTCTTTTATTTATATTCTCGCTTTCTCTCTGATGATCAAATACTTCAAGACTACAAATAAATTTGTCAGCTAAACTTTACATAGTCTTTTGCTAAATTGACATGAGAAGCATCAATATAGGTAAATAAAATACTGAAACTAAAAGGAAAAGCCCTCAAAACTCAATGCCATGACTCAAAAACTTGTTGCAATACACTCGTCTGCTTAAATACAGGAGCAAACCCACCACTGTCAAAAGGCAGAAACAAAAAATGACAGTTTTGGAGGCTGGCAATCGCTGGGGGATCCAAAGAGCATTGCTCCGTGCACACACAGGCTTTGATCAAGCTGTTTTTGCCACCTCATGGTTATTTTTCAGCATTCACCACAGAGATGTAAGCAGGAATCTGTGCTGATGCAGCAATAGCAAATAGTAGAGTCAGATACTGTCTGGCTGTGGACAGAAAGTTGTGCACCGAAACGGTAAGAGTCAGGTATTGGAATATTTCAAAGAGAAACCAGGGAGAAAAGGAAAAACCCTTAGGGAATTCAGCTTGCTCACACACATGCACGCCGGATCTGTGGGCTCAGAGCAGGGGCAAGCGCTTTGCTGAAGTCGCTGATTTAGGGATCAGATGGGAGACACTTTTTAAAGCACGTGGGCTTCGCGCCTCCCGCTCCCCGGGGAAGCTGGGGAATATTTGTACAGGGGTCTTCGGTATTTGTACAGGGGTCTTTGGTGTATCGAGTGTCTTTGCAAGGGGCTGAATCTGAGACCAGCAGCACGCTTTGGCAGGTCGGGGTGCGGCTGCCTCTGGACCGGCCCGGCGGGCGACGCTCTGGCAGACACTGTTGGTCCTGGGCTTTGTCCCTGGGGAAGAGCTGTGCCATCCCCATCCCCATCGGGCTGCCAGCCCCCGGCACGGCCCCAGGGACTCCCCAGATGTCAGGCAGAGACGCATGGGAGCTCCAGGCTCTTATTCCTTACCTTTTCTAAAGGACACGTCGCCACTGCCGGAACAGGGTGACGTGTCCTTGTCTCCGGTCTCTCGCTGTTCTGCAGCTGTGGGCGGACGTGTGCTTGCCGTGACACCCGGCCGTCACTCCCTGCCTTCTGGCCGCTCTGGGCCTTTGCTCGGCGAGGGTGGGACACCGACGTCTCCAGAAGCCAGCAGGTACTGACAATACTTGCAGAAAGATTTAGATTTGCAAAATCCTTGTTAACCACTAGCATCGTGTAAGCCTCTTTACAGCTTTTCCCCCTCCCGTTCCACACGCCTTCCACCTGAGAAGAAGAGCTGTGTCCAGCTCCTGCTCCCGGGGAGCTGTCAGAAGCCTGCCTGGGCCAAGTGAGCAGCACAGCGGAAGCTCTGGAGATGCCTCTCGCTGCTGGGCGCTGCGGGAAGCTCCTTGCAGCGTACACAGTTCTCTGGGGGTTTGCTGGCACCGGGAAGCAGGGTTGAAATAATGCCCTGGTTTCGGCTGGGACAGAGTTAATTTTCCCCCAAGCAAAACAGTTTCTTCCAGAGCAAAACAGGCACACAGGTACCGCCTTAGTGCCGCAATATTCCCTCGGCAGAGAAGCTCCCTCTTTGCTTCAGGAGAGCCAGCCCACGGGCTGCGGCAGGGCGGGGGGAAGCCCCACCGCCTGACACCGTGGGGCTTTCGGTGTAAAAACTCCACGGCAGCTTGGGCACAGGGGCGACGCGCAAATTTGCCTGTGTCTGTGGTCCTGGGGGAGCTTTCAGACGGGTGAAGCTGCATCTCCCGCAGCCAAGGCAGAGATTTGCCTCCTTCGGGTCGGAGCTGGGAGCTGGGCTCGGCAGCAAGAGCCTGGAGCTGCTCCTTCTTCCTTCTCCAGAACCGAGTAGCAGAGAGCCAACTGTTGCTGCTGGCCCACAGGTACAGCACAAGGACAATGAAACTTATGGAGCAATTAGAAAATAAAGGGATTTTAAAAAACAGATAATAGAACTTCACCCAAACAGAAAACAAGAATGTGTGTTTTCAAGAATCCCATGGTTTCTGCTCTCCTGCCCTATGATTTAGAAACACCTGCACTAAATCTGGGCATTTTGCATCAAAACATTTTGGCAGTTCAAGTATTAAAAAATATTTTCTTATAAAAGTCTAAAAAAAAAATTCTAAGATACTCATTTCCTAAAAAAGAAATAAGAACAGAAAGACAGAAACGTAGTCGATTTTAGGGTGATGCTGCTGTTATAAAACCACTGTCCAGAATCTTTAGTAACTGAATGTGTATTTTACAGATTTTTTTTTCACCGGTTCCCTCCCAGCAAATAACGGGTGCTGTTGTTCCTCTCACACTGGGAATTCCCAGTGGATGGCTGAATTTAAGAAAGGAAGAAATGCAAATCTCCCCCTCCGCCTTTGTGCTCCCCTCTGAAAGGCAGAACGGGCTGAAAGTTGCCGCCGCTTGTGCTCGTCTGAACGCAAAGAGCTCCCCGAGTGTCCTGGTATAAAATTCAGGGATTGCATTTCAGCCTCTCCTCTCAGGGCTAAGGCTCAGGGATTCCATTAATATAAATGCTTTCTTCCTGTTAAAAAGAAAACCAATTTAAAAGAAGCAAATAAAACCAACGCTATCCACCTGCCTGACAGCTTGTAAAACCCAAACAGAATTAGGCAGAGGGGTTTTGCTTTGCTCAGTTTGCAGGTGACCTTAGCAACCTCCGCTGATTCGCGTGAGCGCGTGACATAGGAGGCTGGAAATTTTTTGTGCTCTCGGTGAGGAAAACCTGCCATATGAATCTTTCTTTCCGAACGGCACCTTCATCTTTTAGAAGCAGTTGTGTCTAAACTTGCATTCCCTGGAGGAAATGATTAGATTTTGTGTCAAACAGTAGAAGTAACTAATTTTTTTCTTATTTTGATTTTCTGTATGAGGCCAGTGAAAGCAAACCACTCGTGCTGGAAGGGAGAGACACCACTTTACTGTTAACTGTTTTCTGTGGGGGTGCCAGCTCTGCAAGGGACCCCGTTTACCGCAGCGACCGAGGCTGCCGGCGCTCGCAGCGGGCAGTAACCCCATGCCTGCGAAGCTGGCTGGGAGCGGTGTCTGGGGAGGGCGGCTGAGCCTCCTGGCTCCGCTCGCACAGCTTCTGCGGGAGCTGCGTCCTGGAGAGCTGCTGGGAACAGAGCCGAGCAGGACTGCGGCAGGCGGGGTTCGTCCAGCCCGATCCAGAGGAACGAGGGGTGACAGCGGGGTGTCCCCAGCTGGGGTCCCAGCGCTGGTCTGGGGACAGCCCGCTTCCCTGGGGCGCAGGGCTTGGGGACATCAGTGCCCCTCTGGGGACGTGCGCCAGGTGAAACCCCTCGCTGTTGGGGGCTGGGGCTGGGTCACCCTCGGGGTCCCCGTTGGTGGCTTCTCCCAGAAGTGTCCGAGCAGCCGAGGAGAGGTGTTCTCACCACCCTGCACACCCCGCCTCGCCTTTCCCTGCAAGCCCCAGGGTCCGTGGGAGCAAGGCAGGAAAGCAGAGACCTGCACGATTTATACGCTGAAATAACATCGAAAGGCAGCAAATGACTTTGTTAAAACCTGACGAGAAAATCAAGCTTATCAAAAGTACACTGGAAAAAAAGGAAAGGTGTTTAAATCAGGTTTTTTTTCTTCTTTCAGACATCTTCATTCTGTGCCTAGGTCGGAGTGCATTTTGCACCAAACCACACGTGCAGGCGTGTCTGTTGGCACACGGCTGTAGCGGATAGGAAACAGAGCCTGGGGAAAATGCTGATTTAGGATGCAAAAGCACTGCTTTTGTGCTCAGCATTTTGCAATCTGGGGATGAAAAAGAACTTAATAGCCAAATATGCAAGGCTTCTGGATTTAAATGGACTTTTCCACTTTAAAACACAGTCAGCTGCTGCCCGTTATTTCTCTTGCAGGATGCACAGATACATAAATATGTGTGTGTGAGCAGAGTGTTGGGAAGGTGTGTGTGCTGCCTACAGAAGCCACAGCCCCCAGTTCAGACAAAAACAAACCCCCACCTTTTTTATTTTTTCTAGCTCCCCAGTGATTTTTCCACAGTGGTCTGAGGAGCGTCTCTGTCTCCCCGGGGAGGGCAGAGCCACTCGCTGCCAGTGTCTGGCTGGACACACGTCCTGTGTCCCGCTCCCACCCAGGCACTGGCCTCTACCAGCTCCTACGCAGGAGCCCGAAAAAAGTCTCCGAGTCAGCTGGAGGCGAGTAAATCATTCCTGACAGCTACATCTCTACAGGGCAGTTAGAATTAATGTAACAATTTGGCGTTTAATGAAGCAACAACATGCTGGGCTGCAGAGAATAGCTGGGACCTGCTGCAGCCACGTTATAATCCCTGCGGGACCCAAACGGCAGAGACTCCATCAGACGCCGACTTGTTAGGCTGAGCAAACTGCCATGGGGGAGGAAAGCGGAGCGGCCGGGAGCCGGCAGCCCCCTCCAGCTGGGAGGCAGCCAGCGTCGGCCAGCTGAGCGCGGCTCGCAGGGACCAACCTACGGCCCTGAGCCCAAACCCCTGCGCTCCGGGGGTGGGCACGGGTCTGAACAGAAGGAGCAGCCCAGGGGATGCGAGGACACGCTGGTCACGCGTCGGCTGTGCCGCTCTGCCGGGAGCTGTGTGGTGGGGAGCCCTCGTCTGGGGTCGGGTCATAGAGATGCTGAATTAATATTGTTCGTGTGAAAAAAATCTTCTGAAGTTTGTCGGAAGAGTAGGGAAAATAAATCAGTGCTGGAGGTGCTGGGGGGGGGGGGAACCGGCAGAGCAATATGTTTTGTAAATAAAACCTGGCTTGATCAAGTGCTCTGCACCCAAAAGTCTCTGATTTCCGCAGAAGTTGGAGGTATTCCGGCCGTCTCCAGGACAAGGCCTTTTAAAAACACTGACTGCACGAGGGAGGGAAGGAAAGGACAAATGCAAATGATGCTGGAGATGATCCTCTCTTTCCAGTGCATACACATATGCTCTCAAAGCATTGCGGTTTGCAGCAGCTTGGATGCTTTGAAATAAATCATGCGGTGCATTTTTTCTTTTCTCTTGCTTTTAAATGAAACCACAGCACCAAACAACACCGCCCCACTTCCAAAACCGCCCGCGCTGGTTGCCCTCTCCGGGGCTGGCTGGCGTGTGTGTGGCCATAAACCTCCACACGTTCTGTTGTGAAGCCTCATGGTCACCGGCTTTAAGGGCTTGACAGGTTTATAAAGTGCGGAGTGTCCCCGAGGGACGGCGGCACAGTTTGCAGAGAAGATGAAGCGTGCCATATCCAGCTGGTCTAACAAGGCAGCGGGAAATCTAAATTAATTCAGGAATCACTTCTGTTCTTCCGAGGGAGGATGCTGTTCTCAATCTATGGAAACAGCACATCAGAATACTTATTAAGGGCAGGCGTGGGGGGCTCGACACCAGCCTCCCCTCGCTCACGGTGGTGTAAATCAGGGGGTGTTTAACAGAAGTGCAAAGCAGCAGAGTGAAAGGGGGGCCCCAGGGCTGTGTCCCTGCACACACGGGGGCTCGCCCTCACGCAGAGCTGGGCAGGATTTGGGCTGGAAGGGTTCTTCCCACTTGAAACAGCTGATTTACACACACCTGCCTATAAAGAGGGATCAGCCCCAACAAGTCCCACCTGGGCTCTGCAGGTGAGGTCAGAGGGGAGTTCTGTGATGGCTCCTGGCTGCTCCTTCTCCAGGTCTGTGTCCCTGCTGATTTCTGGTCTCCCTTGTGCACCATGGGGTCGTTCTGCGTTGACTGTTTGGCACCCAGGCTTGAGCCTCCCCTCTGTGCTGCAGGTCAGTTGTGTGGGACATGGGGCTGGGTTTGCGGGGATCGTGGCAGGTTCATGGGCTGTGGGCCCGGTCTCATCTCTGGAACACGGTGCTCGGTGTTTTCCCAGGATCTGTCCTGGTATTTGTGTGGGCCGTAGACTAAGCAGTGTGTGTTTCCTTGTATTCATAGGGAAGTTGATTCCCAAAGTGTGATTCTTTTCCCACCAAAAAGACTCCAAAACAAGCCTCAGGTGATCTCAGCTTGATGGTACAACAAGTCTTTGCTTTAACACTGCCTGGGTTTGAGGGGTTGGAGTTGTTTGCTGGTTCCTTTTCGTGAGGCCATGCAACGCTGAGCTGTGGCTGCTTTTCCGTCTGTGTGCTGGAAGCTGGATGAAGATTTACTGGGATTTGTTTTGTTTTCCCAAATGTGAATCATGCTTTGAAAGGCAGAAAAATTTCTGGAGACTGGATGCTGAAATTCCTGCTCACCTGGTCGTGGAGGCAGTCCTGCCTTGGGTCTGCTGCTGTCTTGTCTCTGGGAGTCTCTGTGTGCTGGGGATGGGGAGTCCTGGCAAATGAGGGGTGGGCCAAGCTGTGTCCGTGTGTACAGAAGAGGAGGGGTGGTGATTACCTGCTGGCTAAGGAAGGGCTGAACGCTGTGTATCACTGTACCAGAGCCATTGCTTTCTCGGGTGCAGTAGGATGGAGGTCCCACAGCCCAGGTGGTGCTGGTGGGCTTAGCTGAGGAAGATGGAGCAAAGTAAGGCTGAGTGTGCTGAGCAGACCAAGGCGGCAGATGGTGTGTGCATGTTAAAAAGCTATTTGTTGTAACTATGCTCTTTGGAAAGTTCAGTTAAATACCCTGCTCATGTTGGTCAGCGCGTAGCCCCTCCTCCAGCAGCAACTTCTCTGGTGGCTCAGACCAGCCCTGACCCAGAGCCGCTGGGAGCCTTTAGCTAAATGAGGGAGGACTTGGACAGCAGACCTCCCTGTCTGCGAACGGGGCTCCAGTTGTTGAGTTTGTCATGTTGAATTAGCTTCATATTAAATAGGGCTTTTATGAGAGCAATTGAGAAGGAGCAGAGCCAGAGCCTGCTGCTGTTCCTTGCCACCAGCAGTACTTAGCACGGCCCTTTCATTTTCATTTTCTGAACATACTCTCCTCACTGTGGCTTGTTTCTGACAGGAGGCTGCCATGAACTTCAAAATTAATTTTTCTGGACTATCCTAATCATTCTAGTTGAAACATCCCCTTGTTGTGCTCTTATTGGGACTTGGCTCTGGGGGATAAGGGTGTTTTGATGAACCTGCCTGATGTAGCAAAATTAAAACTTATTCTGCTTTTAATTTGTACTAATCATACACTCAGAAATAAAGAATTGGTCCCCCAAGTGTTTTTCTGGACTAGAGGACCAGGCTCATATATTTGCACGGATTAATATGCTGCGTGCTAATTGTGGGATGCTGATATTAGCCATGCTGCAGCAACAGAGGCAGCGGAACCACACAGAGTCAGCCCGGAGACGTAGCTGTAGCCCAGATCCATTGAAACACGGATTTGTGCAGTTTTTTGATCACTAGTTTTGCCAACAGGAAAATCATAATTTTTGGAAATAAACTCCCTTGTGGTAGTTGAAGCTTCTCATTAACTTAGAAGAACACTAATTGGACATGCTTCGATCAGATGGGATATTTCTTTCCCACTTCACTATAAAGGGCAGTGAATTATGTCTTATGTGCAAGTTTAACTGCTCAGACCAAGCGCAGCGTGATGCAGCGGGCTCCTGAACAACCCCACAGTAAGCAGAGTTCAGAGGAGCTGTCGCTGAAATGACCGAGTGCTCAGCTCAGATTTTTGCGGGCTGGTGCCCGGCATCAGACCTGGCTACGATGTGCAGCCATAGGACGTGTCCTGGCGCCCCACGGCCTGCCCTGGGGGTCAGAAGCCCCTCTGTGCTTGGGGGTCGGAAGCCCCTCCATGCTTGGGGGTGGCTGGGTGAGTCCCCCTGCACCCCCAGAGCTGCCTGCTTCTCTCCCCGCAGCACCGGCACACGCGGTGCCGCAGTGGCAGGGTGGCGGGAGGGCTGCGGGTGCAAGGAGCTTCCCCGCTTTCCTGTGCGTTCTCAGGGTGTTTGGGCTCACCAGTTGAGGTGAGCCGGTGTTTCTCCTTCAGGCACAGCACAGCTGGAATACGATCGCTTTGGTGGCTCTGTGGGCTGACACATTACTTGTCATTAATAATATATCAAGCCAAGCAGAGATCGAGTTGCAGCGTGTGGAGCCTTGGTACAGTTGTGCTTTCCCTGCTGTGCCCATGAGGCTGAGGGGAGAGGGCTGGGATGCCTGGGGTGGAACTGGGAGCAGGAATACAATGGAAGTCTGCTGAGGGCTCACGACGCAGGACTGAGTCTGGCCCCATCACACCCGGCGTGCTGCTCTGCAGGGACAGCAGTCCCTTAGGAGTCCTCCTGCTTCCAGCGTGGCAGAGCTTTCACTTGCTGCTGGTCTCGGCGGAAAGACCCGAATGCTTGGCAGAGGATGGAAGAAGAGAAAATCAAAGTCCTGTTTATTTTTTAAGGCCACCCCTGCTCCTGCAGTGAGTTAGGCCAGGGAAGGTATCAGACTTTAGTCAACCCTAGGGAAGGGCTGTGTAAAGTCAGAGGTCTCTCTGCACCAGCACCCCGTAGGGCAGAGCCGCAGCTATCACGTGCTGCTCTGGCCTCTGTGTCCGTTGGGTGTTACATGTGCCCCATCACACTTGTGTGCAAGTGTCTTTGAAGGATTTCTCTACTGATAGCTCTATCAGCTGTGTAGCTGTAGCTCTGTATGTGCCTCCAGGTGCATTACATACGACCTGTACGCCATGCATGTTGGGGTCCGTGGGTTCTGTGGGCACGCTGAGCCTCACCAGTGAGATGGCAGGGGGTGGATGCTCCAGTTACATCTCAGCTTTGCTTTCCCATCTGTATCTCGGGTACTTTTCGGCTGTCACAGACCAACCTGCAGCCTGATGGCAGTTGTGAGCCTGGAGGTCAAATTCATCTTTGGAAAGTGGAGTTGAAGGCACATACGCTCGAGGCAGAAAGACACTGGTGGTTAAAAAACCCCCAACGCTGCAGGTTGCTTTAGCTGTGTTTTGGGGAGCTGTGTCCCTTCCCACAGATCAGCCGGCCGCGCTAATGAGCAGGCTCGCTCTGAAGTCACCTCTCCTTCATTAATTAAAGCTGTTCGGTGTGAAGCAGTGAAGAGGGATTGAGGAAGGGCTCTTGATGCAGTTACACTTTCCATAGATGTTGCTGAGTATCCATTATGGCCTGTGAAAGCCTTGTCAACATTTTTCCAAGGAAGAATGAAAATGTAAATAACTTTAAAATGATTCAGTGTCAGTGTGGTATGGAAAAAGGTCATGCTGCTGGAGACAATTTATCTTTTTGCCGATTTAAAGAGCTTTTTTCCTATTACGTTTTTTGAAATTAATGTTTTTAAACATTACCCAAAGTAATGTTAACAATCATGGGGTTTATGGGATTGATCGTTACGCAGGCTGGGATTTAAATTGGAAAAGATTTGTTTTAGGTAGTTGTTGCTGATGGGGTTTAACAGACATTTTAGATTTATTGCTTATAATAATGTTTGCATGACTTAATGAAAAGGCAAAACCAGATCCTGAGTCTCCATGCAAATATGAGGGTAGAATATTCTTTGAGAGTGAGTCTGGGATTGTGGAAGCAGGCCTTGTCTGTGCATGTAAATGTCAAAGTATAGAAATCTGAGGTGAGCCTGAAGGGACAGGATCCTTATCTGCAGACTGAGGGTTGGAGGGAAGGTAGGACAGAGACTTTGTGTTCCCTTGGCCCTGCTCCTCACTGCTGTCAGGGTGTCTGGGCCGTTGCTCTGCGAACCTGGCAGTGTGGCAGAAAGTCTGTACCTGCTACGGCACCCCGCAGAGACACTGTCCACAGGAGCAGTGCAAAGCTGGAGTGCAGAACTCGGGCTGGTGTCCCAGCCAGCTAGGACACAACCGGTCTGCTGGGGGGTTTGGGTACCTGTCACCTGCCGAGCATCAACACAAGCGCAAACCGCTGCGTGGGCACAGAAGATGAGGTCCCTGATCTGAGGAGGGTGGGCCAGCAGGGACCCTGGAAATAAGGGTTGGGTGCTGAAGTTCAGGCTTGTCAGTGTGGTTTAAAGAAAGATGCTTGGAAAGAAGGCTGTAAAAATAATCTTTGCATCTGCTGAGGGAAAGCCCCACACCAGTTCCACACAGGGCAATGGTGCCAGCGGTGACGGGCTGTCAGGGAGGACTGGACGTGGTTACCTGCATCCCGCAGTGGCAAAGCACACCCCCATGTAACAGGGTGGGCCAAGACCTTCTCGTTGGTGTGTCTGCTCCGGCTGTCCTGCAGCAACGCTGACTTGAAGCTGAACTCCCCTCGAGTCATTTCTGACTGTGAAAACGGGCGACAGTTGTGAAAGGCTTTCTGCTCTTCTGCACAGGAAGAATTTCAACAGTACTGAACCTTGGTTTGGGGAGGGGGGGGGGAAAAATAGCTGTGCTCTTAATAGAAACGCGGGGCCTGCTGAGATGTACTCGCATTTTTCACCTCTGTTGCCCCTGCTACATCAAGTGTGAGGGAGCAGGGGATGCCACAGCTGGTGCTTTGCATGTAATTTTCACCCTCTTGTTAATGACCTTGCAGGGATTAGCATGGCCTTCTCCATATGCCAGTAGATTATGTCTGTTGGCAGCTGCTACCACTGGAGCAAAATGGGATAGTTTTCATTAGGAGTGCTTGACACTAGGTTGCCCTGGGTGTCGTCAATCCTGAACTGTCAGTGCCTTTGAATAAAGCAGCGTACAGATGTGATTTATTAGATGTGCTGCTGCCTTGCTGAAAATGTGGCATTTTCAAGTCAGCAAGGTCTTGTGGAAGTGTGAAAGGGACCTGCTTGCTCTTCTCTACTCACTTACTCTTCCACCCCGCGGGCCCTGTGGGATGTCCAGCGGTGCTGGATGGGAAATCTGCCCTGAAATGACTGAGTGACGTGGGGACTTGGACAAAATACCCCTGCTACGCTGTTCAGTGTAGTTACCAGTAAATACATGTGTGTTTGTGTTTAGGGGGAAACTCTAATCTTCAACAGCTTTATCTTGTAAGTGTGTTCTGAGTGAGCATTCCTGTCCAGCTTGAATGGGAGGTGGGAGGAGCAAAGACTCTATTCCTCAGTGTTGAAACATGACTAGACCTTCCAATCACTTAATTTTTATGAATAAGAAAATATTCAGATATACCACACAGACTTCTCCTCCTTAATTCTGGAAGTGCAGAGAGGAAAGTGAGGTTTCAATATTACTTTATTCCTAGAGCTGAACCGGGGGCATATCCTGAGGCTTCAGGATAATTTTGCAGACTGAGGTGGACACAGCTCACTTCTGGGGTCATAGTTTGTAGGGCGCAGGGCAGAGGGTGGGTGAAATCCTCACCCGGCTGCCGGAGAGAGATGCTGCAGAGGCTTCCCTTTGCCCTGGGAGGAACCAGGCTCTCTGTGTTCCACAAGGTTATTAATCCTCTGTTTATCCTGTTTTAAAATAAGCAGTTTAAAGGAGGCTGTCAAAGATGATAGGCCACAAATCCATGTCATTCTTTTGATTTGCAACAGCAAAGCTAAACCTGCCTGTGTCCCTCCCTCGTTAGCAGAATGAGGGCTTGTGCTCCCCAGCATGCTGCAGCGGTAACCAGCCCACCCCGGCTGGAGGGGACCCATTCCCTGGGCAGGACTGACCATTTAAAAGGGATGAAGACTGTCCCGATGACACAGTATCCAGACAGCTAGCCCACAGAATTCAGTGGTGTTACTCGGGGCTCGTGTCCACCTGACAGACCCATCCATCACTGCTGTGGTGTGACTTTATTGAGCAGCAGACTTGGGTAAGGGACCAGCTGCTAGGGCAGAGTCCCGAAGCTTTTTGCTCTGCTTGGCTCTGTGTCCGCTCACAAGCACGGGCCCACCGGCCCTTCTGAGCGATAGTGAGCAGAACAGCTTCTCTGTGGTCTAACTATTTCATGACTCGTCTTGCAAGTTCAGTAACCGCCCATTAACTATTTAAGGCATGCCAGAGGAGGATTAACAGCCATGTAATACACCAGATATGATTCATCTTCAGTAAATAATTACCCATTGATTATAAGGGATATATTTCATCAGCAATAGTTCTGATTAAATCTAAATTATTAGTCCATGTGGGACATTTGATTCAAAAGCGATAATGTAAAGTTAAGTGAATTTTGCTCATCGTTTATTGTAATACAAAAGCTCGTGTTTGCAAGCGAATGGCAGAGCTGGACCAGCACAAATGCCCAACAGGCATTGCCGAAAAAAACTCAAATTTGAATCAAGCTAATTTATTGGGCCATGGTAGTTTGAAAACATCCCCAAACGTTGTCTATGGGCAAAGCTCCCTCTGCCCTGGGGCTGAGGAGCCCTTTGTGCAAGCCCGCATGAGCTGGGGGGGCTGTTTGGTGCCCAGGTTCCCCAGGGCCAGCCGGGCCGGGGGCTGCAGGTGCCTGGGGAGCAACTTGCTCTCAATTTCCGAGTCAGAAGAAGACACCAAGGGGTGGTGAAAGGGTGTGGGCAGGAGATGATAAATGAGGAGGAGGGGAAAAAAAAGAAGCAAGAATGGAGAATGTGAAAAGAAGTGCTTGAACTCTGACTGCAGTAGCATTACACCACAGATGGGTTTGACTTCTGTGTTCAGCTGCAGGCATAAAACATCACCCCTGACAATTAGAGGCAGGATCAGCACAGCTAGTTATTTGGGAGAGAAAAATAAACCAGGTTAGTTAGCAATAATAGTTCTAAAAATTCCAGGAGGTAATTAGAACAGTCTTTCTGATATGTAAAAACTAACCTCCAATACCAAAGTACCGAATAAAAAGCAATAATTATAGCTATTTTCTTGTCGCGTATTACAGCACCAAGTACATGAATCTCATCAGCATGCAACTCCCTAGTAATGATGCTAAGGATTATGTGAATGAGGCTGCAGCTGGGATCCTCACCAGCTCTGGAGTTTCTCAGATTTGCGGCTTTTGCTGGTTTGTGCCTGCTTGCCCAGGCTGGGGAAGGCTCCGCTCTGGTGTGGGGTGACAGACCCACCCCCAGTCACCGCCATCTGGTGTCTGCCAGCTGGGCCATGCCCAGGGGGTGATCCCCATGTTAAGAAAAAGAAACTGCTCCTTTTCCGTGGCTTTCCCCTTGCTGGAAGTCCCACAGAGGTGTTAGGGTTCAAGTCAAACCACCTGCTATTCTCATGCCTGGAAATTTCCTTCTGCAGCCGTGTTGAAGTGCTGTGAAAATATCCTGAAAGAGGAGGGAGTGTTTTACTGCGCATGCTCATGGTTGGAAGAGCTTCTTCATCACCAGTGGTCTGCCTGACCTCGCAGCTGGGCCCAAAGCTCCCTCTGAACAGTGCTGAAGTCGCTGTACCCCATTCCCAAATCCCCTGATGGAGGAGGGCACTTCGGAAGGCGAAGCACAGACCAGACTGATTGCTATGCTGACCCCTGTTCCCATCAGCTTCTTGGGGACATGCAGGAGAGAATACAGATTTTTTTTACCTGTCTCGGGGTGCTGCAGGCTGTGGCTCAGACACACGTGCGCTTTTGCACCAAGTAGATTGGGGCCCCCAGAAATTCTGGGGATAAAACAGTAACGCTACTGTTTGCCCCTTGGGTTGCTCTGCACCTTTCAGATGGGTAAAGGCTTCTGCTTTCTCCTCCAAAAGGTGAGGCAGAAGAAAACCACTGTAGGAACGTATGGAGTGGCAAGCTTGCTTTCTTACAAACATGGATGTAAAATTCTTATTTAATCACCTTCACAGTAGGATTTTGTGGCTTTCTAGGAAATGGTGATAGTTACTGACAACATCTAGGGGTTTAGAAATTAATGAGGTAACTTTCATTATTCAAATTCTTTTTTTTCATTAAACTAAGTATTCTATTAGTTCAGATCAGGAGAAATTTGAATATACTGGCATTTGCAATAGGAAAATTAATAGCCATGGTGGGAAAGTCTTATTGCTTTTTTTTCCCTCACTTCCATGTGTTCTCATTAGAGAAAAGCTCGTTCCAAAGTTTAGTTAATTATTTAGACTACCGATGTAAACCTTGCTGAAAACATTCTCTTGACATCGTAAGTCTAAATTGGAAAGAGAACTGACATGAAAACAGCTTTAACACATTGGTTGTCAACACCTATTAAATATATGATGTGACTTGGCATAGTTCACAATCTTGATACCAGGATCGCAGTCTCGTGCAATATGACATCAGCCCAGAGAAAGATGTCAGGGTGATGAGAGTGCTTGTACCCTAGAGAGACTGAAATCCCGGTTCAAAACTGGAGTGCAACTGGTGTCCGCAGCCTGGCCCAGAAGCTGGCAGGCTTCCCCCGTGGCAGACCAAGGCACACGGGAGAGCAGCAGGGACTGAGCCAGGGCAGGGTGACCTCTGCTGCTGCACCCCTCGGCTCCCCGGGCTGCACGGCCATGGTCTGCTCCCCTGGCTCCGGCGTCCCGTGCCTGCCCTCACCGGCCCCATCCCAGCAGCCTGGCACCGTGGTGGACGCAGCCTGGCATGGATTTACTTTGTGGTGCCAATCTTGGCTGTGTGCTTTTTGTAGGTGAGGACATCTGGCACTTGGTACTCCCACGTGCCCTTTGCGATACCCATGGATGAGTTGTGGTGTACTGGGAGGGTGACTGGCTTCTCCCTCCACATCCCGCAGAGTGTGATTTGTGCTGAGGTGGAAGCAGCCTCCTCGCTACAGCGTTCAGGGTTGATGCTCCAAACTCATCTTTTCGCAGATTTCAGCACAATGCGTTCACATACTGCAATTTCGAAGGCACGCAGTTTCTGCAGCTAGGTTTATCAGGGATGAAAACTATTTGGTAGAGCATTAGGGTGGGGAGAAACCCCAATTCCCAAATGCCAGAGATCCTCCTAGGGGTCCTGCCAGGTCGAAGCCTACCCCACGTTCTCCTGGCAGTGCGAGGACCTGGCTCGTGTATGCCTGCTCCGAGGACCTGGCTCACGTACGCCTACTCCGAGGTCCTGCAGAGCACGATATGTTGCTTAGCAGGTGCAGAGGTCCAAGTTTCAGGGACTAATTAACTGCAATAAACTCTGGATTAAGATTAGTCACCAACATGCTGAGGAGCGGATATCTCTGGGTAGGGGCAGAACGAGAGGGCTGAAAAGCTACTTTCAAAAACACCCAGGGACCACGAAGTTAGTCAGGAGGCTCTTGATTCTTGACTAGATTTCTTTTTTTTATGAGGTGCAAGTCTATAACCAGAAGACACTAAAAAGCAATTGCATTAAATCAAAAACTACATTTGACTTTATGGATTGTTTATGGGATCTTTCTTTTATTAATTCTTTATCCTTTAATATTAAAGGATTTGTGTCTACAATAAATAATGTAAAGTTACATTACATCCTCTTTGGCTTAAAATTTTAATATTCCTATTGCCCATCTCCATAAAGAAATTGTATTTGAGGTCATTGCATATGTACAGCTGCAGTCATAACCCTAATGGAATTACTATTCAAGTGCAGGCGAGATTAGTATGAACGCCAAGAAACTACCCGTCTGTCAGGGGAAAAGGTAAAAGTTCAGAGTTCAGCTTGCATCCAAATTATTTATCTCCCTAATAACTTAATAGATTGAATATATTACTTGTCAGTGACCTTGATGTACAACAATAAAGACCCCTTGGTTGTGTCAGAAAATATATGAGACTATAATAAGTAGTACTTATGTAGTGGAATAAAAACATCTTCTTTATGATAATGAAGTGTCTTCCCACAAGGACACCACAAGGACACAATTCCATGTAAACATAAACACCAGCTTGCGTTCCACAGTGGCTTCTCTCCTGAAGCCAGCTGAGGAGGTGCTGGTGTCAGGGGCTGCATCCTGCGGATGCCTCAGGTGCCAGGGGTCCCTCCCCACGCCAGGCGAGGGATGATGGCTGATGCCCTTTGCTGCTCGTCCAGACACACATCGCATCCTACATCCCCTCTCACAACCACTTTATGCAGAGAGCGAGTCCCTTGCTTTTTGAAAGAGTCCCGTTGACTTCCTGCCATTTCTAGTTATTTCCATTCTGGATCTCCCAAGCATTTAAAAGAATGATTTGAATTAGAGTTTAGGATCAAAGGTAATACTGCAAATAGGCACGGTGTAAACATGCCTAAAAATAGGAAGGTAATCTCCCTAAGTGCCGTAGTGTCTGTAGCAGTGCAACACAATGTCTTTATTTCTTACTGTTTCTATGTCTATTTCTCAAGGCTCCACATTATCTAAAGGGAAAACCAAAAAGCCCTCAAAGGATATTGTTCTTTAATAAGGCTTATGATTATGGATTTTTTTCTTCCTCAGCCAGCACAGAATCACTATTAATATACTTAAATGGAATGAGTCTCTCTTTAATAGGTCATTTTAATCATATATCTAAAGTTTTACTTAGAGATGGAGGAGGAGTGTAAGAGGGAAGACAGACAAAGGAGGAACTTATTTTATCTGTTTGGTGTTTCCCAATTAATCCTCATGGTGTGCCCACCCGTGATGCCTAAGCTGAGCGCAGTGGTGGTGTGCAGCTGGCTCTGACCCATGCCGGGAGCAGCCCTCCTCACCTCCTGGGATACCCTGGCTGCGGGCTGCTTGGGGACTTGAAGAGGTCCCATGTCCAAGCCTGAACACCAATCTTGGAAAACAACTCGGCATCTTGCCTCTGAGGTCCCTGAAGATGCATACCCTCCTTTCTTCCTCCATCAGCAGTGCTGCTCGCTGCTCTGAGCCTCCAGCCCCCTCCCCAAAAATGCAGGACCCAGCTGGGCGCTGAGGAAGCATCACAAGCTGGTCGCTGCTCCCTCAAAGCCCACTGGAGCTGGCGTGCATGCAGTCGTGCCACCATTCCCCAGCCACTTATCCCAGCAGCCGCACGTTTTTGATTGTATTTATGGCCACTTAATCTGCGCTAGCAGCCAGGATCAAATATATCTCCAGGTATTGATCAGCTTTAGGCTGATAGAAGTTCAAGCTCATGAGGTCTCGGTCTTTGACCCTCAAATAGGATATGAATCTCAATCCAATAGACTGATATTCACACGCAGTCGCTGCCCAGGGTTGCAGACTGCAAGGGAAAAATCAATGGAGAGTGCTAATGATTCACAATTTATAGAGCAGCTGCCATTTTAATATTAGAATAAATGTTATATTGCAAAGGGATGGGAACATAGGTGGTGGCATGGAAAATATTTCTTTGGAGCCTTTTCTGCGAGAAAATGATGTGCGCAGGATTTTATGAAGTATAATTTATTGGCCTCATTTAGACTTATAATTTAAAACTCCTTATGAAAAAGGTATTTAACTAGAGTGGATTGGGTAAGGAAACGGCAAGGGCAGAGCAGGCTGTCTTAGAGTGCTTCAAGCACATGCTGGTGGGGAAAAGGAAGCAAGACCCTAACATAGGAGACTGGATGTAAGAACTCACCTTCTGCTTAAACATCCCTGCAGCACTGGGCAACAAACAGGCCCCGTTCTCTGACCTGGCTCTTCTGAGCACACTTGTAAATGGAAAAAAAAAAATATATATATATATATAATCTCGAACGTGCTGATGAGGCATAAGGAGCATGTTCAGATTCAGTGATGGATCATGTCAGGGTGGAGCAGTATGGCAGAAAACTCCACTGAACCTGTGTGTGAGGGCTAGAGAGAATTACTGAAGCCACAGAGAAGGGGAAGGCTGGAAGACAGATTTCAAACCATGGGCACATAAGAGCTCTCTGTCCAGATTACACAGGTTTTATCATATTTTCAAAGAACTCATTTCTATTTGCAATGAATTACAGTTCCTTTGGTTGAGGTTTCTTTACAAAAGCTCATGGGAACAGGCGATCTCCAGACTGTGGCAGAGAGGCAGGAATGACCGGGGAGCTGTCAGGAAAACATGGAATGTAAACTCTGCCCTTTTGCCTTTTCCTTCTCCATGATACGCTGGGGACTGGAGCTGTGAGCCTCTCTGAGAGAGCAAGGAGGAGGGGATGGAATGTCTTCAGCCGCTGCAGTGCCCTGGATGACCCAACAGCCTGGGCCAGGCTGGCAGTGGTGAGCTGGGGCCCTTCCTTGGGCTGCATGGCGGGGGCCAGCGGTGTCTGGGGACACAGCGTTGCTCCGGACGATCCAGTGCGACGTCTTGGGACTCTTCGTTAGGAGGTGGCGCGTTTTATTTGCCTGTAGACAGCAGCATCCCCGCACTGGTTTGCAAGCCACCCATACTGGAAAAGAAAAGGCTTCAGCCTGGGAAGACTGCATCTTCCCTCCAGCCAGAAGTGCACGCTTTTGCTTCTCAGTTCTCATGTGTAGAATTCTTCACCTGTAAGTCCAGTTCAGGGGACATTTTTCAGTTTATAATGATGTCTTTCCCTGAATGGATGCAAATGGTAAAAGTATTTTAGTACAAAGGACCCAGGCTTTTTAGAATAGACAAGAAAAGATGGAAATCCCACATCAAAATCACAATTTACAGCATCCGTTTTGACCATCACTGTATTTACTTTTTACAGAAGTGAAAATAACTTAAATAATTCATCTGCCTGAGAGCTCATAACTCTCTGGCCTGCATAGAATATCTTTCATATATCTCATAACCTAGAGCCTATTGACAAACTCTATGAAAAATAACAGCCCTTTCTCTTGCAAAAGCAAAATCCGATTTATTGATTGTGATAGTCTAAATAATGGCATTTCTATTGACCGAAGGGTATCGCCCAAACAGGTTAGAGTTTACTCAACTCAGGGCATGAAATGTCTCGTGCATGCCATCAGAAAACCAAAACTTACTTGATGCTTTTCCTTCCTTGGTTGTACTGCAGCTGTGACCAAACTATTTTGTGACAGGTGCTTAATGAAATCGAACACTGGATTTTTTGAGGGGTGGGGGACACGGGCCGAGGGCATGAACACATTTATTTCTTTAGTCTACAAGACATAGCAAAGACTTTCCATGGTGTCTGCATACAGCCACTATAGTAATGTTCAGGTGAGCTGAATTCCCAGACTGGAGCTCCAGGGCCCAGCCACGGCTGTTGGGTACCAGCATTGGTCTCAGGGACCTGTAACAGGGCGCAGTTTGAGTGGAGAAAGCTGGATGTGCCCGACGGTGTCCTTAAACCTCCTCTGGGAAGGGCTGTGGAAGGGCTCGCACAGTGACTTCCCAAGGTGACGAATTTGTATCATTTGCTCGTGTGTGGATTTGGGGAGAGGGAGCAGAGGGAGAGCTGACGGCTGGGGGGGTTCACAGCCGCAGGTCGGCGAGGACGGTGATTCGCACTGCCCTCTCCGCGCTCCTCTGCGGTGTTTGTGCTGCGCTCACTGCTGCGTGCTGTCTAAGCGGGGCCCACCAAGTAAGTCTTCGCACTTGGTCGGTGGACTCCTCGCCGTTTTCCAGCCCAGTGCTGCCTCTTTCATTCAAAGTTAGACAGGAATCTGGAGCTTTCCATGAGACTCTGGTGCTGTGCCAACGACAGAGCCTCGTGAAAGCAAGAACCTGCTCTGCTGCCATTAGGGTGACAGGTGCAAGTCTAAAGTTTGTACCCAGATTTGACTCTAGAACTATCTGAAGTTTAGGGTGGGTTTGTTCCAGGATGCTAAATTTGCACGAAGCTTTGCTTTCTCCCCATCTTGACAGATCTCTGCTTTCTTTTGTTTTTTTCTCTCTCCTAATTGGGCAACAAAGAGATTGTTACAGCCTCGTAAAATACTGAAAATCCTTCCCCATCAGTTCTGCCTGTTGGAAAATGTTGTTCTCCAAATTCTAGTCTTGGATACATTCTATTATTTAATTCATAAATGTTTAAATAGGGACCTAAGAGATCCCAACTGTGTCTTTTTACATAATGAAATTACAAGGAGTAATATGTTACTACCATCCATAAACTTATTGTGCACTTTACATAAAATTCAGATCAGGTGGCTCTGCATGCATGCATATTTTACATTTTCAACTTTATTAAAGAAATGAGCAGAGTGCTGGAAAGGTTGCTTTGCTGTACGGTCAATTCAGATCCTGGGGACCATAAATCTGAAAGCCTATGATTTGTTGTTCTTTGCTCGCAATAAATTAAGCCCTTCTTGTCGGAGAGGTTGGCTACATTTGTTGCAGTTTAGGTCACAGTATTTGGACAAAGATGCCTCTGGATGTGCCGGGAAGCGAGTCTGTGCTGGGTCCAGTGGGGCAGGGAGAATATCTTCAGTTTTGCCAAGCTATCAGAGCTGGAACCTACAGCTGATTCTGTGGCACAGGTTTTCAAGTTAGGATAACTGAGGGGAGATGATTTTCATCTGCAGGCTGATTGCATATTAAAAGCTTTTGAGGTGTTACTGGGAGGTTTTTTGCCTGGATGAAGCAGTAGCTTAATGAACAGGGACAAAGGCAGGGCTGGGTGCAGGTGGGATTTGGGTGGGACACCCAGTAGCTGTGCCACACCAGAAAGGTGCCACCAGGACAGTTCCTGGGGAAAAAGACAGGGCAGCGCTGTCTCCCGGATAAAGCCAGCCCTGTGTAGTACACATGGCCTGGCATGGCAGAGATGGGGGCATTATACAAATAAAAACCTGTAATTTTATCTCCTTTGCTAGTAATGAGTGTCCCCAATTGCTACTTAATGGTGTCTCTGCTGGGTAAGGAATGAGTTGATATGCAGGGTCTGATGAAGCAAAAAGTATTACTGTTTCAACCCTGAAATCATAATATCATTTAAAAACAAATCATATCAAAGTGCTTAAGTCTGTCACGTCTAGCATGAAGGATGATTTAGTTGACAGTTGGTTATATTTTTCCATTAAGAAAAAATAATCACTATTTCTAGCTTTCTCTTCCTCATCTAGATTTAAGCCTTCTTTTAGCCAGAAAGGAAGAATATTCTTGCCATTGAACAAGACAAAGGTCTGTTCCATTGAAATAGTAGCCTTAAAGCAATGCTGAAATAACCTGCTATTCCGCAGGGACTAACCCCAGCATAACTAGCCTCCCCTCCCACAAATGCAGGTTAGCTCACAGTAGTATGTTCCTTTCATTTCCATGCACCACATTTTTGAATCAATAAGCTGAGATGAACTGGAAAAATGCAAAGGAAATGGTGCAATTACCAAAATGGTAGATTTTGTGTCTAAAGGAAAAAAAAAAATATCCTGGGAGTGACTTCTTCTTTCTCAGCTGGGATAAGACAACACTGGGAAAGGTGACATTGTGACAAATACAACATTCCCAGCTTATCTGTCTCAAAACCAGCCAAACGTAAGAAAATTAGATATAACTGCTGAGAAATTGGCACTTAACATTTTTCCCAGAGATGCATTGGTTGGAAACAGAATTATGCTGATCTCTGTATACAAGATAGAGATACAAGATAGAGATACAGGTACGAGAACTTACAACTGTTCCGAATTCACTAAACAGCTCAGGGATATTGGCTTTAATTTTACCACAGTAAAACATAAAGGAGTTTAATCTTTCCTGTCATATTACTATAACAAAAGATTGGTAGGTGTGGGTGGCACATTCCAAATCTGCTCTGAATAAATATTGGGTGAAGAAAATAAATTTTGTTCAAGTGAGGAATACATTTCAAGTTTAACAGTGAAGTGGACAGGTCATGTCTATGCTCCAGCCTGGAAAGGCAGCATTATCAACTGGGTGTGAATCTGTGCTAGATCCCACGTCTGTTTCTTATCAGCACTTACACTTCTCCTGAACTAAAGTTGAGCCTTGACCCCCTGAAGCAGTGCCCGTGCAGAGGAGGTCTGGCCATCCTGTGTCTCTTCATGTGGTCAGGGCAGGGGAGTGAACTCTGCTGAAGCTTGCAGGGCTCTCCTGGTGTCTTCTCCAGGAGATCTTCACACCACTGCCAACAGCTCTCCAACTGAAGTCCTGGGCAGAAGGCTTTAGCTAAGCGCTGGCCAGCTGTGGCTGTGAGATGCTGACATGGCAAACCTGCCCTGCATTTCAGCTCTGGCTAACGACGTTACCCATTAATTGCCAGGTAGTAACTGCCTGGCGGGTGCTGGCTGAGGGAGCCGATGTTACTGTCAGCCCCACACAAAGAAAGGATGGATTGAAAAAGCAAAAGAGAAAGATGGGAAATGTGAGCTGGTACCTGTGAAATGCTTGTGAACTTATCATGTCCCCAGTGCTGAGGGAAAGCTGCTCTGACCTCTGCAACCTGCATGCCTCCAGCGCTAGCACAAAGCACCTGACAAACTCTTCCAAACACCAGCCTGAACTTGAGGGGAATTGCTTCTGCTGAACAGCGATTATAATTCCTGCTGTATATCCAGATTTTGACAAGTAAATCTCATATTTTAAACACAGGATTAAAAAATTTTATTACTACAGTGGGGATTAAGTAGTAAAGCCTCAGAATGTAAGTCTGCAAAGTAGGAAACACAGGAAAATAAAGTGAAATCTATTGTTCAGAATAACTCGGGCTTAACCCTTTGTCACCTGGTGCAGACCCAGATTGCGATCGGTACAGCCCTGTAATAATTATCCCTGGGTCTCCTGTAACATTTCACAGCACAGTTAGGGGATATGGAATTTCTTCCTGTTGTTTTTCAAATCCTTCCCTCTCCAGACTTGGCTGCACCATCACGCTCAGAAAGAACAGTGGCATTGAATAGCATCCGAATGAGAAATTCAAGCCAGCCAGTCCTATTTGCTGCACTGACTTGTCTGATTACGAAGCGGTTCATTTCCGTTTCTTCTTGCTTGTTTTTAGAGGAAAGTCTCTTTATTAAGCTCACCATTGTGAAAGTGCAGTAAACAAAATAACTTATCAGCTGACAAGTTTTCAAGCCGTTGGGTGAAACCCTGACCCCGCAGGAGCCAGCAGATGTCTGGCCCTTGTTTTCAGTGAGCCTGGGATTTTACCCAAAATGGCTAATTTTGAACCTGCTCCCCAGAAGGGTGATCTTGGGAACGAAGCAGAGGATAGGGAGCTGGCAAATGTGGGTTTAGTTTGCTAGCACTGCACTGCCTGAAAACCTCCATTTTCCAAAATGATGGATAATAATATCTCTTTACCTGCCAGGTGGAAGTTTAATCCATCTGTGGCTAGTAGGTGATTTGAAATCCTTGGCTGAAAGCTGTTATGGAAAAGGAAATAATAATTCTTCCAGGATGATTTGAATGCACAAATTTAGAGGCTGCCTCCTCACACCTCCAGCTTCAGTGCCTTTTGCGAGTTCACTTTCTGTTGTCACTCTGCTCAAGTTTTCCCCAAAATACCCCGTCCAGAAAAGTGAAACACTCTGAGAGGACAGTGAACTTTACCACAGGGAAAACTGTAGCTGAAACAAGTACCGGTAGTAATCATCTAATGGAAAAAACATTCAATTTTTGGATGAATAAAGATACTGCCTGATGTCTGCAACATGTTTTCTTCTCTCCCTGAGCTCACACATGTTTGATAAATTGCATTTTCCACAGAAATGCTGGGTATAAGCAGCTGCTGGGCTCAGGATCGCTGTAGAATTTAGAACTTGATGTTGTGGTATATTATGCAAAACTCTGTCAAAGCAAAGCTCCTGTTGATCCTAGGATTCAGCTATTTTCTACCAATATGGCTTTTCTGAACAGCTAATGAACACCTAATATTCAATTAGCTGCCTGTTCCTTTGGATTCAGCTTAGGAATGTAAAAAAAATCATAGGCACAATCCTAAATCTTATGAATCTGGAAACCTTACCCTTGGTTCTTCCAGACAGTGAGAATTCTGACAATTTTTTATGACTTTCCAAATGAACATTTCTGCATCTCCAGCAAGGCCATGTGAGGTTTTGACTTGTTTTGAGGATTAACGGTGAAATGGTTGATAAACGTAAGCCTTCAGAGATTCCCTGGCTTTGCTAAGGGAGGTAAATCTAATCACAGGTTAATTACCAGCTATTTTCACACTACCAGAACATTCTTAAAAAACAAATCGATGTCTAATAAATGATTTGTGTGTGTCCAATAATTAAACCCCTGATGCTCAGCACTCGCCAACTCTTACCATGCTGAATCTGCCAGAAGATGCTATTTCATTCCAGCGGTATCAGCAGCACAGTCCTTTTACATCATCCACTGATTCTTGCATAAGGAAATAAAATTATTGAACAGACGATTATTTAAACCCTCCCTAAGCTAAGGAGTTGTAAGTTGTTGGCATAATAAACGAATATAGAGCTATTTTGCTTACTGGCACTATCAGCAACATTCCTGTTTCTCCAGGCAAAGAACACCGAGAGATTTGGCTACACTGAATACAAAAGCAAGTTGCAAGCAGGAGTAGAGGTCATTCTGGGGCCAGAGAAATTTTAAGTTTTTCTTTCCGTGTAACTTTAGCCTTCTTTTGATATGGTTCTTAATTAACTAGTAAACTTGTCTTTTCATTTCCATTTAAATGTACTGACAGTGCGTTCTGACTTGGCTTGTGATCTATTATTTTCCCTTTGGTGTAATCAATACAGAGATGCCACAAAGCTACAGGTGACATTAGAAAGAACTTTTCTCTATCCCACATAATTAATTACCTCTCTATCTCCATTCCATAACCAGCGTAATAAAATAGCCCAGAAGGCTGCTTTAGAGGGAAGTGGGCCTAACTTTTTGTTAGTACTGGGCTTCCTTGGATGAAGCAGAGCTGAAGTCCTGCAGTTTGGAAAAACAGAGCTTATTTCTTTGTATTTGAGGTGGGCTTTTAAGAGGAACACATGAAATTCTGGGAAGCCTTCATCTCTCCCCACCCTACAATTTTTGTGCTAGCGAAATGTCCTTTCACTGCTTCAAAATAAATGCAAAGCGTGTGGCCAGCGGCTAGTACTCCCGGCAGTTTCAAAGCCGAGACATGCAGTAAGGGAGAAAGCAGCAGGGAAAGCAGTGACAACAGTTCTGTTCCCAAAGAAAGAACCCGGAGCTGGTGCGCAGCCCAGCTTTGTGAGTTAGGCATGCAGCAGGCAGACGTGAATTCAACTCGCTGCCCTCAATCAGAGCCGTGCCACCGCCTCATCTCCGTGTGCCCCGCAAAGCCCGACGGCCCCGGAGGAAGGGCTGCCTCGCAGTGCCAGCGCCCATTGCGAGGGGACGCCTGCTCCAGCCCCCGTAATTAGTTTCAGAGCTTCCATTTCTCAGAGCAGCTCTGCAATTGCAGGAAGAGGGGCTCCTCGTGCGTGCACAGCATGGGTATGGGGACGCAGGGTCCGTGCTGTCCATCAGGCTGTTGGCTCATCGAGTCTTTTGTTTCAGAAGCCTCAGCTCATTGCAGAGTTCCTGCCGCATTCCCGGGGTGAGACGGGGCTGGGGTGAGCGGGAGGAGAAGTTGTGAAGCCTAAGGTAATTCTTCAAGCTTGAAGGATTTAACTTTGTTCGCTATTTATTTTACCAGACTCAGCAGCTGTGGTTGTAACCTAGAGACCGAAATCCAGAGGTGGCTCTGGATGGTGTTGCTGGAGCTGAAGCCCAGGTTAGTTGGAAGTGAAAAGCTATTGGAAAAAAAATGCCAAGTCAGCTGTCCTTTAGGCTTGGGGGATGACCAGGTCGTGCTCACGGGAGGGTTCAGCCACACGGTTACACAGCTCTTCAGAAAATCCACACCACGAGATGGGACTGAATCGAGTTGTGCAACAGGTTGGCTTCGTACCGCTTCTCTTGTCAGCTCTGGGAGTGCTTGGTGTTAAATAATAGATAAATACTGGAGGATAACGTTGCTACGCTGTCGTGAATTGCACGGAGCTTTTACCATCTCTTAATGCAGACTATGCAGTGGGGCTGTTACTGGGGTAAAAGCTCTGGGATTTGGCATAACAGAAGAACAAAAGATGACCGAAAAGGCAAATGGAACTTATAGTTTTTGTTAATTAACTGCCTCCTTGGCCTTTACTTTCAGTCCTGCCAGCAATCCAACTCCCTGCTTTGTCCGTAAAGCCCTGCAGTCACAGGTGACTGATCCTCGGGGGAGTTTATGTTACATTTAAGATAAACATAAGGGTAAGCCAGAGGTAATGAGTTTGGAACCGCTCCCTCAGCATCTGGGCGAGGGGAACTCTGCCGCCGAGGCTGGCGGGGTAAGGTTATCCTCCGGTGAGGAAGGCAGCGCACAAAATGGGGGCTCCTCGAGGAGCTGGGCTGCGGAGCGTGGGGCAGGGGCAGGTGGAGATGAGGGGCCGGCAGGCAGCGCCATGCCCTGCGGGGCAGGAGCGGAACGCGGAGGGAAAGGCGGGAAGGGGGAACCGCCGCCGCCCTCCCGCCCTCAGCGGCGCCGCCCGCGCGCCCGCCCTGAGGGGGAGCCGGCGGGCGCGCGCCCCAACGGCTCCAACGGCCGCCGCGCGCCCGCCGTCCCGCAGGCTCTGCTGCCCCCTGGCGGCCCGCGCGGCCGCGGCGCCTCAGGCGGGCGGGCCCGGCCCTCATCCATCGGGCCGCGCGCTCCCCCGGCGGAGCTCGCTGCCGGGGCCAAACCTCGGGGCTCTCGAACAGGTTCACCAAATTGTCAATTAAGTGCAAATCAATCCCGGGCCATTTATCACCGTGTTAATCCGTCTGCGCCGTCCGAGGCGAAAAATCGATCGGTGCCTGTCACCGGGGACCAATCGAGGAGAGCTGGAAGACCAACATCTGCTGTATCAGGGCAACAGCTGAAATTTATAATCGCGGAGAAAAATTGCCAAGTGGCCCATTAGGAAGTTGGGGAAGTTGGGGGCGTTGGGGGGGAGGAAGGGGCCGTGACAAGGAGCCTGTGCGGGAGGGGTCCTGCCAGGCCCCCGAGGAGCTGCTGATTTATCGAGGAGAGAGAAATAAAGGTCCCCGTTCGCGCAGGGATCGATGCGTCCATGCGTGCGGCTCGAGGTTTCGGGGGGGGGTTGCTGGGGCTGCTGCGGGTACCCCGAGGTGCAGCGAGGGGCTCCTCAGGACCCCCCTTCGGGGACAGCAAGGGGACCTCGGGCTCTGCGCGCTGGCGGACGCTTGCATCCCCGGGATGGATCCCCCTCGATGGCATCCCCCGTTCTCAGAGGTGTTTATGGTGACTGAGGTGGCATTTACACAAAGCCCGTAGGCAATCTTTTCTCAAACCGAAGTCACGTCAGGCAGGGTTGTTGGACACGAGCGTTTCATGGATGGTGCTTGAAAGCATGGAACGGGGTGAACGCACCTCCAGAACCCCCCCAGCCACCCACCCTCCTGCGTGTGGGGATGCAGAGCGTGGGGAAGCTTTCCCAGCCAGCTGCGGGCTGTCACACGCTGGGAATGCCCAGAAAAGAGGGGCTGGAGGCGGCGGGTAGCTGTGGTGACAACCGCACCGAGCAGCGTCTCTCAGGTCGGGGTCTGCGCTGCTGCTGACCGAGAAGGGGCTTGTCTGGGCCCTTCTGGGCTCTCTTCATCACGGAGTGATTTCTGTCCGATCAGACCAGCTCGTTGTCATCTCTGTCATAAGTTTTGCCTGAAAAACCTGTGCAGTCACCTCCCGCCGATGGGTGGGAGACCTGGCTGTGCCCGCAGCAGCCAGCACGCCTTTGCTGTGTGCCACGTCGGTGTACTGCAGACACCCGCGACGTGACCACTGCATTTAACAGGAGCGTCTGAAGGGCTCTCCAGAGACAGCTGGTTTTAACAGAGCAGTGCTAGGAGCACCATCATAGCTCTTTTTTAAAATGCTCACAAAACAAACACAGTTTTTTTTAGGGGAAATAAAGCTTCTCAATTATTCTTGCGTGCAGCTACCAGGATTGCTAGAAAGGGTGTCAAAATGCCCTCCCTGGAGGCTTGCCAAAGGTCATCACAGGCAGAGCTTCCTCTGGAAGAGTTTGCGAAGGGAAGTGACTGTATTGGGGAGCTCATTTCTTGAGCTTCCTTGAGGGTCTTACTGAATGCAAAGCTTGAAATCATAAGCACAAGCCAAGAGCTGGGGAATTAAAACGGTGACGTGATTATTAGCTTAAAGAAGTGAACACGCAGTTATTTCCTCTGAAAAGAATGGCTGTGTGCTGGATGACGGGCTGAGACTCAGGCGGTGCGGGGTCCTGGGCTGACTCTGCCACAGGGCTTTGGGGCTGTGACTTCTCATTTGACAACTGAGGTTGAAACAACTTCCTCTGGCTGCTTTTGGGGGCTGGCATCGCTGCTCACCAGGAGTGCAGAGCAGCTGGCGTAACCGCGCTCGCATCTTAGCTGGGCTTCCTTTGGTGCAATACGGAGAATAAGAGAGCAACTCGGCTCGTAAAGGGAAATTGAACCACTCAAGGAAAAGCGTAGTCAAAGCCCTTGTGGTTTTTATTCCCTTAGTGCAAGTGAAAAATCTGCCTTTTTTTGTCCATAAGTGCATGAAGGCCAAGAAGTTTGGTTCAAGACACAGATAAGCTACTACAAAACAATTTTGTTTTAAAATTTTATATTGGTGATTTTCACCGCTGTAATCATGCTGTGTTCCAATATGAACCTCATTGAAAACTGCTATTACATGTGTTAGTTTGTTCCTTGCCAGAATCGTAATTGGTTAGGCACAGTTTTCTGGCAGAAAGGAAATCTATGTCCAATCAGGATTTGTATTTTTGGTGATGGCAGCAACCTGGCTACAGAAAAAAAAAAAAAAAAGCTGCTGGGTATATTATTGAACTGTTTGGACACTGCTGTATTTCAGCTAAAGGATAAGGTGCTTGCTAGCTTGTCCTGCCGCTCAGATGCTTTTTATCCACAAAGCTGTGTAGTTACTGGAGTTAATGAGAGGAAGGAAGAATAACGTGTGGATCTTCTCACCTCCAGCAACTTTCATTGGAATGAAAAAAAAATACTGAAATCAGCCCCCGTTGGGGGGTGCGTGTGTTACATTTTTCGTGTAAAATCTGGTAGAATATCACTCAGAATCAGGTTGGTTGGTCTTGGTTCCCAGATTAAGGAATTAAAGATCAACTAAACTCTTCTCAAGTATTTAAGAAATGAACCATCTGTATCAGAATCTAGGACAGATTACACTTAACCTTATTCTGAAGCAAGAGATTAAGATGAGAACAGCTACTGTAATTAAGATGCTGCAGATGCTGTTCACTAAATATTCTGCAAAAGAGATCCTAGACTCACATGCTGCGAAAGAGTGTAAAATAACACAGGATCTTTTCAAAAAGAGCCTCAATATTTTGTCTGTGAAAACCGTCTCACTCCAATAACTCTTGACTGAACCTGTGAGGTGCTCTCAGGCAGTGCTGGGCTAGTGATTCACTGCCGGGCTCACTTCCCACGGGCTGTGGCAATGTTCGCCGCTGAAGACTTTAAAACAATGCCAGGGGTGCCTGTCAGAAGGTTGTTCTCTTGCTCAAGCACTGCAGAAACTTCTGGAAAAGCGCTTTCATCCTTCTGTAGGAGGCCACAGGAAATGGACAGCTGTGCCAGCCCAGCTTTACGTCATATTTTGAGATTCCCAGCTACAACAGATCCTTCTCTCACCTTTTTTTAGGCAAAATTTACTATTTGCAATGCGGGCTAGGACTCAGACGGGAGTAAGGAGCCCTTGAAATTAGGATGGGAAGAGGGTTGGGGCTTGGGGTTTTTTTTCAGTTTTTAAAGGTTAATGGGATAAAAGGTTTGTCCAGAAACCTTTCTTGAAAGTAAAGTAACTAATCAAGTGACAGTAAGAAATATTATATGCCGTGTGCAGAATCTGTCGATCTTGTGTTTTGCTGGAGAAAAGGACTCCTTGCTGATGCCTGCAAGAAGTCTGGGCTCCTCCTAACTGCAGAGCTACGCGAGGCCTCTCGGGCTGGGAGTACTTGGATGTTGCTGATTCAGGGATTTTTCACGGATGCACATGAAAGTCATTTTGCATGTGACTGTTGTGTTTGGTAGCTAAAGAAAGATTTTTGGCTGCTGTGACTCTTGGGCATAAGGGTGGAATAGCAGAGCGTCAATCTAACTGGCCCTGAGAAAGCCGCAGGCAGTAATCTGGTTCCCAGTGGGAAGCCCCGGTCTGGAAGTGAGCAGAGTATTTCCAAGCGCTCACCTGAAAATCGTGGCATAGTGCATCAATCTGATGCTTAATGAAGTGTTGTCATATAGCCAGCTGCCAAACTGCACTAGTAAAAGAGAACTAAATCCCTAGCAGTCTTCCAGCAACTTGGGTTCCCAAACGAGGCAGGAAGCAGAAATCAAACCAAGGTTTTTGTTTTTTTTTTTAGAAAAGTTGTTTACCAGCATCGGTGCAGAGATCTGACTATTAGTAGTAGGAATTTCTTTCACTTCCCAAGTGGGAGATTTCCATTAAACAAGAGAAAAGACACTGAAGCGTTCCCTGAAGGAACTGAAGTTATCATCATGTGAGTAAAATTCCGAGACATCCATTGCACACTCATGAAATCACGCTGGGAGAATGACCATGGGCTCGTGGTCAGGTGAAATTGCCTGGGATGCTCACATTTATGAAGCGAAGTCATCTAGTTAAGCATCAGTTTTCCTGCTGTCAGGAGAGCCTTTCCTCGTTAATAGGCTTGGGCTGCTTGAATATTGTCAGGGAACAAATATTTTCCCAATCCTTTCCCGGTTCAACAGCAACCATTGCCCTTTGGGCCAAACCAGCTTCCTGGAGGAGGGACGGTCCGTTCCCTCGGCTGCTTTTGGAAGCGCCTGCTGTGACACGCCGTGTTTGTGCAGTGCCTTTCACGCCTTGCTAGTTCAAGAAACCCTAGGCACTGGTAAAAGCACTGGTATGTCTCGGATGGGGTGGAGTAGTTGCTGTACTGGCCAACAGCACTGGGAAATTATTCTCCCCGTTGCCTTTATGCCAAACACAGAGATCTGCAGCCCTGCCTGCGCTTGGTGGACGTTTGGCCAGCCAGGCCCTGGTCCGTGCTGTAGCAGGCAGACCTGCCTTCTTATGCCTTGTTATTCCAAAAGCCTCGTCTGAAAGGAGGGGGGGACATCTTCAGCGTATTATCGGCGATTAATAGAAAGCATCACATTTGAAAGTGCTCCAGAAATGAGTTGTGCATTATTTAAAAAGGGAAGAGTATTACTACCTTCCTCGGATCCCACTCTTCTTGCCGATCAGATTGGTTTTTTTTCACTGGGATGGCAGGGAGTTGCTTAAAATGAAAAATTGATCACAGTGAACAGCTGAAAACTGGTTTGCATAAGTCACAGTTATTATTCAGATATTACAATGCAAGGCAGTGAGACCCATGAATACTCTCATGGAAGCATTTAAATATAAAAGCTTAGTATTTCCAACCCCAAACAATCCCTGCAGCCTGCCAACAAACGAGAATCTTACTGGAATACACATAAATCATCTTGTTTCTGACAAATCCTGAAGAAGCAGGGGGAGGGGGAACAGAATCCCTTGCTAATTCCCCCAAGCTGCTGTTTATTGAAATTAGGCAGCAAGGATAAACTATAGCTGGATCAATAATTATCTGTCTAATATAATCAAGTGCCTCCTATGAGAGTCTGCCGTTAAGCACAACTTCCTGCCAAACCCTCGGACAACGTTTCATGCAATGAACTACCCGGCGATTCCAGCGACGGGAATGCAGACGAAGCCGGGCCTCGCCGGGCCGCCGCGTTGCTGCAGAGCGGGAGCTCCCGCAAGCCGCTGACCGCTGCTTTGTGCTGCTGCTTCTGCAGCTGTAGCTCTCCGTTTGCAGGAGGACAGCACGGTGCTAGGTGCAGTACCAACGTAGAGGAAGAGACAGGCATAAAGTCTGATGAACTCACAGGCTACGAATCACCTCGAGCCTGCAACAGGCTTGCGGCTGGAGCAAGGCAGGAGTGGACAATCCCTTCGCATAACGCAAAAGGCTCAGGGTTTAGTGTGTTTTTCACTTTGCAACCCTTTCATTCTGTTCATTCCCGCTCAAAGTCTGCAGTTCTCCTGCCACCAGCTAACTTGCAAGCTCGCTTCGAGGGGTAGGTTTGGGGCCTGCACTTGTACCTGTGAGTGACTGGGCGCTGCGACGGAGAGCAACTTTATCCGTAGAAACAGGGACAGAAACAGGGAGTGCCGCCCCGAATCCTGAAGCACAGAGCACTTAACCAGCCCTCCTATGGAAACAAGCAAACTGTGAAATAGAAATAAGCAAGAAACATTTCCTACAGTGAGAAAATGAAGGGCAGAATCCGTTCTGCCCACAGAAAGCCCTGTCGCTTGAACCGCCTATATTGACTATTCAGATGAAGGAGTTGCTAAGACTGCAGGAAAGCCTGTGATTAGATAGCTGTACAGGCAGAGCTAATTGAAACTCTCAGTGATGTGGATGAAAGCAGCAAAATATTCTGTTAGTCTTCTCCTTCTCCAAAATGCTTTTAACATTCATCAAGAAGTTCCTTGCATTTTTCTGATTTTTAGGCTTCCTACTTGAAGTTTTGCATCTGAGAGTTATTTTGACAGACAACCCAGTTAAACTGTGAATTAGGCATTTACAAGCAACTTTCTTCTGTTTCCACAGTTCAGCTGCAGAATATTAAAGGCTTGTAGGTGTTACTGATAGTCATATATTGCAGCAATAATGTGTCCTACTGCTATGAACGTCACTGCAGAATTCATCAGTTCCATGAAAAATAGTTCCACGTGCACGAGTGTGTAAGTTCACAGCCGTGCTTGTGCCTGGACTGTGCCGACGCTGCTGACGGCAATAGACATAGATCACTTCATGACACTGCCGAATGCTTCCCCACATACATATGAAAATGTCTCTTTGAAATGGAATTCACAATTTTGGACCCTCCCCGACACCCCCATAGGTACATATGTTCTTGGAGCCCCTTAATGTGTGTTCTTCTCATAGGCACAGCCGTATCTGTAATAACCTCATTGAAGATCATCCTTCCTGCCTGTTCTCAGCTTGGATCAGTGGCACGTGGAGGTGGGCTTGCCATCTCCAGAAGTTTTGGGTTAATATTTATTTTGGAAACTTGTATTTCTTATAAATTAAAACAATCAAGTAACGAATATGACATCAAAATAAATACGCAGGCTGTAGACACACTTGTTCAGTACTCTGGCTGGTGTCGTCTGCAGACGTAGCTGCTCACTCCATCCAGTCAGAATGAGGACTATGTAATTAAAAGCTTTTATGACTAATATCATAAGCTATGAATGATCTCTCCTGTTGAAGATGACCAATTCTAATGCAGACATCCTTTCTTGAGAGAGCTTGCTGTAGGCATTTAGACTTTACCAAAAGCAATAAGCTAATCTGTCTCTATAACATGTCCTGTTTGGTGTTTGTGTTTCAGCCGGCAATAAAAATCAGGGCAGGCACAACGTTCAGACACAAAGTCATTTCCTACCTAGCTAGCAAAAGTCCCTATTAATTCTGTACAACGTGGTTTATTAGACCTGCTTACTAACCCTCTTCCTACCAAGCAGAGCCATGTTGCCTGCTGGGCAGAGATTCCGGTCTCTCTTCACAGCCCACAGCTGTGTAAATGCCTCAGGGCAATCCTATTCACCCTTCCCAAACAGGCTTCTACTGGAGGCTGGGAAAAGCACTCTGAGACTGGCAGGCAAAGGTAGCCTTTTCTTTCCTTTCTGAGCAGATATGGAACAAACCAAGTATTCTCTGTCTTAGTGAAGCTGTGAGGGCTGGTTCTGCTGGAAGGCACAATCTTAGAAGAATTTCGGGAATGGTATTTATTTTAAAGGAGCGTGAGTGGGTACCTTAGACATTGCTGGCAAGTACAAGGTATGTTAGTTTATAGAGACATCCTATAGAAGTTCCGAGCTATAAGGAACTGAGTAGATCGAGCTTGAGTTTGCTGTAAAGGAAGAATTGCTACTAAATAAAACCTTGTATTCAGAAAAAGGCTTCTTAAAAACTGTGAAGAATAGGAGACTTTAATACCTGAGCAGATAAAATCAGCTCCCAGCTTGTGAAATCCGGCTCCTCAGAAACAGCCTACCCAAAGAGTGCAAGCAACATTTAAAATTCTAATGCACTAGGGCTACTTTCTGATCTGACTTTACACTTAGGTGAAGAAGTTGAGCTGCTTTGAACGTAGCCAAGTTTAATTTCGATCGTCATTTGTGCTTCCTTCCCTTCTGTGAAGGTGTTGGGAAAAATGTGAGACCGTTGCTGAGACACAAACCTGTGCGGGGCAGGACAGCCACAGCTGTGGCCCAAGTGGGTTCAGCTGGGGTGTGTGGATGTCACTCATGCTTTTGCAAGCTTTTCTTCATCATTTAGCTTTAGTTAATAGAAGATTTAGCAATAAAGAGCTAATCAACTTTTGATAGGTATCTGTGACTGAAAATAAATGAAAATGCTCTTTATTCCAGAGGGAGAAAAATAAACTTTGATCTCTTCAAGGAAACAGCAGTTTGGCTGTATAGACACCATGGAAGTAGCCTCGAAACTGTTTGTAGTACTTAGACCTGATTTGTGGTTCTGCTGTTCTGAGAGCCCTTAGGCTTAAAGTGCTTTATACAGCCAGAGGTAATTCTGTCTGACTTCTGAGAATATAAGTCAGCAGCAGTAATATGTAAACTGAGAAAGATATGACCTCTGGACTGTATTTACTGATAGGCAGAGGGCATCTTCGGCCACACCTCAAAGTAGGAATGTGCAAATAATAAGTTACGTTAAATTTAAGCCTGAGAGTCTTTCGCTACTGGGTCTCTATACCGGCTTCTACTGAAAAACCTCTGCAAACAGAAGTCCCACTAACAATAAAATAACTGAGCTCAGTAGGAATATGTGCAAAGTCAAACACGCACATGTATATTTAGAGGGTTGAAGCCCTCCACAAACATCCTACTCAGTGAATGCAGTGGCTGAAGCCATGAATAAAAGATCTCCATTTGGCTCCGTGGTCTCTCCAGGCTAGGTTCATTTCTACTTACCGGTTATTACTCACCAAATGTACGGTCTATGGAAATCTAACTAATTTGTTGTTGTTTTCTGGTAGCTGCATCCTGCGGAGTTATTGATTGTCTGGGCTCAAGGTATGCATGTTATTGTAATAGGCTCCTGAGCAGTTAGCACACCATTGATTCAATATTCCTCTGGAGCGAAAGCCTACTGCCAAGGAATTTCCAGGCACTGGGAGGCTGTAACTATTTATAAATTTTATTCTTAGCACTTTGAACTCAGAGAAAACTCTTCTAGTTGTTGCCAGAACAACATTTCTTGTTATTAGCAGTAGAAGCGGGAAGCTGATTAAAAAGTGAGAGCAAGAGAAACTCCTCCTCCGAAGGGCAGCTTCTAAACGCATTTTACTGACCGATCCGATGTTCTCTCTCTCACCAGCTCCCAAGCCAGGGAGGCAGGACACCCGTGTGACTACAGCGCAGAAGCAGTAAATAAAAAACTCAGTTTTGACTCCAGGTCTGACTTCAACTGGCTTCTGTGACCCCAGATGGTCCCACTAAGCTCCTGAGATCTGAGGTTACTCCTTATTTTTCCATGCCTCAGTTTCCTCATTTTCTGCTCAGATTCCTGATTCTGTGATTCGCTGCCCGCAGCCGGGCACTGTGCTGTAGCTGACTCACCAAGGAGCTATGCTCCATGACTGTCCAACAGCCATGAAGCACATTGAGTTGGAGCGGGGTAAAAAAAGTCGGTTTGTTCTTTGTGTGCCCTGCACTTCTGTGATTCAGGGAAGGAGCCAGAGCTCTGCAGTGGAGGTGATCAGCAGGTGAAGCGCAGACCCCAGCACCCCTCCTTGCTGATGGGATTCTCTCCCTGCATGGCTGTTGCTCCACGAAAATGTTACTCCCATCTCACAGGATCACACAGAGAGGTTTTCTCGCTGAGCAAGGACTGAGTAAGGAGACTGAGCAATCCTTTTGCACTAACTTCTCAATTGTTAGCGAGGTACACAGGCAATCAGGAAACATTCAGAAAATGAGCATGTGTGTATAACATCTACATGCATCAGTTGAGTGCAGGGCTCTGCAGGATCATGGCTGGAGATTCTCTAACTTCTCGCATATACACTCCTGTACAATTATGTGCTTGACTTTTCTTTTTATTTTTTGGTTGTCAGAGTACTTCTTGCAGGGGATGTAACATCTCCTGTGGAATAAGTGACAACGGGTGGGGTGAGGGCTTTATAACTATAAGTAAGGATCAGCTCGTATTTGTCGGCATGGCTAATCCCTTGCCTGTTTCATCACTGGTTCTCCCAGCTGAGCAACAAAGCCTGCAAAGAACCAACTTTAAAAAAAAAAACCCCTGCATGAAACTAAAGGAAATCAAAAGCAAATTATTTTCCAGATTATAGCCCTCCAGAGCTGCTGAGATATTGCCCATTTTTCACAGCAGACAAAAACATTTTCCTGGGGATCAATTTAGCTTCCAGAAGTCGGCTTCTTTCAACCTATAATCCATCATATTTCCCCATTTGCAATCTCTCTGTGTCTGAGTGTTTTAAGTTTCCTATGAATTATTTTATAAAGAGTATAAAGAGGCCTTTCTTCCTGCTGAAATGAGGGAGTTGCCTTTCTGCCCTATCAGGTCAGATACCATTAGACTGTTGTACAAGGGGGCCCTGCCATCCATACCTCCATATTGGCAACTACCTTAGTAGGCTCATCTGTCAAAGAGATCTAGTAATCAATCACTGCAGTGATCAATATGCAGCTTATGCATTCATCATTCCTTTGAGGAGACTATTAGGATGAAGTTGTCAGTGAAAGAGGAACAAAGGGAGAAATATACTGAGCTGGCTGAGGGGTGTGAATGTGTGTTGGGGCACGAAAGAGGAGCTTAAAAAGAGGAAATACAGCTCTACTGAAAAGGGGAAAGAATTTTGCACCTGGAGGGACGGAGAAGTTTGTGACAGATTTATCTGGATGCCCAGGAATGTGGTGCAGAAGGTGACTCATCTTTCAAGAGGCAGAGTGGTGTAAAAATTTCCGGATCTCTTGATTGGTGTGTCACTATGATTTGTGGGCTGCTCTGCCAAGGTAAAATGGGTACCACGCGGAGCTGGGCACAAGCAAGCCAAGGAGGAACACGATGCAGGAAAGCTTGCAAATGAATCCATGAGAAGCACATTGAGGCAGGGAGAGGACTATTTATTTATTGCTCTGAACTTGTGCCTTTATTCCATTTAATCTGAGCCCAGGAATTACTGCAAACATTGATGATCACTTCTGCCTTGAAAAACACACCAGGGGTCCCTGCAGGTCTCAGCAGCACAGGCACTTGGAGGCATTTTTGATGAGCGTAAGCTGCCTGCCTGGGGCTCTGTGACCACAGGCCCCCAAAAGCATGCATTAAATCTGCCTCCGAGACAGGACTGCATTTCCGTGTTTGCCTTGCCAGGCAATGCTCTGTGCCCACCTGGGCTCCATGCCCGCAGGACGTGTTTTGCATGTTGGGGGAGAGAGAGGTGTGTGAATTGTTGGTGCCAGGGTCAGTACCTTCTGACTGTGCTTCCCTGGGAGGTGGATGGCCAGCTTGGGCTGGTTCTATGCCTTGGAGAGTGGAAAATAAAGGACACATCCCTGTGCTCCCGAGCATGGCCCTCCTCAGGCAGGTGAAATGCTGGCCTTTGGGCAGGTACCTCAGCACAGCGTATTTCTCTCCTTCCACTGCTCCATCCACATCCTTCCCCAATGTAACGAACATCTGGTCACTCTTCTGACCTTGCTGTTGCGTTAAGCTGTAGCAGTCTGGGATCTTGCCTTCCTCTCAAAGCATCTCCCATTGAGGCAGTGGAGCCCAGCAAGAGATGCAGGGGGAAGGGTGTCTCTTACTTGGTGACTGGAAGGACAGACGTTGATTTTGCCAATCTGCTGGAGTTTAACAGGCACCTGCGGTTACTGCAGTCACTCTGGTGTTGCCCAGACCTTCACAGATGGCGATGAGGGCATTGGATCAGACAGGCTCAGCTCATGCAGTCAAAGGAGTAGGGCTGGTACCCAGCTTAGACACCGGGTCCAGTCAAGTTAGGGGAAAGGGTTAATTCAGCTGGACCTTGGGAAGTTGCAGGCTCACTTATGGTTATTCCCTTAACCAATGGCAGAGCCATTATTTAGTCACTGTAATAATTTACATTAATTGGATGTAACGCATAACAAATTTATGAGACTGGGGCTAGGCTCAGCTTTTGCATGAAACTCATCATTGTGATGTGCTGACCAAGCACAATGGGCTCAGACCTGCCAGTCAGAGGAGAAGTGGTGCTGGCCCACGTTGTCCAGGGACAGGAGGGAGACGCGCTCGGCCCTGGGCCGGTGTGCAAACACCACCTCTGCATAGCAAGGCCACGGACGCTGCAGGGCCGTCCCGGGAAAAGCACAGGCAAGGAATCCCCTTTTACGTGCATCTGGATGCTGCTGAAAACCCTTCAGCTCTGGTTGCTGTAGGGCCCTTGCCACCATTACCAGTTAGGGGTAAGTCTCTCCAAACAGGAGCCATATGTGAGACCCCATAATAAAAACAATAACCAAACAAATACCACAGAAAAGTGAGATCGTATTCCCTTTGTCTCCCAGCCGCCATGCTCATGCATGTGGAAGCTCCTCGCTGGTCCCTCAGGCTCTGCTCTCCTGGGTAGGTGACCAGCATCAGCCCCATCAGTTGGCTGCTGTGGCCTGTCTGGTGTCCTCACAAGGGAGTGAGCACAGCCAGAGGAAACACGAGGCAATGTGCTACAACACTGAGGTCCTAGTTTCTTGATCTCTAAACATGTTCAGCACAATCTTTTCTACTCAACTCCATACAGATAATTTTTGGATACAAGTGTGTACGAAGACTGCCACGGAGAAACAGCGTGCCATGCTGAAACTCTGATTTGGGGGGATCTCCCTTCCCCCCCAGCTCTCCCCATCCCTTTCCCCTCCTGTTGCACTGAGCTGCAGGCACAGCTCACCCCGTTTGGAGAGAGGGATACAGTTGTGTTTGCCATGGGTTTTCTCCTGTCTGGTTGCAAATTAAAATGAAAGAGGAAGAAACCTGAAGGTTTCTTCAGCTGAGTGAGCGAAGCCAGGGGTCTGTCAGCCGGATAACTGCAGGCAAGTGGTGACTGGGAGGCTCTGGTCCGGGGTCAGGGAGGACTCGGAAACAAAGAGAAAAGGGAAAAGCCTGGGATGTGATTCCTGGTGCTAATTAGCTTGACCCCAGTGATTGTGTCTTAAAGCAACACTGATGACCTCTGACCGCGAGGTTCTTCAACTGTGATCTAATAAAAGTCTCAAGAATGAATTTTGCTTTGCATGTGGCCCCAGGGTATTTGTCTCTTAACTAACTTGTAAGAAACCTGGGAACACATAGAATCCCTCCATTAACCTTCATATCCTTACTTTACAAGACACGGTTTCCTCCTCTGACCTAATGACCATTCATAAAAACCTCGGTCACCTCTAACCTCACAGCTCGGCAGGATGACACGTGCACAGGCACGGGCTGCTCTGCTCTGCGAGGACCACGTGGACCTGGCAGATGCTCCAGCACGCCCACCCAGAGAAAACTCCTGCAGTGACTCTAAGCTGGCCTTTTATGGGGACAATGGTTGGGAGAGATGTATCGCTCTGCCCTGAAGTCCAGCACGCCCCAAGGGCCGAGTCCTGCTGCGCTGGTGGCTGGTGCCATTTCGGGTGCTTTCTTCCCTTGCTGACCCCACTCTTTTCCTTCCTGGGGTCTTCCTGCACTGACTGTTGAGCTCAAGCTTGAGTCACTGTCCACTGGGACTAGCAGGAGCAGAACTGGCTCTGTAGTCAGCTCTTTCTGGAGGTGCTGTAGCTGTCAGCGTCGCTGTACTCACACGCAGACCTTACCTTCCTGTAGTCTTAAGGAGCTAAGTGATTATTTTGCATTAAACTTCGTGCTAACTGCAAAACTAACTTTCATCCCTCTCAGACCATGATGACTGGTTGGTTTCTGTACCTTCATCATTTTTTTTTTCTGTACCATCATTTCCATGATGGCTTGGTTTCTGTACCTTGCATTGCTCCTCTGAAGCAGATCCTGAATGCAAAACACCCTGTCTAGAAGCAAGCATCCAGATCTCTAAAAACTAGTGCAGGCAGAATCCCGTGTGTAAATCACTCAGATTAGGATGTGACCAGGAAAACCTGCAAAGCGGCCGGGTCAAGCAGTACAAAGTACTCACCTTTTAGGGACAGTTCTCTTTTGCACTGAGATAAAGAAATGTCATCCTGGCATTTGTCTAGGCAGGATACCTGGAAAGCAATGGAGAAACTGTCTTGCCCTTCCCTAAGGGTCTGGAGCTAAATTGCCCTTTGCAAAAGCACCAGCAGCCCCAGGGACAGACACCGTCCCGACTGCAGAGCACTGCGGAAAACAAGGAAGGGATCTGGCACCTCTTCTGTTCAGTGATGGCCCAACCAGTGACCAAGAGTCTGAAGTCCTTCTCCTTTGACAGTCTCTTCCAGGGTGCAATGTATCTTAGTCATTTGTACTAATAATTTATTACAGAATTAAGTGTATTGCATAGGAAGCGTGCCAGTAATGCTTTGCCAGTGTATGTACAACACTTTGTTAATTAAATGTATTAGGCAATATAGACTCCATCGTTGTGAATTAATCAGTTTAATTATGAAGAGGATTAAGTATCATAGTTAAAATAATAGCTTTTGTCTCACACCAAGGTGAACGCCTGGCATGTGATACATACTTTTTTCCCTCTAAATAGTAGATCATTGCCCATGTTCGTGTTTTGCTTCCCGCTGCGCTGTGTGGTCACCAAGCTGCTGCCAAGGTGGAGCACAAGGGAAGCAAAAGGGAACGTGCCCCAGCTTTCCCCCATCTTTAGCAAACCCAGACCCTCTTTGGAGTTGCTTTTCAATGGATGAAATCCACTCTGCTGGTTTTCTGAGTGGAGGCTGAAGGATCAAAGCTTTCTGTGTTGCCTGTTCCAGTGAGGTGGCTGTAAGTTTGAGCCCAGGGAAGAAGAGGTGCATGACCAAAAGCCCTCAGCTGCCCTGCAGTGTGGAGGGCTGCTCTTTCCCTGGCCTCTTCTCTTTTTTCCACACTTCTTGCTACCTGATAATCATGGCCATAGACCTTTTTTATTGGGAATAGTGGGAACTTTTTCACTCTAAGAGGAAAAGATCAATTTTGCTCTCTTCATTTAAAAAATGATTTCTTCTTCTTTTATTTTCCTCTCATAAATCAACCCTGGCCCAGGCTCCAGGAGGACAGGCTCTAGAAAGAATAAAACGCTGAAGCTTGGGGATGTAAATAAAAACTGAATCTCAAGCAGATTCCAGGCATCCTCTGGAGCCAAAGATTCATCTCAAAGAAAAATAACAGGATGGCATGGGTTCAGGGCAGCGACAAGCCCCCGCGCCGTGATCTCGCATTGCTTGCAGGACCCGTCGACGCTGCAGCAGCTCTGCGCTGATCCTGCTATCAGTCACCCTGGAGTGACCCCACTGTCCTCAGCCAGAAAGTACGAGGGAGGCAGAAAATGACTTTTAGTGTGAGGGAGCAGCACTGTGGACCCTGCAGCACCCCAGATGGTGCCACCGCAGCCGGCAGCTGCCCTGCAGACACAGCTGCGCATCAGCCCCTGCTTTACCTGGGGAGGTCCGTTGGCTTGGGTGGCTGTGCCCACACAACTCACAGACACGAGCTGTGCGACAGCAGTCCCAGGACTCACAGATTTGGTGGGAGCTGCAGGTGTCTGAGATGCAGGGACGCATGGGAATGGGGAGCAGCCCCGGGGCTGGTACAAAACCAGAGGCTGCTGCATCTGGAAAGGGCAAGTGCCACATGCTGCGCTTCCCGGCCCAGCACATGTGCTCCTTCAGACCTACTGGTGTTGGGGTGGAGGGCTGGGAGCCCCTGTGACAACCTCACGGGGCTGCTGGAGGCATCAAAGTCTATTTCCCTTATTTATTTGGGGGATTACTCTGTTCTCTTGGGTAGGAGTGGAGCGCAGGGGGGTTGGAGGAGGTTTAATCCCGGAGACAAGAGGAAACCTTCCAAAAGGTTAATTGCTGGGCTTTGCATTTTGTGTAGTGTGGCTGCTCACGTTACGGCAGCGATGCCATCTGCTCAGCACAGCTCACTGCCCTGCATAATTCACCAGCTTCGCATGTCGGTGTTCGGATGAGCGCTCGTGGGCTATTCATGAGGAAGTTACCTTTAGGCAGAGCTCAGGTAACCGGTTACCTGACACCCCAGACTGACTTCTGCTCTCTTGTCCTTTTGCCCTTATTGTTCCTGTCCCCAGGTTGTGGGAGTTAATACCGGGGGAGGAGGCGGTGGAGAGGAGCCTGCTGGGTGGTCTGCCCACCCTGCCCTGCTCCAGCATCGCCTCCTCACTGCAGCAGTGCTTGAGTCGCTCCTTTGGACTGGGATAGCAGGTTTGATGCTGTTCCCTCTCCAGCTCATCTCCTCGCCCTATGCATGTGGGCACGAACACACGCCGTGCAAGGACACTTCATTTTTATTCCCCTGTTAAAATCTCAATCCATTTGGAAATTCCCCCTTGCTCCTTTAATGGCCACGAGCTCATGCAGGACTTCACCTGCTGCCAGAGGCGTGCTTTGGGGCTCCAGGCTGCCCAGCATGCCACTTTACTGGTCAGCTGGAGGTAATAATTGTACTTCAGCCGCACAACATGATCAGGACTTTTTCCTACCTCTCCATGCCCAGGCCTTATGTGGGGTAAGTCATTTCCAGGGGGGTTTTTAACTTGATATTGAGCTGATCTGCCCTGCCAGCACACCCTTCTCATCTCCGCTGTGTAACCCGAGTTCTCGCCCCCAGTTTAATAGCTACCTCTCCATGAATATTTAACCAAGGATCTTAGCAGATGAGCTCCAGCTAACATGTGGCAAACAGATTTCCAGTACAATAGGGGCTACTAAAATGATGCTGCGTAACAGAAACCCTGGAAGGAAAGGTTCACGTTCTGGAAAGGGAAAGGCTGTTTGTACACAGCGAGCTCCAAGCGGCTGCTCCAATTAGCGGAGAAAGAGGAGAAAGTGGAGCTCTCTCTGGCAGAGCATTCAAGGAGGGCATTTGGGAGAGACAGAGACAGAAACAGCTCGGACAAACAAACTGGAACTCTTCTGGCTGGTGTAAAGCCTTACCTACACGAGTTTGGAGTGGTTTAATTAATATCTCTGTAAGGTATTGTGACCTGCCCTGTGGGCCTGACCCACACGAGCCTCCACAGCTCTGGCCCCGGAGCTGTCTCTAACGAGGCAGCAGCAAAGGCGCAGGGAAAGACTTTGAAAAAAGGGCAACCCTTCTGCTGTTCATTGCTGTGCCTTCTGCAGCCCCCTGACGGGAGACCTCGTGGGCTGAAAGCAGTGGATGGACGTATAACACACGAATTTGCATAGCCTTTTTCTAGCTCCAGTGATAACTTACACAACATCCTCCAGCAGTGAGTTCCACAGTTCATTAATGCTCTGGGGGGAAAAAATCCGCCTACTGCCTGATAATTTTATTGTGTGCCGCTTAATTCTTGTACAGAGGAGAACGAAGAATGACTTTTTTTTCTCCTTTTCTTGGATACATTCTCAATTATTTGCAGAATTCTACTGTATACAGTTTCTCAATACTGTCCACCCAGGTAAATCTGTGTTTCTGAGGTTCATTAGTAATGAAATTAAGAACTAATTTCAGATCTAATGAGAGATTAATTTGGTCATTTCCATTCACCCATGAGGTGAAAACCAGCAGTGCTGTCAATAGCAAAAGATCTTTCTGCTCTGTTGAACAGCCTGGATATTAATAATAATCTCTGCTGCTCTCTTCAGCCAAAAAGGAGATGCTCTGACCCCCACCCCTCAAGGACTCATCAATGATAAAGGGCCCAGATTACCAAATTAAACGGAATTACTTTGACCCAAGTAAGGGCAACAGCTTAATTTTTGCATAAACCATGGCTGTGTTTGTGCCTGAATTGCTCTCCAGTCCCATGCCCGGGCGCGGCGCTCAGAGGACACCGAGAGGTGAAGGTCTCCAGAAGTCTGTGTGCTGCTGAAATATTGGTTTGTTCACCGGGTTTCCCTTGTGAGAAGGATGAGCAGGATTTACAAGGCAGGGCTGATTTGAACTGAAGCAGCCATTTGCACAGAATAATTTCCTCTTCAAGCCCTAAATTCAGACTTTATGGCTTCCTCTGCTCCCTTTGGTCTGCCGTGTGTTCTTGCCCCCGCTCCCACTCACCGTTCACACAGCTTGAACCTAGGTCCGAGGAGATGTGGCAGTGGCCTGCGCTCACAGCCTGGCAAATGTAAATCAGGACACTTGTTCCAGTTTTAATCCCTGCATGTGCTGCTATTTCAAGAGGAAATACACCACCAAAGGCAGGCAGCGATTGCTGGGGGGCTGGAAGCTTTTAACAGAGCTGGACTTTGTGAGTAGGGACACAGCTTCTTGGGAGAAAAATCCAATAAGTGATGAGATGAAGGCTTGGCCACCTCCTAGCAAGTCCAGCCAGGAGAGCTGGCACAAAGCCTGCGTTGACTTCCATGCTTCTGGGACCACCTAATCTTTGCTTCAAAAAAAATCTGTTATGAGAGGGGGGTCAAGAATTCCCTCAGAAAAACATGTGAGGCTTTGGACAAGGAGCCTGGGCAGTGAGGGCTCTTGCTCCAAAATTGGGAGCAGGGCCTGCCTAGCCCAGCCTGCTCCTAGCCACCTCCTCTGCCAGGGTTCCTGGCCCCTTCCCGGCTGCTTGGCTTCCCCAGGGCAAGGGGTGCTCTGGGGCAAAGCAGGGCTCCTCCGTGCTGCAGAGCCTGGGGTGCTGCCGGGGGTGGCCCCAAGGCGAGTGGGGTGCAGGCTGCTCCGTGAGCAACCTCTCGCTTTGTGCTAAGCTCTGCAATTTATTGGTGTTAGTCAGGTTAATGTACTATTACTTTGCATATTAATAATATCTTAATACATTTGTTCTTAAGAGTGGTATCGTGTTGAGGCAACGAGGATTAATGGCACCTGAGTAATATTTACATATTTACATTATTAAAAAGCAATACATCTTTTAGACAGCCCTGCGCATGGTCTAGAATTGCAGATGCTGTTCCTAAGCCCACTGCAGCCTTCACCCCCCGATACCCATCTTGCTCCCAGCTGCCCACCCTGGGTGTTCAGCAGGTTTGGCCACAGTGAGGAGCCACGGGCACCCACCTCCTGCTGAGCCCACCCATCTGACCAGCCGTACACCCCACATCTGCCCCCTGCTCCATGGTCCCAGAGAGGACCTCAGCTCTCCTAAATGTCTGAGCAAAATGTGCCCAAACCACCCAACCCCTCAGCGGTGGGAGGTGGTGGGGGGACGCAGCGGGATGGTGGTTCCCTCCCTGACGTGGCGAAGGACGATGGACAAGGGAGCGAAGGTTCCTCCCTCGCCAGCAGCCCCCGTCGCTCCCCCAAGGAAAGGCTCTGCGACTCAGCTGGAGGCTCCCAGTCACCTCTACAGTCCTAAACTTAATTAAAGCTGCCAGCTTCTAATTAAACCACTTAATTAAGTGCCACATTGTCAGTAGGTAAAGATGGAACAGACTTAATTATTTAACACAATGACTTAGAAGAAAAAACCCACTTTAAAAGCATGACACCTCCCCGGTGGGCAGGAGCCCACCCAGCCTTGCCCCGTGCCACCCCACAGTGCCAGCAGCCCAGCCAGCGTTCCCAGCAGCAGCTGGACGTGAGTGAGGCCTTCTGGACCTATTTTGAGTCTCTCCAGAAAGAAGACATCTAAAATTTCCAATAACCACACCGTGCCACCCCTGCCTGGGACGCTCCGAGCGGGGTCAGCACTGGCCTTCGTGCTGGCTCTCCGTCCTCATGAATCGCCCCCAGACGTGGATCATTAACCCCGGAGCACGGGGGTGGCATCCTGACCCCGCGGAATCAATGAGCAGAACCCAGCTGCCTCCCCAAGGTCACGTCTTTGCCTTCACAAGCTCATGGAGGTTGCCCGGCAGACACTCTCCCTACCCCACAGCCTCCGCTTCACCCACCAGCTCCTTTGTCTTATTTCACTCTTCCTTTTAAAACTTCTCTGGCTAAATGCTCCTGGCTGAAGGGGTGATGTAACCTAAGTGACTCCCAGCCTGGCATTCCGCGGGTAAGATTAACGGCAATGCCTTGTCAATAAATCCATAAAGACCCCAAACTCGGTGATGAACGTGCAGAAGGTAAAGGCAATGGTTAATATCTTCAAAATAGGCCCCAGAGCCTTTGAGTGCAGGGAAAGAGGAAAGCACCGGTGACCCTTGTTAATCTTTTTATTGGCTCCAGCAGCTATCGGCACCTTTCGCTGGCCAGAAATTTGCAAGTCTTTGGGGAGCAATGATTTCACAGTCGGGGTCTCTTTGAGAAAGAAAAAAAATCCCTTTGCTCCTGAAACGGGACCATTCTTCCAAATGAAAATTGACATTTTGGTTTGAACTTCACGACCTCCAGTAATCACACTAATGGCCTTAGCTGGCTGGCTGGGAGGGAGCAGGCTGTGGCCAGGACTGATGGGACCTGTATGGATCGCTGGAAATGGACCGAGAGATGAGGACAGGAGAGGCGGCTAACGGCGGGCTCTAACCGGCCGAGGCACTGCGGGTTATTTCTGACCTGCTCTAGAGACTTCCAGCTGCATCAGGCTGGATCACTGGTATTGGCAAAACCATTGGGAAAGCAGTCACTGAGTGCTCTCAGCCATCCATCCCGTGCCTCCATCCATCCACGCCGAGCTGTTACAGCTAACGAGCACCCATGAGCTGTCTGATTAGCAGCAACAGTGTCAGGAGCAGGGCTAGCTGGGGGCAGTTCCCCACGTGCTCTCGCTGGAGAGCAGATCACGGCTCCCAGGCTTTCTTGGAGGCCGACGATGTGCTGCAAGGTCCAGCAACGCTGGGTGAGGCTGGGGACGGTCTCCCCGCCAGACCCCTCGGTCCTGGGGTCCCAGCCCGGCTGTGCACGGTGGTGGCCGGGAGCAGCACAAGGATGCTGGTTCCCAGCGCCGCGATATCGCAGGGGCAGCCCCTGGCAGGGCAAACAAAGATGGAGGCAGGTTTCCCTTTGGCCGCTCTGCAAACACACGGGGAGTAAAGGTGCCCCCCCCCTCCTTGCTGACTTCTTTAAGCAAACTCACTTTTCATGAACTCTTTTCTTCACAGAAGGACAAACTCTTTAGCCAGAGGAGTTGTCTCCTGCAGTAATTGGTAAAAATGAGGGGGGAAGAAACACAATGCGCCAGAGTAGAGACGGCAAACCCGACTGACCAAGCCCTGAGCAGCCCCAGCCAGGTCATGTTAACTTCCAGGCTGCAAGAGCTCAATTAATATTGCTCAGCGCTTTGCGCTTCCCTCCCTGCAAGGGGTTGCAGACATTTTTTCTAGGTTATTTTCAGACCCGCAGTGAATTTTCACTGGGAACATGGGAGGCTCTTCTCCTTGCTACGCTTTTTATTCATTGCTGATTTTAGAACGCTCACGTGAACATCCCTCACGCACACACGGAAAACCCCAGTGCACCCTCCTGCAGCGGGCAGCGGCTGCCGGGGTCCTGCGCGCAGAGCACGCCAGCCTGCCCGCTGCTTGGCCCTGCTTCAACAGCCTTCAGGGTGAGGAGGGGGTGCTGGGGCTGAGACACTCCCACAGGAAAAGCCTCCTCCCTCTGAAACCGCTCCTTTTTATAGTTTGTCCGTGGGTAATAAAGTTGGAAAGCTTTCAAACGTTTTATTCTCCAGTTGCAATCCATCGCGGGCTGCCCTGGGAGCTGGGGCACCCTCCAGGGCCAGCCGGCGAGGCCAGCAGGGCAGCTCTCGGCTCTTCGGGATGCTGCCTCCGTCACGGGGAGCCCAGGAGGGCGCTGGGGCTTGGTGGTGTCTCCGGAGCAGCCCGGGCGTGCAGTGGTGCCACGTTTCGGGGAGGTGACGGAAGACCTGGTGCAGAGCAGCCGCTTTGCCGAGCCAAGGGGTTTTCCGCAGGCTGATCTCTGGGGTGCGGGGAAGTGCGTTGGCCAGGCACAAGCAGATCTGGAGGTGCTAAGTGCCGCCTTGGGTTAACTTCCCCACGCTCCATATTTTCCTGGGTGCAAACAGAGGACCTGTGAGACCTCCCTGAGCGAGATGTCACAGGTCTGGGCAGGAAAAGAGATGCTGTTCCCACTAAAAAGAGGGGAAATGGTTTGGGAGTCAGACAGAAGGGAGGATCTCACCCGACCATCCAGCACAGCTCCTCTGGCAAGGCGACCTGGGGGCCGGGGAGCTGAATTTCCACGATGATAGGGCCAAGAGAAGGTCTTCTCCTTCCTTCTGCTCCCACAAACCTCCCACCCATCTGCCATGTTTGCCTATCAATCTGCTTAATACAAAGGACTGATTTTTAAGTAGTACTGAATAAATTCAAACAAAGTTGCTGCTGTCTGGAGGCGTTATGCAGTGTGCCTTCCGTCGGCTGCTCCGACTCTCCTGATGGATGGTGGATGGATGGATGGATGGATGGATGGATGGATGGATGGATGGATGGATGGATGGATGGATGGATGGATACAGCCCCGTGGCAGCTCGTGAGGACCCGCCCCACCTTGCCAGGGCAGCTCTGCTCCTCTGGCACGGCCGAGACTCCTGGCAAAATTGAATTCTGACATCAGATCAAAATTCTTGGGCCATTCAGAGGGAAATCCCTATGGACTGTTGTGATCCACCTGCATGGTGGTGGCCGGGGTCAGGAATTGGCTGTAACTAAGAAAGCAAGGGGTTCCTTTTATATTATTTTTTTAATACTTCATTTAGTAGGTTTATATTGCATGTTATTTTAGTCTGCTTTCTCTATACATCTGCCACCCAAGCCCGTGCAGATGTTTTAGGATTCTTTAATCCTGACAAAGGACTTAGCGTTAAGGAAAAATGGGTTACATAAAGATCCTTATCTCCTTAAGAAATAAAGCATGTTTTGGGCATATTGTGTACAAAACAAGACTAAAATAGAGACAGAACATTCTGGGGCCACTTACCAGATGTCCAGGTCGGAGGACGCGGGTCTGGTTTGCCGGCAGTGTTCCTGCCTGTCTCCCGGCCCGGCGCTGCTGGGGTGCCCCACGGCCGAGCAGCCACCTGCGACAGGCGCGGCTGGGGAAAGAGCGGGGCTTTTTATTTGTAGAAGGCAAAAGTACCAGCTCTGCCATGGCACGGGGGAATTATTGAGCTCTTCTACCTTCCCGCTAACGGCAGCCTCATGGGTTAGACAGCAGGAGTTTTGCTTGGGAGAGGAATTTCCCAGGACAGTACCAGCCCAGGCTGATGCTCGCTCGTCTGCCGAGGGCAGGAAAGGTCGCCCCAAGCTGCACCCCTCTCCCAGCCCTGAGCTGCCGGAGTGTCCAGGCTGACAGCATTTCATCCTGTAAAACTTACAAAGTTCTCACATTTTCGTGACTCCGGTGATTGATCCAGTTCATGTAAATTACAAAAAGGAGTTGCAGTCCTCTGGGGTCTGAGGCAGAATATCAAAAGAGCATGGGCTCATGCTGCTTTAATTAAAACTTAGTTTAATTAAAAACCTTGAGAGCTTTATTAGACTCAGTAATTGATTTAATTTTCTTGTGGAATTCTATTAGAAAACACTTCCAGCATGTTGGCCTTGGGATCCCGGCTCCAGGACTGTCCTCCTCCCCCAGTGGCACCTTTGCGCTCTCCAAGGGGCGAAACACAAGCTCCTTCTCCGCCAGCCGAGTCCCCGAGCCTCCTGGGCATTCTCCTGGCTGAAACAGGCAGCAACCTCAAAGCTCCCACCCCTGTAAAATTAAGTCACTCCCTGTCTCTCAGCTAACAGGGCAGCCAAACGCATCTCCTGCTTCAAAAAGGAGCTGGGGCAATAGCTGCATGCGAGACTCGTGCACACAAACACGCTCCGATCTCTCCGAGGTGACGTGAGAAACCCTCCCGGGTCTCTCTAGGGCTGTGCCTACATTGGCACTCTCGGATAACCACGTTTTTGCAAACAGATTGTTTGCAGGGTGAAGGCAGGAAGACCTAATCCACCTCATGAAAGATTTTGTGGCAGTTCCCAGAGGTGAGGGTGCCCGATGCCACGGGTGCTGCCCAGACAGGCTGGCACGCCAGCGCTTGGCCTCGCTAAATTCCACTCTTGCTCCCAGCTCGGCTCTTCACTTGCTGCCTTAAGCTAAAGCGGATGGCTCAGTGCTAGGAATCGGCTGCCACACTTCGCCCCAGCCCAGGCTGCATTTCTGCAGCAGAAAGGACTGGCAGGGGGAAGAGCTCTGTGGGTTGCCCCAGCGTCATCTCACCAACCATCTGGCAGTGGATGCTCTGGAGAGATGCCTGGTGTTAAAGCAGTTCTGGCCAGGACATAGGGAATCAAACCGTAAAATAAGAATAATAAAAAAAAAACCCACCAGACAATGATTGTCTGATCTATATTTATTTCATAACATCCAGAATTAATAGGATACAGGAGTTAAAGCAACCATGGCAACTGAATGCAGAAAGGGCTGTCCTTGTAAATAAATGAATTCATAAATAACTCACAAGTGCTGATATAAGAAGTCATGGGAATCTAATGCAATGCTAATGCAATTCAAGCCTTCCCTTTTTTACATGCAGTATTATAATATTGGGTGCGCCTTGCTTTGCTCTGTGCTACAAGTGTCATTCTTAAGATAATAGAACTTGCTAATTGTACCAGGAGCCGGCCTGTGATTGATGAGGGCTTTGGGTTTTTGTCTCCTCCACGTTCTCGTTTGCAAAGTGTTGCACCATTAAGTTACAGATTGATCCGCTGGCAACAAATTTGGGAAAATTAGGGAGAAAGGAGCACACTTTGCCCTGCTGGGCTCCAGGGTGCTGGAGGGGCACCCGCCAGGCAGGCATGGGCTCTTTGAAAAGATGCTGCTACGAAAAGCGGATATGTTTGAAGATAGTTTTGTCTTATGAACCCTTTGTTCCTTTTTTTGTGATCATTTTTATTGATACAGATGTTGCTGCCGTTATCACGATGCTGGAAAGTCATTTTCTCCTTTGCATTACACAGGCTAAGCATAGAATCACAGAATCATAGAATGGTTTGGGTTGGAAGGGACTTTGAAGATCATCTGGTTCCAACCCCCCTGCCATGAGCAGGGACATCTTCCACCAGCCCAGGGTGCTCAGAGCTCCGTCCAACCTGGCCTTGAACCCTGCCAGGGAGGGGGCAGCCACAGCTTCTCTGGGCAGCCTGGGCCAGGGCCTCACCACCCTCATGGGGAAGAATTTCTTCCTAATATCTCATCTCAATCTGCCCGCTTTTAGTTTAGAGCTGTTCCCCCTTGTCCTGTCACTACACCCCATTGTGAAAAGCCCCTCTCCACCCTTCCTGTCGGCCCCTTCAGGCACTGGCAGCTGCTCTAAGGTCACCCTGGAGCCTTCCCTTCTCCAGGCTGAACAGCCCCAACTCCCTCAGCCTGCCCTTGTAGGAGAGGTTCTCCAGCCCTCGGATCATCTTCGTGGCCTCCTCTGGACCCACTCCAACACATCCATGTCCTTCTTGTGCTGGGGGCCCCAGAGCTGGACGCAGGACTCCGGGTGGGGTCTCACGAGAGCGGAGTAAAGGGGCAGAATCCCCTCCCTCGCCCTGCTGGCCACGCTTCTCTTGATGCAGCCCAGGGCACCGTTGGCTTTCTAGGCTGCCAGCGCACATTGCCGGCTCATGTTGAGCTTCTCATCCCCCAGCACCCCCAAGTCCTTCTCCTCAGGGCTGCTCTCCAGCCCCTCTTCACCCAGCCCGTGCTTGTGTTTGGGGTTGTCCCGACCCGATGTCAAAAAGACTCCTGCAGTGTTTCAGCCCCAGAAGTTTCTCTCCAGCTGTCAGCAAAGCATCGCTCTGCAGCAAGGCCAGGCTCTGCCGCAGACCCCTTGGGCACCCAGCGCCCACCGCCCTGGGGACACGGGGGCAAAACCCGGCAGCGGGGAGGGAGGCTGCGGTTTGCCCCACGCAAGCGGGAGAGCTCGGTTTGCCCCCCACGCAGGCGGCTCAGGGGCCGGCGGGGCCACGGGTGATGCAAGGGGGTTCCCACGGAGGGTCCTTCCCGCCTGCACCCCGCTCCCACCCCGCACTTTGGTACCTCAGGAGGGCCGGGACAGACACCCCCCCCCCCCCCCCCCCCCGCCCTGGGAGCGAGGAGAGGGGCTCCGCGAACCCCGGGGGAAGGGGCTCCGCGCTGCGCAACCCGCCGGCCCGACGCGGGGGAGGTTGCGGGGCTGTGTGTCCCCCCGCATCCCCCGCCCCCCCGCACTGTCGCCGGCGCCGCATCCCCGGGGCAGGAGCACCCCCACGCGGGACGCGGCCGCAGGCACAGCCCCGCCCTGCGGGGACCCCGGGACCAGCCCATGCCCCGTGAGGACCCCGGCACCGGTCCTCGCCCCCGCGGGGACCCCGGCACCAGTCCTCGCCGTGTGCCCCCCGGGCCGGGAGCTGCAGCTTGGCAGCTCCCCGCACCCACCGGCTGGCTGCAAAAAAAAACCCAAAAAAGAATAATAATTATAATAATAAAAAAGAACACTTACAGCAATTTACCCTAAAATATTACAGACATATTTTGTGCACCCTAACGAAAAGCAGCGGGGGATTCCCGGCCCAGCGAGCCCCCCAGGGCTGAACACCACACCAGCTCGTCCCGTCGAGCGGGGGGCTCGGGCGCCGACGGGCGAGCTGTAGCCGCGCTGAAGAAATATGGGCGAACTCTGCTTTGCATTGATCTCAGAAAAATGAATCCTGTCGCTAAATTTGACATTTAGCCGATGGCCAGAGTGGATGGCTGCATTGATTCGCACCGGAGGGATGGAGGGGGGGGGAGCTTGGGGAAATGCGCCTTCGCCAAGTGAAGGTTTGTCTCTGCTCTCCCCTGTCACCGTCCACCCCCCCGCACCCCTTCCTCGCACCCAGGTGTTGGGTGGTGGCACCCAGCCCGTCAGGGTTCAAAGCACGTGACACCCTTAGCCGTATGGTTTATTTTGAGGTCGTCCTGCGAGGAGAAGGGAGGTGGGCTTGGTGATCCTTGTGGGTCCCTTCCAACTCGAGATACTCTACGATACGCAGAGGGATGGAAGGAGAACCGGCTGGGGTGCAAGCTGGAGGCTGCCTGGATATCTTGGTGTCGTCTGCAGGTTTTTCCTCACCGTCTGTTTTCCTCCAGGAAATCGGGATGGAGTGAGACCTGGCCTGTGTTTCCTCACCACAGAGCTCAGCCTGAGCCCCCCGCTTGGCCCAGCGCAGGGCTCCCAGGGTGGTTATCGGTGTCGAGCTGCTGGTGGTGCTGGCTGTTCATTATTCGACCTCACAGACTTGCTGTCCCAAAGCCTTTCTGCTCGCGGCACTGGTGTGGTGCTGAGCACCCTCCTGGGCTGCTGAAACATCTCTTCCAGAGACGGGGGCTCTGGAAACACCAGCGACGAGACACGGCCCAGCGCTGCTGCTGACCCAGGGGCAGGTTGCTCTTGCTAAGGTGACCCTAGAGCAGATGGATCTCCTCTGCGCAGACCGGAGGGATCCATGCTATGGGTTTAAGAGGACTCATCTGCTACTACCACGATACGATTTGAGATTCACTACTAAGGAATGGAAAAACAGGGCACTGAGATTCCCAGAGAAAAGGTGTTACTCTGCCCCGACACTTCACGCTTGGAGACGCGCTTGGCAGAGCCAGAGGAGCTGGGAGGCCTCCCGAGCCCCCCCGCCGAACCTCGGCGTCACGAGGCAGACAGGGATCGGGTCCGTTGTAACGCCTCGTACTCGCATTAGCCCTAGCCTACAAATGAACAGCAGGCAGTAACGACACTTCTCCATGCGAGTTTTCTGCAGAATAGGCAGTTTCTGACATCAGCCGGATCGGGGCTGGCCAACGTGATGCAGCAACAAGCTTTGGCAGGAGTCCTCTCCCTGGCAAAGCGGCCGATTCTATTTTCATTTTCTTTAGAGACAGTTTCTCGCCCGCCATATGTGCGCAGCTGGCTCCTGCTCCAGCCCCCGGAGATCAGCGGGAATGTTTCCATGACTCCGGCATCTCCAAAATAGCTGCCTTCCCGTTCTCCAGAGATGGGGGAATCGCTGGGCCAGAGAGGCTCTGTCCTCCGCTACGTCACCAAGGCAGCTGAGCGTCCCCGCTATAGGGGGACGTGTATTTTTGTTTAGGAGGAGTGTGGGCAGCAGGTCAAGGGAGGTTCTCCTTCCCCTCTGCTCTGCCCTAGTGAGGCCCATCTGGAGTCCTGCGTCCAGTGCTGGGCTCCCCACTTCAAGAAAGATGAGGAGCTACTGGAGAGAGTCCAGTGGAGGGCTGTGAGGATGAGGAGGGGACTGGAGCATCTCTCCTACGAGGAGAGGCTGAGGGAGCTGGGCTTGTTCAGCCTGGAGAAGAGAAGGCTGAGAGGGGACCTTAGAAATGCCTCTAAATATCTGCGGGGGGGGGTCAGGAGGACAGGGCCAGACTCTTTCCAGTGGTGCCCAGCGACAGGACAAGGGGCAACGGGCACAAACTGAAGCAGAGGAAGTTCCAGCTGAAGATGAGGAAGAACTTCTTCCCTCTGAGGGTGACGGAGCCCTGGCCCAGGCTGCCCAGGGAGGCTGTGGAGTCTCCTTCTCTGCAGATATTCCAGCCCCGCCTGGACGTGGTGCTGTGCAGCCTGCTGTGGGTGACCCTGCTTGGGCAGGGGGTTGGACTAGATGACCCCTACCCTTCTGTGATTCTGTGATATCAACCTTTTGTGGGTTCACTGGGATCCCACCCACACCGGCGCTGGTTCTTCCGTCGTGTTCCACGTGTGGGGTGGGAGCAGAGTGTGAGGGCAGAGGGGACATAGGCCACCCCCAGCCCCACCGAACCCCCCGGGCTCGCTGGCTTCCTGGTGCAGCGAAGGCTGGCGGCAGCCCTGGGCAGATTATGATGCTAGAACGCATGCTGATGTGTCACATATATTGAATACATCAAACATTCCTGTCTCGCCGTGCCTCACACCAACCATTTATTTCTTTAGAAACTGCAGGCTGGTCTAGTTTTATATTTCGCAAGTCACCTGTAAAATATATATCTATAAAAGTATAACAGGAGCTACAATTCCTGCAGGGCCGCGGCAGCCTGCCCTCGTTGTGCTCTGCGACCCGACCATCTGCGCTGGGATTTCCATTTGTACCCAGTGCTGTCAGTCCCCAGCTCTGCCGTGCGGATTTCAGCTGGGGGTGCGGCGACGCGTGCGGACCCCTCGCCCCCTCGCTTCCCAACGCTCCCCAAACCCCGAAGCGCACCGAGCCCCGCGGCTTCCCCGGACTCCGAGTGCTGCTCGGGGGCTGCATGCGGGTATTGCAGTGCTGCCGGAGGAGGAATTAGTTGCGCTTGCTGCTACAGGTATTTTTTATATGATTAGTCTAATATACCGCATTATTATTTACCACACGCAAATCTCTTCACACTGATGAAGGCTGACATTTCAGCTAAGAGACGAGATCTGGAAAGAAGTCATAAGGAAAAATTATTTCAGAAGCTTTCGCACTTTAGATTTGCGGGGAGGACAGATTACATTTAAAATTTAAGGCCCAGGCTTGACCCTAAATCTCCTTTAAGGAAAAGGAAAGAATTCATTCATTAATTTGCTGTATTTCAGCGTTACAGGCCAACTCAGCAAACCCAGGGGAGTTTGCACAAGATGCCGCTGGCGTTGGATGGTGCTGTTGGATACGACCGAAAGGCAGCAGTGAACGCTAGTTTGAAAAATATCATGTTTAACACTTTTATTATCTTTAAGAGCTGAAGAGTTATGGCTATCTCTATTGCTACAGAATTACCGTGGAAGTAGTTGTTTCTGGGTCACTGAGGGAAACTTGTTAGCGATCTTTCTGGATATCCTTCTTGGCACATGGATTTTTATTTCCTGATTTCTGCCGGTGACCACATAGCGCTAGGTGCTACACACTTATACAGCACAATCCCCGTTTCACATAAAAGGTGACAGAAATGGTCAGTTGGCCTCTGGAAAGGATATTTTGCAGAGAGAGAAAGACAAAAAGGCAGAGCGAGAGGGAAAGAGTTTTGCAATGACAGGTTCATTCCCACAGCAGCTGTATGAATGTGGTTATTTTTTGTAAAACAAGAGTAGAAAGGTTAAAGAGCAAACAAGGGTCTGATTTTCAGAGGTCCAGGTATTTTCTAGGATTGAATACCTCACGGCCTCCTTCACATGAACCTGTAAACGAGAACCTCTCCATAAAACCTTGCTTACGCTTGCAAAAAGGAGATGTTTAGCTCTCCACAAGTAATAGTACTGAAAGCTTTTTCCAGACAGGGGTCAGGCCCATGTTATTGTAAGTGCAGATCCATTCAGCGTGCAAAAGGACCGAGCTGAACGGACGTTTCGGTATCACTGGGTGTTACTCCAGCTCCAGTTTAAATGACTTGACCGAGGCTCAGGTACGAATCGGCGCCAGAAAGTAGGGCTGGACACCGCAGTGCCTAGCGTGGCGTTCAGAGCAAAAGATCTCAATCACAAAATGAGCAAAACATGTGGAGGGAACGCCTGCCTAGGTTGGAGTCCTTCACTCACCCAGACCGAGACGAGATCGACTCCGTGGGCGAACATTGCAGTCATTCAACGAGACAAGCTCTATCCAGGACAGGCATTTCAAGTCTTTACTGGAAAAAATGTCCCCCCAGAATGGGAATAAGAAGACATTTCCATCACAGAAAGATTGTGGCGACACAGCTGCTACTTTTTTGCCCTCAGCCTAGAAAGCGTTTCTCGCATTCTCGTCGCGGCACGCTACCTTAGCGGCCCTTCATGTGCAGCACCATAGTAATTTATCATTACTCGGTCTCCAAATTATTCTAGTGTTGATTAAATTAGTAAATGCAATCACAATCTGAAGCAAGTTAATTGAGAGAATTTATTTGGCCCTGACAGTTTTATGCATGTTTGATTAAGTATTATAAGGTTTGTTTTTGATTTTGCATAATTTAACTTTAAATCCTGCACTGGGGGGGCCCATCAGCTATTAATGACCAAAATAAACTCTTTTAAGATGCATATATTTATGATTTATTTCTAAACACAATATCGTCCAGATTTTTTTTGTTCTGTTGCCAAAGTGACAAATATGTTTAAAGCAATATTTTGAGGCATTCGGTTCACGCTATAAATCTTGTGAAATGTATACAATTCATTAAAAGTTTTGAAAGAAGTACAAGTTAGCATTTATATTGCAACAAGTGACATATAAATGTGTATGTTTGTCTTTGGAGCATGCCATAAAATATATCAGCGCTCACTGGCCGCTGTGACTAGTACTAATGGCCCGCTCTCTGGGCTGATGATAAGTTTCATCACAAATCTTCAACGCTGTCAACACAAAACTGTTCAATCAACAGGAATATGAGTTGTGTCTTTAGTAAAATTAGCACAGGAAAGAAATACAGCCCGGAGCGCTGCCGGAGTGCTGTGGGCGGGTTCCCTTCGGGCTGCATCGCAAGCGCTCCGTCAGGATCCTGTCTCCTTGAATGTCAAAGCTTCAATTCACGCCTGACCTGGGGGCAGTTTGTTTTTTATGAAGATACACCTTCATTTAAGCAGCAAAGGGGTCGAAATATTTCAGGCAGAAAAATGAATAGGGCCATCCTGCTTTTTTTGCCATTCTGACCTAAGGAATGGAAAGGGTCGGTCTCGGCACCGACGCTGCCGTGTCGCGCCCTTACATACTCGTGTTTAGGTTGGAGGGGGTCGCTCAGCGGAGCTGCCTGGGTTTCTCTGGAGGCCAGGAGAAACCCCAGACCTCCTTCCCCACCCCGAGGGGTTCCTGCAGGACGCCAGGAGCCCCCCTCCGCAGCACCTGCCTGCAGCAGCGTCCCCGTAATTCTCCAAGGCAAAGCTGGAAAACCAAAGTACTGTCATAATCTTGCTGCTTGGGCTGAAATTCCCCTCGCTGGGCTGCGGCTCCAGTCCCAGGCAATGGCGGAGGGACTACAGGCAACGCAGCCCTCCTGCTTGTCCTCATCACTGAACAGATGTTCCCAGTTTCATGCGGTCGGGAAAATATATCCTCCCCTTCTCCCTGCAGAAACGGCAGTTTCCTAGGAGCACGCTGTCACTGTCACCTCGCCTCCAACCTCCCCTGGCCACACGCCCCGCGCTGCAGCCACCGAACAGAACTGCTCTGCAGGGCGGGCGACCGGCGAGCAGCCATGACGGCAGGCGAGGTCACGCGGGGTCCCTGGCCCGGTGGCTGCAGCGCCCGGGCAGCGCGGCAGGTCTCCGCGCGGGCAGATGGCCCGAGTTATCCTTATTTAACGTTTCTCCCCCGTGGCAGTGCCTGGACAGCAAGCAGGGAGCCAACGGCAAAGTCCTGTATTCTTTCCATGACAGCAACCAATTCCTAATTTTATATAAGGGAAAGCAGGAGGAAGTTTCTGTTCTTTATTTCTATATATTTTTATATATATTATATATTTTTAGTAGAGACAGCAGTGACAGGACGAGGGGTAATGGTTTTAAACTAAAACAGGGTAGGTTTAGGCTGGATATAGGAAGAAATTCTTTACAACGAGGGTGGTGAAACACTGGAACAGGTTGCCCAGAGAGGTAGTGGAGGCCCCATCCCTGGAAACATTCAAGACCAGGTTGGACAGGGCTCTGAGCACCCTGATCTCGTTAGCGGTGTCCCTGCTCGTTGCGGGGGGGTTGGACTAGATGACCTCTAGGGGTCCCTTCCGACCCAAAACTTTCTATGATTCTATATTGAATTTTCCTCCACCTGTTCGCTTTTTTAGAAACCCTTCGGCTCTCTCTGGCCTCTCCCGCGGTCTGGGGAGCCCCTGAGCTCCTCCCGCGGGCCGAGACCCCGGGAGCAGCCCGGTCCCTCCCGGCAGCGGCCCGGGCCCACCCGCAATCCGCCCGGCCACGGCACCGCTGCCAGGAGGGGCCCAGCCGGCGGGTAACGGAGAAACGCCGTGCCGGCGATTCCTTCACCGGGGGTGTCGCGGCCCCCTCCGGCCCAGGCCCGGCCCCGGGCAGCCCCGCGGCACGGCCTGCTGCCCGCCCGCTCAACAGCGGACACGGCCCCGGGCCCCGCCGCCCCCGCGTTGCCCGGGTAACGCGGCGCCCTCCCGCTTCCGGCCGAGGGGGGGGCGGCGCGGCGTGATGACGCCATCGCCGCGCGCCTCCCCGGCCGCTCCCTGAACCGCCGCCGCCGCCACCGGCCGGAACCGGCGCGCCGCTGCCCCCTGCACATGCGCATTGCGGCGCTCGCCCGTAGGCCCGGGCCTTCCATCAGCCCGGGCCCGGGGCGCCTGGCCTCGACGGCCGCGGCCCGGCGGGGGGCCATGGGCAGGACGGTGAGTGCGGGGCGACCCCCGGGACCGGGGCCGGGACCGGGAGGAGGCGGCGGCCCGGGCCTCGCCGTGCTGCGGCGGCCGCCTCCGCCCCCGGCCCCTTCTGCGCGGCGGGGGCGGCCGCGATCGGTCACCGGGGCAGTGCGGCCTGCGGGGCCGGGCCTGGTGTCATCCCGGCGGGGCTCTGCGTTCCCTGCGGCGGGTCGCAGCCCTGCCCCGGGGGCCGGGCGGTCGGCGGGGGCTCTGCCATACCGGGGCTGGGCTTCCCACCTCGCGGGCCGGCCTGGCCGAGCCTCCCGCCCCTCCGGGCCCTCCCCGGGGCGATGCCGTCGGATTTCGGATCCGGTGGGAGGGAGGGAGGAGGAGGAGTTGGGGTTCCCCCTCCTGCCAGCGCTCCCCGCTGCCACCGATCAGCGCTAACCTTTATTTGTCATTGTCCCTAACCTTGTACTGGTCCCACTGGTCCCACTGGTGGTCCTGCCGTCTGCCAGCCTTGCGGTCTCCCCGCCATCGCTCCTCCACCACGGCTTGGGAGCGCCCGGAGGAAGAGCAGGCCTTGCCTGGAGCGCGGGGAGGGGGAGAGGTAGCGCTGTGTTTCGGTAGCTCTCTCCTCGCACGCTCCGTTTTTAAAAGAGCAGAAGTGAAAACTCTCCAAAGTGAATGATTATCCGGATTTTTATCTTCCTGGCGCGGCCGTCGTTAGTGTGGCGCTGGGGGCGGCGGCAGCACGGCGGGCATCGAGCTGCCTGGGAGCTGAAATCCCGTGAGCCGCAGGACGATGCCCAGAGCAGACCAGCTCGGCGTTCCAGCCGCACAGCAGTGGGGTGTAAAACAGAAAGGCCTGAAAAAACGGTCACGAGAAATGGGTGTCCCGGTCTGATTCTGGGCGTCACGTGCCAGCGAAGAGGTCTGGGCGCCTGCTCTGCCGTGTTCCGTTTGGAAAGCGGTGGCTGCGCGTGCTCTCTGCGTCGTCTTCCGCGCGGCGCGGGCGAGCGGTGGTGGCTCTGACAGGGCCGGGTGACCGGGCAGAGATCTGTGGCTGTGATTTCCCTTTTCCTTTCTGTGTGCACGGCGTTGAGTACGAGCTGGGTGATTCTTGCCAGCGCGTAGAAGCAAGCAGCGTTATTGAGCACGTGGTTCTTTTTACAATCTTTGTGGGATTAAACATTCATGCCTGGGGAGGGGCATTGTATTTAGAGCTTTTTAACACACAAAATGAGCAAATTGAAACTCACTCTCTCGTTTTATCTTTTAGATCAACTCATATGTAGAGTGTTGTGAGTCTGTGAAGCACCTGAGCAGTTTCTTTCACTCCTCCTAGAAGGCCAGGTGTCACAGGGAAGCTTCACGCTTTTGTTACGAGAATTAAGTGGCCTCCAGAAGCAGCAGCGGATTACCGACCTTCTGCTGAGTGGGTGGCAGCACCGTTAAAAATGTAATATTTCAGAAAGTTTATTTTGTTCTCGCGATGTCCCTCTGCTCGTGGCTGTTCCGGTGTTGATGCCTGAGTTTATCTAAAGAGCGTGAACCTACCAAAGGCTGTTTGTTTCCGTGGTGGGCGCAGGGAGTGGGAACAAGCTGCCGCTGTTCACAAGGAGTAAGTCTCTGCAGCTGAGCTGTTTGAGCCGTTTTGTTGGCTTCACCTCTTGAAGGTTTTCTCAGGATCTAAGCTCCCCTGCTAAAACAGGGCTCAGACACGGAGCCAATGCGTTGAGTTTGGTCCTCCAAACTACAGCGTGTGCAAGCGTCGCTTGGACAGTGTGCGCACTGATCTCCCTGTGCCTGCCTGGGGACTCCGACCCAGCAGCTCTGTAAGGGTTTGCTGGAAAATGAGAAGCTGACTGGTGTCCTGGGGAAAGAGGTCGTAAGGAGAGGCTGCATCCTCAGAAATCACAGAATCACAGCATGGTAGGGGCTGGAAGGGGCCTCTGTGGGTCATCTAGTCCAACCCTCCTGCTGAAGCAGGTGTATGTGAATTTTAACTTACCCTGCTAATTTAGTCCTCCACAAAGATCTCTGGAAAGAAACACCGAGCAGTATATGTGCAGCATGTGGAAAGCATGTTCGGGTGCGTGCTCCAGGCACAAAACTATGTTGGTTTTAAGTAGTGTTGGTTTGTAGTCTGACCAACTTAGATGTCTTACAAAATACGTTCTTGTAACGTACTTCTGAGCTGCTTAGTATTTCCTTTCTACAGACAGGAAATGATGGCGAAGGGGCACCCATCGTTATGATTAGTCTCTGCTAATTGAGAACAGACCTCGATTTCCTAGATCCTTAATCAGGAGTTAAGCCATGCTCCTTTTTATTAGTCCCTGATTCATGTAGAGCCAACAGATTGCCTGCAAATTTCTGTAATGGTGAAAAGGAATTAGAACCTGGGGCCAAGCAGAAGAGATCAGAACTGCGAGTTCCATTTCCATGTAATCTGAGGCAGGAAGCAGGGAAGAGACTTACCCAGCAATGCACGTTGTATCCGAGAAGGTTTTTTGATATCAAAATACTGTTTCCTGCAACCTTATAATTTACTCTGTGATTAGTTTTGTTACTAACAAAGTAAAAAAGTTCTTGAAGTAACTTTTAGATTACTTTAGTTTTAATTTTAAGAGGAATAGGACTTCTGGTTCAACAAAGGAAAGGTCTGCCCAGGTCTGAACGCCTGGGTGTGCGAGGAGGCTGGGGAAGTCCCTGTTTTTTTCCTAGCGTTATCTGATGAGTGCATTGTCATTTCATAATTCCCGGAATTTGGCACATCGTGAGCCTGGGGTGAAGCAGAGAGCAGCTAACAGGCTACTGCTCATCACGCACGGGACAACAATGGGCGTGTGGAAGGATGTTAAGATTATAAATCCTAAACACTCCAGAAGATCAAGATATTTCACTTATCTCTGCATGTCCCAAAGGCAGAAATAAGGTGGTAGATGTCTTCGAAAGGCTGCCTTGCCACTGGGTGCAGTGACGGCCAGACCGCAGGGCTCGGCTGAGCAAGGGGAGGCGCATCCTGTGGAGTGTGAAAAACACGGTTGCCTCATTGTTCTTGCAAGACCTTCCATTCTTTTCAGTTTGTTTATTTGGCGAAGCTCTGCCAAGTTTTGAAATGAGCAGAAATCTAGCTTCACCGCTGTGTCTGGGCAGTGGAACTCACTTGCAAAACTACTTGGAGGACTTTTTTTTTTTCTGCTTTAAAAGAAGTATGATCCAATGCAAACATATACATTAATAGAACTGCTCGCCTGGGCAGACTGTTGCAGGCCGACTGTTTGATTAAGAAGGATCTGTGAATTAGCCAGGAGAATTCCAGAACAAAGTTCTCATTTTTCATGTATTAACACTGTAAAGTTTGTAACAGGTTACAACTAGTGCTGATACTGCGTGCTGCTAGGGAGCCGAGCGGGATGTGACTTGGTGATGATGGAAGCAGAATTGTATTTCCGTATGTCTGCGTGGTAAACAGTAAGCAAAGAGGCAAAACAGAGTTGTTTTAAGCGAAGAAGTTGAGTTTTGCAAAGCAGTTGTAAGTAACCGCCAAGCCGGAGAGTGTCCGCGTGCTGCCCCTGCTCCTGCTGGGGCTACTGAAATGTGTTTTCCTTCTCTGCCTTCCTGCAGGTCTCTTCCTTCCTGGAAATTCCGCAAAGAGCTAGCGTTCCTGGGCTGTTGGATCTCTTCCGTGTTAATGGATAAGATTTGATATGTGCCCTGTAAATCCTGCCCTGGGACTCTGTGACCGGTGGGGTGCCTGATGCCTGTGATCCCCATTCCCCGCCGGGTCCGTTCGTTCCACGGCCCCCACACGACCTGCCTGCATTCGGCCTGTGGCCCGGTGAGGACCACTCACTTGGTGCGTACCAAGTACAACAACTTCGACATCTATCTCAAATCCCGATGGATGTACGGATTCATCCGATTCCTGCTGTACTTCAGCTGCAGCCTCTTTACCTCCATCCTCTGGGTGGCACTCTCTATCTTGTTTTGCCTTCAGTACCTTGGCATCCGGATCTTTCTGCGTTTCCAGTACAAACTCTCCATCATCCTCCTCTTACTGGGGCGAAGGCGGGTAGACTTCAGCCTCATGAATGAACTGCTCATCTATGGAATTCATGTGACCATGCTGCTAGTGGGGGGGCTGGGATGGTGTTTCATGGTATTTGTGGATATGTAAATAAAACAAGCGCATGTGGGCTGAGAAGGTGACTTTTCTTCTACCCCAAAAATGTGTCAATATCCTCTTTTCTTTTTTTATATAAATTATTTTATTTATCAGTGCTACTTTTTATTGATAAATTAACGTACTTGTCTCTGGAATTTGTATCTTTTTGAGGGTTGAGGTGCCATTTTGATTACCCAAGTGCAACACTTGATTGGGTGTTTTTTTTCTTTGCACAGTGTGAGTTAATGGAAGTCTCTTCTAGTCCATAGGAGCCTGCCTTGCTGCTTTTCCTGTGGGCATGAAAAAGGCAACAGTTTATCTGGAGGACAGAAGCCAGGCAACTTTGCACACCACACTCTTAATCCATCTTCACCCTTTTTCTGAAAATGTTCCTTAATGTCTCAGGCATGTAATACTTATCCTACTTGACCCGTGTTATCCTTTCTCTGTGTAGTTTGCGTTTTGCATATTCCCTGCTAAGAATGTGGGGCCAAATTCAACAGAATGTGGAGGGTTTGGGTTTCTTTCTTCCTGTTTTTTTTTGGGGTTGTGCGAGACGTGCATTTGGCCCGCCGTACTGGTCTGTTCACTTTAACATAATGATACAGCTTGAAGGCCTTTGTGCTTTTCAGGCAGTTAGTGCTGAGTGATGGAGGCTTCCCCTGCTCAAGCAAATCCACGGGAGTGGTGGGAGCAGAGTTTGATATCGTGTGCTCTTGAAACTCCCAGTCAGGGCAAGCGTCTTACCATTTTGCAATGATTAAGGGGAAGCCGTCGCAATTGTCCGTAGTGTTTAGGTGTTGGCATTTGGTTCTACTTTTCCCTGAATTGATCAGTTGCTGTTTTCTCACAGAGGTACTTCTGTCTTACGGAGTGTGGTAAGCTGGGACTGTCTTACCTAGGAGAAATTGAAAGCAGAGTACAATCAGAAACAGCAAGAACTGTTCTCTGCGGTTACAGAACATGTTCTTTCTCCTGCCTCTGCAGCGGTGAGCGTGGGGTCACTGGGGAGCTTTGCTAACAGCTCGAGAAGGGAGTTAAGCACTGAGCTCAGTTTTTCTGGTCTTGATCTAAAATCTCAGACTGTTCCTCTGCAGTCAGTCAAGTAGCTGTTTATTTCTGGAGTCCAGAAGCTGGCCTGAAGTTTGTTTTTATTCTTTGTTTGTTTTGTTTTTCCTTATATTGGAACATTGCTCTCTTCCATGTGTTCCTTAAAGAACTGTTTAAAAAGAAGTTGGTAAAAATGATGCAGACCCTTTTTTCCCCGCCCCTGAGATCAGTGGAGTCGATCGTAACAGAATAAGCAAGACTGAAAATACGTGATTGTTCTTTTATGACCTCTTTGGTCTGAGGTATGAATGTGGTTGAGAACAAAGCCAGTTTGCACACAGGGAAGGATACTGCATATTTCAGCTTGTGCATGCAAAATACAGAAGCTTCTGTCTGAAGCCCAAAGCTAAAGCAAACCCAGAAATTATCTCGTTATGAAGTGTTACAGGTAATGCAGACTGAACACGCAGAGCTGAATAAATAACAGGCTGTGGTGGCATGAACTTTAGATTAGCCCCGCGAGAGCCAAAGGCTGTTTCTGCAGGAAAGATACGATGTCAGCATATGTCACAAATGATGTCTGGAGGTCTCCTCCTAACCGTAGAGCTCCCCAGAGCTTTGTTCTGGGGTTGCTTTCTGGGCTGCAGGTCCTCAGCGTCCTGCAGGTCCGAGCTACAGCTTGCTCGGTTCGCGGAGGGAATTCCCAGTGGTTCCCAGCCCAGTGCTTTTCTCACCAGTACAGCTGTGAGCCTGGGGCATCGCAGCTCCGGTGTGCAGACTGTGGAGCTCCTGGGATGGCTGTGCACAAGATTTTCTGCAGGAAACCTGTTACAGATGGCCAGCAGACAGCCCTGGTGCGAGCTGCGAGACCAGCTGGGACCCCAGCAAGGCACAGCTGAGAGCAGCTCTCCCTCGCCCATCGCAGGAGGCGCAGCCTGGAGAGTGGGGGTGGGATGGTAGGACCTTGTTTCACCTTGGAGTGGCTGTATTTTAGCACTCCTTATAACAATGAGTAAAAGAATCATAGAATCATAGAATGGTTTGGGTTGGAAGGGACCTTAAAGACCATCTGGTTCCACCCCCCCTGCCATGAGTGGGGACATCTTCCACCAGCCCGGGTTGCTCAGAGCTCCATCCAACCTGGCCTTGAACCCTGCCAGGGAGAGGGCAGCCAGAGCTTCTCTGGGCAGCCTGGGCCAGCGTTTCACCAACCTCATAGTGAAATTGCCCCAAAAGGGTGATTTGTGGTACGTGTGGGTGCTGCTGCGCTCCCCACCCGGGCCTACTTCAGCTGGAGGGTGCTCTGTGATGTAGACACTCGACTGCTTGGCCAAACCTGTGGTAGTTTGGTTCAGCCTCCGAAAGAAGTGAAGGTCAAGGCTGTGACCAGGTGATGAACTTCTCTAGTCCCAACCTGTTCTTTGAAAACCCACGCAGGAACAGGGTGACATGGTGAGCTTTGATGTGTATGAGCTGGGAAACCGGAACAGCGATCACGCGATTAACACGTGAATAGCAGGTGGTTCTTCCAAGACTAATTTGGTCAAGGAACAAAGGAGGTTGTGGGTATGAGGAGTCTCATACTTACCTTTTCCATTACATGTAATTTGACTACAACTACTTTATTCCATAAATATGACAGCCTGAGCGAGCCTTTTTTGAGCTCTCCCTGCTAAGTGGCTGGCTGCACGGCGGTGATCGCCCCGTGAGCTGGGACACCTCTCCAGGTTACTCCTCAAGGTTGAGAGACCCCTTACCAACTGCAGATCTTTGGTAAGTGACCAATATTGCCCATAACCATACCGCAGGGCAGTAAGATCTGGTATTGGTAACTTTGAAGCATTATCATATCCTCTGTGCAGTAATAGATGGAACCTCGCCCCCGGACTCACTTTTACAACATCTGACTTCAGTAAAACCACTTTTGCCACTACCTTCAGCGGTGGCTCTTTAAGCAGTCCAGACCTGCCCGGCCACACTCCTGCAGCCACAACTGAACTAATGAGGGCTTCAGCGCCGTGGCTCGTTGCTTTACTGCACAGCCTTCCCATCAACCCTCCGCCTCCAGATCCAGTCGTGCGTACCGAGGAAGAAGTACCCGTCCCCAGCAAATCACCAAAACCTTGTGTCTGCCAAATGCACCGGTGCTGCTCGAGAGAGACCTTGGGGCTAAGTTGCTTAAAGGACAGTGGGAAGTAATTCCTCAGCCTTCGTTTACAAAGCTAGCCAAGCACCTGCCGTCAGAATGCCCCGAACCCGAAGCCTGCAATGGCACCAAAGATGGGCAACGCCAACATTAACTGCCTGCGCAGGAGGCCTCGGAGGCGCCGCGAAGCTCGGGCTGCGCTCGCCGTTGGGCACTGCCAGCGCTTGGACACCTCGCAGCGCTCCGGTGTGTGGTCCTACCAGTGTCAGGGGGGAAGCGAGGGCCCTTTGAAGTCACATTGGCATGGAAGAGGAATTAATTTTCAAATTATTTGTTTTATGATGCCATAATTTGAACATTTTAGATCTACATGAGTGGAGCAGTATTTGGCACCTTTACGGCACTTTTCCTCTTCAAAGCGTGTTCCGACTGGAGCTAATTAAACCTCACAACATCCCCAGGAGATTGCAGAATAAGTAAGATCTTGGTAACGGTTCAGAATTTAAATTCAGTGGGTTTAAATCTGAGTGTTGGTTTTTTTTTTCAAGCTTTTAGGATTACTTTGCCAAAATATTTTTGTTCAAAAAGGTGAGATTCTAAAAGTTTCTTAGAAGCTCAAGGGAGCCAAGCCACACCAGAGGGAAGGAGAAAGCAGCAGAATAAAGGTTATATTATGTATGTGCAAAGAATAAGCTGGGTGGGGTTTTTTCCCCCATTTAGGTCAATTGAAAAATCTGGCATTTTTAATAAAGGAGGGGAGACCAAACTTCATAGAATAAGTAAAGAAACAGAGGAAGCTGAATCTTCTGCTCTTCTAGAGTCAAACAAGTGGCTTATAATTATATTTGCCAGAAATATTTCATGTTGAGCAGGCACTTGCAAACTTGTGCACCATTGGGGAAGTTCAGATTCTTTTGGATTCTTTTATTCTTTCCAAATCCATCGATGCTGGGAGGGATGGATCAGGCTCCAGAATGTGTGTGCTTCCCTTCTTACAATATAAATGGCTGTAACTCTAAAATATTTTGACATTTTCGTCTCAGCATTCCCTCGAGCCAATTCCCTCCTGAACCATGAGAGCAGCTGGTTTGTTCCCTGTCATTTTTTTTTTTTCCCCTTTCCGTATATGTGATTTAAATATTGCTATCATACTTACTGGGTTAAAAATGGTGTCAAAAGTAATTAGGAAGAATACTAGGAATACGGATTTGGGAGAGCATGTCCATCCCAGAGCCACGCCAACCGCTTCGGAGAATTCCCCTGGGAGCCCTGCTCACTCCAGAGCTTTCCAGGTGTTTGGGCAGCAGAGGGGCTCCGGCTGCGTTGCGCAGACTTCAGCCCAGGGATGACGGTACGTGCGGTGGCAAAGCTGCCTTGGCCTGTTGTTTCTCCTGTGAATGCACGAACGAGACTGAAGTGTCAGAGTTTCACCTCGTTAACTCTGCGGAACATGACACCAGCTGGTGTTTTGGGTGCCTGTTAATTTCTGTATGAAACATGCCACCTACATTAAACTTCTTTATTTTTTTTTAACGTGCTGATGGATTGATTGCCTGTGAAGGAAAAGGAAGAATTTTGTCGTATGATGCTGGTATCGTTCTGATGTGGGGATGCCCGAGATCCTTTTCCTCTCTTTGCACTGGTGCAGACAGCCAGAGCCAGTGCATGGCGGAGGAGAATCAGGCCCTCTCTGGTCATGCCTCGCTGAGAGCTGGGTGAAAGGCCTCTTTTTACCTCCTTGAAGGGTCATTCGGCAGTGACTTATGGGGAGAGCCAGGAGTACAGCACAGCTGTCTAGCTCCTAGGCTGAGGCTCTGCTAAGCAGACTGTTGCCCACCGCGGGCGTCCGAGTGATCTGAAGGAGCTGTCGCTTCGTGTTGCGGTGCAGATTGGTCAGTGGCGAGAAGGTGCTGTTGTTCCTCCTTTCCTTGCATGGAGCTGAGCTTGTAGTGCAGAGCTGAATTGTTTCAGGACACAGCTGAGATGAATCCTATGGGAATAAAGAGGAATATTCCTACTGTGATGGACTTTGTAATTCCTCTTGTTCTTATGTGGAAAGTGCTACAGTGATGTGCAGGGGTACAAAATCCTCAAATGGGCGCGGAAGAGGATCTGTTCTCCGGTGACTGGCGAGGTTGGAGCCAGCGGAGGCACAAGCTGCAGAGAGCCAGCACGGAGAGGACCATCACAGACTGAGCTGGAGGTGAACTGGAGGAGTGTTTGGAGAGAGCAGCCCACATCCCCGTGCGTGTGTGCGGTGTTGCTTTCTGCTACCCCAACTTAACAGCTGAAGAGTCACAGTGGAGGACGTGAAAGAAAGGGGAAGGAGGTTTCCAAAAGAGAGAATGATTTGGGCAAGGGTGGATGTATTTCCATTTTCAGTATTACATAGGAAACCGTAAGCAATGCTCAAAAATGTGGCTGGTGCACAATGGCAGGTGGCGAAGTCGGTTGAGTGCTGTGGAGTATTGGACTCGATGACAGTGAAAGGCTCAGGAATGTACTATATAAATGTGCAATTTTTGTTATTGATGTTATTTTTAAATGCATCTCTGAAGCCTTTGCCGTCTCCTAAGGAACTTGTTTGCCCAGTTCCTACAGCGGCACCTCACGGTGCCAGTGCAACTGGGCCAGCCTGGAAAGGGGAATGACCGGGTGCCCCATCGCGAGGGGTCCCCAGGGAACAGCCTCGGGGTGCCGCAAAGGCAGGCGCCGTGCCGTGCCAGCTCCCAGGGTGTGCTCAGCAGGCTGAGCCTTTTGCTCCGTCTGTACAGCCTTAGGACCAGGATTGCTGTTTCCCAGAAAAGCGAGCTGGGGGCAGGTTCTGACCCAGTCTGCAGGTGCAAGTCTCAAAGAGGCACTGGGAGCAGACTGGAGAAGAGACCAGCCCCTTACCTGAAACAGCCTTACCTGGCTGCGAGCTCGTTGTCATTCTTCCCAGGGTTCTCATGAATTGCTGATTTAGTTTCTTTCCCTCCTGGGGAGGTAGGAGACAGCATTTACAGCCAGTTGTGGAAAAGAACGCTGCACGTTTACTGTCACGACTGGCTTTGGCAATGCTGGAGCCTCGAGCATCACAGATAGTGTGCTGTTCCAGTGAAGACGTTGCTGGAAAATATGAAGCCTTGTTATCTTTTTGCGTTTTTATTTAGCTAAACAAGGTTTCCATAGCTCCTGGACAGCTCTGCCACTGGGGGGAAAAAAAAAAACCTCTCTCATTTCTTCACCTGCCAACTCTCTGCGCTAATTTTCTCTTCCCGCTTCAAAGCAGCCATCGTGCCCAGAAAATGTCAGTCCAAAGCGAAGTTTTGTCCAGTAATGAGCCAGTGAAAGTCGTTTAGTGTGAGACCTTCTTGTGCAGCTGTCAGAACTGTGCTTGGGTGAGAGCGGAGCTGGGCGGCCGGGGTCTGCTCCGAGCTCTCCGCTCGGGGGGTTGGAAGTCGGGGCTGTGTGTGAGCTGCGCTGCAGGGCTTGCCTGCGCGCTGGTTTGCTGGAGGAGCAGCTGGAAGGTAACGTAGATGAAAGGAGCATCCCTGCATCTCCCGCATCTTTCTCAAGCGACAAATTCATCTACTGGGGAAAAAAAAAGGGCCACGAAACTTGTGCAAAGGCTGTATAAACATGACAGTTTTCTGCGCTGACGCATGCCGGGTTTTGGAGAGCCTTCTCGCCCGCTGACCTCCACCCCACACTGCGCTGGTGCAGAGAGCGCGCTCCCAAGGCGCGTGCTGTTCCCCCAAGTGGGTGAGCGCGCGGGAGGGAGCTGTTCCCCCGCCGCCAGCTCTCGGCCGGGCGACGGAGCCTGGAGGGGCCGCATCCTGACCTTGGGCGCACAAGGCTGTCGTAAATCAGAGTCTTGAATACATCCAAAAGCCAACTTTCCCCTGCATGGAAAATACTGTGTGTAACACCAAGAGACGAATACCAAAGTCCTTAGCTGGTTCTTTTTTTTTTTTAAAAAAAAAAAACAACAAACTAAAATAAATCTCCCATTGGCCCTGGTGAGAGTTTTGCCTGAGTAAGGACGTCAAGATTATGCATGCTAATTGAATGAACCACCCATCCCTTCAGAGTCAGCTCTCTGCTGGGAATTCCCCTCTGAGTAACTTGCTCCCAGTGAGGAAAGGAGTTGCATGAAAAATTTCCCAGATGGTGAATCCGTTAGAGAAAATCACAAGCTGTTTGTGGCTTTTTCAAACAAAAAAGAGCACAGGAGCCGCTGCGGAATAAATTTGTTGTTGCAAACCATTTGCTCAGTAATGGGGAGAATTTAGATGGGCAAAGAGCTTTTTTTCAAAGGAGCCTTATCTCTCTGCCTCTAAAAATGAGCAACGGTTTAAAAAATAAATTACAGTGATGTCTATTTTAAAAGCCCGATGCCGTGACTTTAATGATGCCGGTTCATTTATTCTGGCATCGAGGGTGTCTGAAGCTGCCGGGGGACGGTGGCCTTGTCGGTGCAGACCTCTGAAGGAACAATTGCTGCTGTGTCAGCGCCCGGCTCTGTGCCCCCACCCGCACAAAGGAGCTGTTTCACCCAGAGCCGCCATGTCCCAGCATGTCTCCTGCCAGCGTCCACGGGCACGGGGACCCCAGTCCTTGGGGGACCCCCATCCCCGGCCAGCATGGCTGGGTGAGCGCAGGGCTGAGCCGAACGCTGTGATTTGGTGCCAAAGCCAACGCGGGCCAGGGGAGGGGGCTTGGGGGGCGATGGAGCAGCCTTTGGCTGGGGGAAGGCTGGCGTTGGCAGGGCCTGGCAGCGGTGCCAGCGGGAGCTGCCCGCGTGTCCTTGGGATGGACGGTGCCACCCTGTCGCAGGCTCAGCAGCAGGGGACGCGTGCCCCCGTGCCATCGGCCCCGTCGCAGTCGCTGCCTGGGGTGGGAGTGGGTGGAGGTGCCCGGCTGTGCCTGGGGGCTGCAGGTCGCTGCGCCTTCCTGCCAGCCCTGCTGCAAGGGGACGGTGTCCGGGGAGGGGACCTGCGTCCCTGCTTCACCCATCAGAGCCCGAGACAGCGCGTCGCTGCATGCAGCCTGGCTCTGCTGCGTTACTGACGTTGCCTGGACGCGTTTCACTTAAAATCCGAATTTCATAAAAGGCTCCAAGCCAAAAGAAATTCTTCCAAGGTTTTCCTTTTTTTTTTTTCCTTTAAACTCCAAATGAGCACTGCTGAATAGTTTCTTGGGAAGGCGTTTGCTTGCAGTTACGTGCCGCGTAGGCACTGCTACTTCCTTCTTTTCCATGTGAGGCTGACTGCAAGCTGTCTGCTGGCAAACATGAAACCCGGCGTTGTGCAACGCCGGGGGCGAGGCGGGCGAGCGGGGAGCAGCCTGCACCGCTGAAAGGGACCCGATTTTAAATGTGAGGTTTTCTTCGCAAAACCGATGGTGAGTTGTTCTTGTGCGTACAGGGGTCTAACCAGCCCCTGTCCTGTTAATAACCCAGTCCTTACTGGTAAGGCTTACGTAGACAAGCGCTGTCTCAGTGTTGCCAGGTTCAGTTTCGGAGCGATTTGTGAGCCTCCAGGATTTGTACAACTTGCTGAGCTTCAAGGACTGAGGGTCCAGCGCCGGTCACGACCGGGACTCGCACGCAGCCCTCTCGCTCTCCAGCCTGTCCTAAGGAACCAGGCTGGCAGTGCTGGTTTGCCAACAAATTTCCTATTTACTGTTCACCAGAGCATCAGCTGTGACAAATAAACAGGAGAAGGCAGCATTTTGCTGAGAGCATGTTGTGTACTGATGAAGACACTGTACAAAGAGAGCTCCTCTGGGTACATGGGAAGGCTTGGTTGCAAAGCAGCTATTGCTGCGCTCAGGCGGGTTGCTGTTGGGGCTTTGCGGTGCTAACCAGGGTAAAAAAATCACAGAAATACATGTATTTCTGAAATCTGACTGTCCGAAGCCAGGGGAGCACGCTTCTCTTTGCAGTAGCAGGGGGGTGGCTTCCACAGAGGTAGTTTGATTAAATTATGCCTATATTCACACGCCGTGAACGCCTTCGGAAGGAGATGAATACGGTGCCTGCTTTTGAGAAAACACAGGATAATTTTTATGATCAGTAACAACATGATAGCAATGTGCTACAATAAGGGCAAGCAAATTTCACACTTCAAGGACTGGAACTGCTTGCCAGGGAGGGCAGGAGGGGACTGATGCTGCTTTTTCTGTTCTTTGAGAACGTTGGGCGCGCATGAAAGGGCTGTAGGATTTTTGGTCTCTTCCTTTAAAGCATCAAGCACCAACAAAGAACTGAAGCGAGAACCGAGACCTGCACCCAGGTTTTAGCTCTGGGTAAACGTCTGGTTCTGCCGGAGTCAATGGCGAACTCGCAGAGCTTCCAGCGAGGTCAGGATTTCACCTTGTGTTCTGCTCAAACAACACCGCCTGGTCTTGGGGAAATAAATAAAACATCCGAAAGCGATGCTGGTGAGGTCGAGTTGCGATGTGCCTGCAGACAGAATTTGTGCCTTGCTTTGTGGCGATGCGTGGCGTGAGAAATAGGAGGCCAAATCCTGAAGCCCCTCAGTCAGACCACTGCTGGGGGTCTTTTTTTCCAGGCTGACTTTGCCCCCCGTTGTAGCTCCCGCGCTTCCCGGCTTGCGCAGCGGCACCGCTGCCTCGGAGAGCCGCTCGCGGACGGGGCTGCGTTCCCTGGGCGAGCGGTGGGATTCAGCTCAGGGGTGCGAGCTGCACCTCCCGGGGGGGGTCCAAAAGCCTCCAGCACAGTACGGCGTGAGAAGCGGCTCAGCCCCTTTGGAGAAGCCACCCCGCTGCTGGGGGTCCCGCCGGGCAGACGCGCCCATCGCTCCGTGGGGGTTGACGCGGTGCCGTGAAGCCGCGGAGGATGGAGGACGTGACCTTGAACATCTTTTACACCCTTCCAGCGCATGATTCGGGGGAGAAAGCAGGGGCGGGGGCGGCAGCACAGTATCGAAACGTTTGTTCAGCAATCGCTGCAAAAAAAGAAAACTTGCTTCAATCTGCAGAGATGCCAGCAGAATTTTGTTTTGTTTTGGTATTTTGGAGGCAAGCCAAAAGCGGGAGGTTGTGAAGCCTTCAGCAGCTACTGCCTGCTTGTTCCATACCAAGCATAACTTTGTATATATTTTTATCGGCAAACTCGGTCCCACGCATCTTGATGTGCAGACGAGAACCCTGGCTGCAGGGCTGCGCTTCCAGGGCGCTGGAGACAACAGAGCCCTTTTGCTTCCCTGGTTTCTCCGAGCTGGAGTTGCAGGAGCTGGCCTGCAAAGGTAGCGTTTTCTTCCCTGCCAGCTGCCAAGAGGAGTCGCAAATCACAGAATCACAGAATCACAGAATGTTCAGGGTTGGAAGGGCCCTCTGTGGGTCACCCAGTCCAACCCCCTGCCCAAGCAGGGTCACCCAGAGCAGGCTGCACAGCACCGCGTCCAGGCGGGGCTGGAATATCTCCAGAGAAGGAGACTCCACAGCCTCCCTGGGCAGCCTATGGATGGTTTGATTGGAGAGGGATGGCAAAACGAGTTCTGTACCCGTCGGGGTGCCTGCTCCTCGGTCTCAGTACAGGGGAGATTTCGGTGCGGTCCTGGCTGCGATTCTGCAAAGGTTACGGTGAATTTAGAGCATTGCTTTCTGCATTTCATGGAGGGATGAGGCACATTTCTGCTTTGTCAGCAGAAGGGCCTGTTCTCTCCCTTGCACAGTAGAAAGCCGCTGGGTATAAATAGCCTTTCATGCCTATCACCTCGGTGACTTTAATGGCGATGCCCTGATTTAAGCCCTGCTTCCAGAAGATGCTTCAGGTGTGTGCTCACCCTGCGGGACTGAGCACGCATTTAAATTAAATGCCTGTTCAAGGGGCTCTAAGCAGCGACGCGCTAAGCCCGTGTTTGAACACTTTCCGGAGCTGGGACTGGCGCGAGGGGGGGAGAGCTGAGCCCGCTGTCGCTGTTTAAGCTCTACAACTGTCACCTTCACAAAGGATCAGTGCTCAGAACAGGGAGACATCTTAAGAATGTCTGACAAATATATGTACATTCGGGGACCGCGAGCCTTGCATGCGTAACACGGTGAAGGGTATTGAACATGACAGAGCTCCGCGGAGGATCCAGCCGACGCTCTACCTGCCCGCCTCAGCAGGGCCGGCTCGAACAAGCCCCCGGGGTGGCCGGGGTGGGACGGCAGCGGCTGGCGGGGGGCAGGATGGGTGCCCGGCACCCAGCGGGCGTGGAGGGGATGGGTGCTCCCTCCTGTCTCCCTGGTTCGTCTCCTGCCTCTTCGTGGAGAGCTTCGCGGGTCGCTCTTATCGGTGTTTTCCAGTGCTTACCACGATGCAGCCCCAGCATCAACTGGGGTGAGAAGTTTATCAATTTAATACTAATAATTAAATGATTTATCTCGGGGCATTCAGTGTGCGGGCTGGACTGGGTGCAGAATCCCAACTGGCGCGACAGGAGATCTGTGTCGTGACAAGCTGGGCAGAACACCCCGATGGGGTGGCCCAGTCTCACCTCTTCCCTCGCCCCGCTTGCCCTGCCTGCAGCCCGGTTGCCCCTTTGCCCTAAGAAAAGCGCCCGAGGTGACTAGGGATGCCTTTTTAAATGCTCATCGTCACATTATCCATCAGATACATATTTACAATCATTCATTAAATTAAGATGTACGTTTCATTCTTCTTTCTTAGAATATTAATACCTACTCCTGGCTGAAATGCCATATGAATATTCATTAAAAAATCAATCAATTCCTGTGCCAGGAATGATGTCATTTGCGCAATAACTGAAGCAGTAATCGAGCATGCTATGAAAAAACGATGAATGCCATCAGATCTAATGTTTATTGAACTCCGTGTGGGTAAATCACAGTAGGTTTTTTTCCATGCTTTTGTGTGCATGAACTGGTGCTCCAGTTCTTCCTTCTGCCTGGTGCCAGCGAGCCCAGCCCAGCCCGGCCAGGATTGGCGACCACCTTGGAGCAGGTACGAGACATCCCGCAACGATGGATGGGCCTGGGGGCCGGGTGGGATGTCACATCGCTGCAGAGCTCCTAATGAAGAGTGAATTCGAAATTTGTCTTACAACAATGGGAAACAAAAGCTCTCAAACCTGTTGTGGGAAACCTGGAGAATTAATAGGCTGAAGTCTGCTTTCCAGCAGATCTTTGGCTGGTGAAGCTCTTTCTCATCGCTTAGAGCATCGTCCCGAGGGAGTTGAAGTGATGGCTTTTCTTGGGTTGTCCTCTCCATTTTTAATGGTGGAGCTACCAGGGCAAATACAGAATAAAGAGTAATAATGCTCTTTGGGAGGGATCATTATTGCTCTAAATTTGCTTGAATTGAGACTTTCTAACAATAGCGAAGGAGCTGTGCCAATGCCCGGGCTCTGACTGCGGCTCCCGTGATAAGATCGCACTCTGGTTGTGTGGGAAATATTACGAGTTTTGGCTTGACTTCAGCAGCAGGAGTCATTTTGGAAATCTTTTGTGTGCAGTGCACCAGCCTTAGAAGAGAGGTCGTCTTCAGGATCTGCTTTTTGCCGTAGCTGCCATATGAAAATCCTCCATCAGGTCTGCAGAACAAATTCCATGGAGTATTTATCCTGGGGAGAAGTTGGTGTGATTGTAACTACACGTATTGTCTAAGATAACTTTAATAGGCAAGATTGTCACCCAAAGAAATTTGCATTTTTTCCTTTGTAGCAGAGGCAGGCATCAAACACAACAATTTTTTTTTTCTTTTACTTTTTTCCACCCTCCTGATTTCTGCCAAAAGAGATACAAAAATAGCCTGAATTTTAAAAATGAGCAAAACCTTGCTTGGCACTGACAGGCAGCCATCAGTTCTGTTCTGCCGAGCACAGCACGAGCTCCTGGCCGCGTCCGCGGTGCTTCGGGGGCTGCTGTGTGTGGTCAGTTGATCTCCTCGCAGGAGTCCAGCCCCGGCAGTAACCGGAGCGGTAAGAGGAGAAAGGAGAATTAAAATGTGTTTTCTGACGGACTCAGGCACGCTGGAGCCGTTCTCGCTGGGTGATGGGATGCCGCCTTTACAAACAGCGGAAAATCTGGACACGGTTCTCTCCTGAAAAACCCTGACGTGTCGCGTCGGACGCTCCTGATCTGTCAGAGCGGAGGTCAGGTTCGGCGCGGCTGTCCGGGAGGAACGCCGGCACGGCCGCGGTGCTGCCGGCAGCTCCGGAGCGCAGCGGTGGGCTCGGGGAGCGGCCGTCGGGCGAGCCCAGCAGCCAAATACCTGGCTCCTCGTCTTCTTCTGAGCGTTCTGGGGGGTTGTGCCACACTTTATTGCTGTTTACGCCCGGCCAGCCCCTGCAGAGCATCCTCTGCCTGTGTCAGTCTGCAGGTGTGAAGGGCACCCCGCCATGCAGGGTGGTTCTTCCCACTTGGCATTTCGCTGCCCGTGTCTCTCGCTGCTGCAAGGCAGATGTTTGATCCGGTAATTTGCTGAGCACTTCCCAATTCCCATCCTCCCCTCTCCCAGGAGAGTGGGCGGAGGAGGTGGGAGAGGAGCTGACGGTCGGGAGCTCTTTTCTCAGGATGTCCTCACAGTCTGTTGGAGCTAAACATTTAGGAAATTTCACAGTCATAAGTCATGAAAATTCTTACCGTGAATTAAGTTATCGCTTAATCATTCAGAAGATCACCTCGATTGCTCAGAATAAACATCCAGACTATCTCACGTCCAGCAGCAATATTTCAGGAGACATCTGGGTCAAGCCCAGCGCTGCAGGGACACGGGGCTGCTCCGTCCCCTCTGCCCGGCCCACCGTCACCGGCCATCACTGGAGAAGACAGGAGCCCAGGAGCCCAGCTGCGCTGGTTTAGCTGTCCACACGCTAACGTGAACAGAGAAAATCTTCAGCGGGTGTCAGAGTGGGGGTCAGCCCCTTTCCAGCGGTGAGAGAGCCGCTTCCCAGCAGCGCTGGCCGGTGGTCCCGGGCCCTGGGGTCCCGCAGAGGCGGAGCGGGGAGCCCGGGTTACCCCCTTCCCCCCCAAGTGCTGCAGCATCAGCCCAGGAACCACGGCTCCGACAGCAGCAGCTTGCGGTGTCAGTCACCGCGCGGACACTTCAGCCCGGAATGTTCTCCTACGGAAAGGAGGGGAAACACAAGCTGATTACGCCAGTCTCATTTACATGCTTAGCTTAGAAAAACGAAACGCCTGACTCTGTCTCCGGCAGTTTCACGCTCTCGTTGAGAGCATCGCTGTCTCCTGCCGAGCAGACACAGGGCCACCCGGTCCCCTTTCCGCCTGGCCAGAGTTATTTGCCCCTCCGAGGGTGACCTGAGCTGCTTGATTTAAGGCCTCCTGCTTGTGTTTCTGTGCCTCTGAAGCACGAAATGGGGAGAGATGGAAGGGAGTCTGTCGGGAGAGGCTGAACGCCATTTATCTGCTCAGCGGTCAGCTGAACGGTCAACTTTAAATTAATTAAAATCATTATCCAAGAAAGACTTTGAAAAAGCGATGGCTGTATTGAAAAAAAATGAGACACCCTGTGTGCCAAGCCTGAGGTCAGTGTGCGGGGAGCTCTGGTTTGAGAGACATCCCGGGGTGTCGCTCTGTGTCCCCAAAGCCTCCAGGCTGGCTGCAGACCCCCCCCCCCCCGTTACCGTGGGCACACAGGGCCCAGCTTCACCCTCTCTGCTAAACCCGAAAGGAATGCTCCCTGCCCGAGTTTCAAAACTCCTGAAAGCAAACAGGTGACCTCAAACGCCAGGCGCTGCGGCGGGAGCGAGTCCTAACAAGAGTCGGCGCCGGCACCCAAGTCGCTGGGTGCGATCGTTGCTGCGCTAACGAGCCGTATTCTCACGCAGCCCAGTGGAAGATGATGCATCTGGGAGCAGAAATCATGGTCAGACCTTAAAGAGAAAGCAGTCAGCTAGAGCAGGACTTGTAAAATCCCGTGGATTTTGCCCGTTCAAGTTAAATACAATTTCTGAGCGGTAAAGGCAATTAAATATCAGGCTCATTTACAAGAAGAGGTATCTATCCGCCAACATGTTGCGTCTTTGAAGTTGAAAGCACGTATCCTTCTGAAAATGTGATTTTAATGCTGCTCCTGGGAGAAAAGTCTGCCGTCTGTGTCTAGGGAGGTCAGGAGCCTTCCAGCACCAGAGCCCAGCAACTCCAGCTGAGGCAGGGCACTGGGTCCCGGCACGTGAATGAACAGCGGAGGGAAAATTCCTCCTGGGACGGGGTTTTCTCTTCTCCTGTTTGCACCGTCGCCGCACCATTAGGGAGTAAATAACTCTTAAAACAGGCCAACGGTACGTTATTTTTGTTACTGTCCTCCTCTCCCCTCGTGGGACCCAGCTGGAGAGGAGCGGTGCCGTGTGCTGCTGGAGCAACCCTCCCGGCAGGGTCTGAAGGATTTCTCCGTTGACAGAGGATTAAAGCCTTTTCACACCCATCCTTGCACCGGTTCGGTTAGGACACTGCGGCCACCTTGGAGACGCTCTCATTTCTGTTTGTTTTAACTTATTCCTAATCATTTTAATGTAAACCAAATAAGCCTGGCTGTAGTCAAAATAACTATCGTTTGCGCCGTGTCTGCTGGGTGGCACAGGGCAATGCCCGAGCCTTGCGCAGATGCTTAATGTAAAGAACTCAGAACTTTATTTACTTTATTTAGAAAAAGTAACAACTTTAACATCTGGTTTCGTCCCATGTCTTCTCCCATCAGTGACTGCTTCATCATGTTACTGGGAGACCCCTGCCCAGAGGAGGGAGGTGGCAGAGCCTGCCTGCGGTGTGTCCCATTTTCTGGTCGGCATGGCGTGCGCCGGAGCAGACAGAGGGTTGGGAGAGCTGGGGCTGTCGCACCATGTTCGAAGCTGAAAATGAGAATACCCCGGGGGAGAAAAAACAACTGAGCTGAACAGCCACCAAAGACAACAAGTGAAAGGTCTTCTTGGGTAAGAAATCGTCTCCCTGGGTCCTGCAGCTTTGGCTGAGCAAAGACTTGGGGGGCTTGTCCCAAAACGCGGTGCTGGCGTCCCGTCCCTCCTCAAGCGCGACGGGTCACAGGAAGGTGTGGCGAACACGCCGCTCAGCATCGTCCCAGCACGGCTGATCGTGCCTGGCGGTCGCAATTACTAATGTGACAAGTGGGCTGCAGTGGCAGGCGTCTCCCAGGGTCATGGTCTGGTTCAGAGAGCTCAGACGCCGTCAAAATGCCGATTCGGAGCGCTGGGCCTCCCGGGAGATCTCTGCGGGGCTGACGTGCAAACATTGCTGGGCTGGAATGAGCCCCCCTGTGACCCAGGAGAGATTTACTGCAGCAGGGTTAAAGCTTTCCCAGTGAAATGCATACCAGCGAGGCTCCCTAATGGGAGCAGAGTGTAATTCTGGAGGGGAAAGTGAAATGAAGACACCACAAAGCGGTCAAGGAGCAAGAGCCTAACGAGGCAGAGCCAGCAGATCAATTCCCGGGATGGTCACAGGTTGTCATTTAACCTCTTTATCGCCATTTCCCAAGGGAAAAGCAGGCGGAATAGCTACCTTCAGACCTGCTCCGAGCTTTGTGGCGGAGAGGTGTGTACCTAGGGAATCGCTGCTCTGCGCGGCCAGAACCTGTGCGTCCTCCCACACCACTCCGCGCTGCTACTCAGACGGCAACAAATCCCCCGAGGAACCAACTCTCTCCTCGCTTCGCGGCTTTTCGCTTTTGTGCAAGGACGTGGATGATTGCCTGGAGCACAACCAGCAAGACTCATCACCTGGCGAAGTTCACTTGGCTGAGGAGAGAAGGCAAATCCCTCAGCCAGAAAGAAGTGAAGGGTGTAAACGAGGGCTTCTGATACATTTTGCTTGGTCATTTGCTGCGCTTCATGATGGTGTGTTGATCCCAGTGAACTTCACGCGGCTGTAATCTAGCTGCCGTGTCCTCGCCTCTCGCCTGTGAATACCAAGCACGCTGAAGCGTCAGCTCCACGTCCCATCGAAGCAGAGGTTTCTGGTAGCAGGTGATTTTCCCTCCCTACCATGCTGCCTTGTAGCTCGCCGCGACGTGCAGAGCCTGGTCGCGGGTGTTGGACTGGGTCGATGCTGCTGCCTCTGCCTGCAAAGCAAACTTCTGCCCCAGTTACAGAAATTCCTCCTAACGCGACAACCGACCTGCTTTGCGAGCTGCTCTGAAGGGTTGCTTCAGGGAAACGAGTCGCTCGGGCAGGCTGCTGAGTGCTTGCTTTTCTCTTCGAGGCCGGAGCCACTCCGCTGGACGTGCGTGGTGGTTCCCGCAGCTGCGAGCGCTGGGGAGCCGCCGAGCCCGGGGCCGTGACACCCCTCGCCGCGGCGATGGCCACCCCCACCGCAGCCCATCTGAGGGAGGAAGGTGAGGAAGATCTTGCAGGTCTTCTTCATGACCGAGTTGGCTGGAAAGTCCCATCTCTGTGTCCTCTACTCGCTGGCTTCGTCAGCCATGGGTGCAGCTCCGTGGGCTCCCTGGCACCGGTCTGGTGCCCAGCCCGGCCGGCTGCCTCCCACGGCCGTTCGGAAATACAGCTGGGAAGCAAGATGCAAAGTGCATTTCAACCATCTTCCATGCCCTGAGAGCCCAGAATCTGCAGAAGGAACAAAATCTCTGAAGCTTTGCAGTGAACAGTTCATGTTTAGCTGGAGAGCTGCAGCCGGGAAGGGTTAAACGGACGTGGGATGCTGCAGGATGATTTCTTCTGCTTCGCTAAACTGCTGTTCAGATGGGGAAAAAAATAAAAAAAGTTAGCTTTTCTCCTGCGAGAATGTAAATGTTGGGTATTTTATCAAGTGATTTCTTCAGCCCTCAAGCCATTCTTCAATCTGAAATGCTAGATTTCAAAAAAAAAAAAAAAAAACAGGGAAGAGAGAGAATGAAAGAAAATATTTTCGTCAGCCCGAGAACACTTTGCAGACATTATGGAAAATGTTGCCTATTTTGTTTCCTCTAGTCGCTGCACCAATCTTTTGCATTAAAATCAGCACAGTAGTAAATAAACATGTTTTCTCTAGCCCTGGAGCCATTCTGAGACATCAAGCGGTACTTAAGGAACGTTTCTTTCTCCATCACAGGACATTTTTCAGCCGGCCCTGGCTGAAGGGAGGGAAGGTGCTCCCTTGGCTGAGGCAGCGGCGGCTGGCTCAAGGCTGGGGCAGGCCCTGGGCGAGTCGCGGAGCTCAGATTTTCTGTCCCGCTGAAGCACTTGGAGAAGAACAGGAGTTTCCCGGCCATACAGCGTCCCACCCCTCGCCGTGGAGGTGCCTGGATTTCCCGTGGAGCTCGGAGAGGTGCAGGGGGCTGCCGAAACCCAGCCCGCCGACCCCCTTCCCTGCGCCCAGCCTGAGCTCTGCGGAAACCGTCGCCAGCGTATGAAGCGTCTCGGGGCAATACGAATTCCTCGAGTCGCGTCCCCACGTCCTCTGCAACACGGGGATGCTGCGGCGTGAGCTGTGGTCCCTCAAGGAGGGACAAGGGGATGGTGCTGGCTGTCCCCTCTGGGGTGTTTGTGCCTGGGGAACAGCCCCAGGAGGGGGTCGTGGTGGTCCAGCCAGGCACAGCCGGGGCATCTCCAAACTCTTTCCAGTGGTGCCCAGCGACAGGACGAGGGGCAACGGGCACAAACTGAAGCAGAGGAAGTTCCAGCTGAACCCGAGGAAGAACTTCTTCCCTCTGAGGGTGATGGAGCCCTGGCCCAGGCTGCCCAGGGAGGCTGTGGAGTCTCCTTCTCTGGAGATATTCCAGCCCCGCCTGGACAAGGTCCTGTGCAGCCTGCTGTGGGTGACCCTGCTTGGGCAGGGGGTTGGACTGGGTGACCCACAGAGGTCCCTGCCAACCCCCACCATGCTGGGAATCTGTAAGCGTCACAGACAAAAGCGGAGTCCTCTGCGGTGGGACCGCTCGAGACTTGTGGGCAAATTTCCGTTCCAAATTTCATCCTATAGCCTAAAAAAAATAAGTAATTCATTTTCTTGCTTCTCTAAGCCCAAAATATTAAAACCAGCAAACCCATCTGCGTGATTAAAGCGCGCGGCGTTAGCCCTACGTCTTCTAAACAAATTTCAAAGGAATAACAAAAAACCTCTTTAAAGCACGAGCCTCTTTCTGTCTGTTCCGCACGCAAGATCGTGTCAGAACGTCTGAATCTGGAAGTTTCTTTTCTCTCACACTCTCGAACATTTATCATTTCACGGCTGCCTTAAAGATCTGCCGCAAAATATCCCCGTATTTTAAAAATCCGTACTGGATACCGAGAACTGCTCAAGGCTGAGGAATTTCATTAGCACTTGACACTTTAAAAAACAGTGTCAGGTCAGGACAAACACATTTCCTTTGCTGCGCAAGATAAAATCGGTTTTTTTTAGAAATGATGCATGAGAAATATGTCCCAAAACCGCATTCTGAGCCAGAGCGATCGTACTGCCCCGCCAGCGTGACGTTCCCTGCTCCCCTCCCTTCTGTTCCATTGAAGCATCTCGACGTGACGCCACCAACGCTCCAGCACCCGCACGGCCACCCGCTCGGGAGCGGGGACAGCGGTGGCCCACCCGGCCGCTTCCTGGGCAGAGCGGAGCCGCTGAGTCCCACTCCAGCGGAAATGGGTGAAATGTGTCCCGCGAGAGCTCCCCGTCGCAGGAGATCACAGAATCACAGAATGTTGGGGGTTGGAAGGGACCTCTGTGGACCATCTGGTCCAACCCCCTGCCCAAGCAGGGTCACCCACAGCAGGCTGCACAGCACCACGTCCAGGCGGGGCTGGAATATCTCCAGAGAAGGAGACTCCACAGCCTCCCTGGGCAGCCTGGGCCAGGGCTCCATCACCCTCAGAGGGAAGAAGTTCTTCCTTATGTTCAGACAGAGCTTCCTCTGCTTCAGTTTGTGCCCGTTGCCCCTTGTCCTGTCACTGGGCACCACTGCAAAGAGTCTGGCCCCGTCCTCCTGACACCCTCCTGACACAAGGCTTTGTGCCGCGGGAGAAGGGGCCGGGAGCGGGCGCGGAGCTGGAGGCAGCCCGGGAGGGTGGGCTCGGCTCTGGCCTGGGTCTGCGGGGCTGTGGGTCAGCGCAGGTCTTGGTTTGCTGGGGCCGTCTTCCCCCGGCGTGAAAATCCGGGCTGCGAGGCCAGCGAAAACCGAAAGCCCCTGGGTTTCGCTGGGGCTGGGAGCTCTGTGCCCCCGAGGGCTTCCCTCCGTGCTGTGCACGGGTTGCGGGCGGGCAGCATCACCCACCGGCCCCTCGCCGGGTGCCGCAGCCCCGCAACGCTGCCGGCTTCTCCTGCTCAGCTTCGAGGGGTTTAAACCTCCTCGCGGGCATCGTCAGCCCATCCCACCCCGCAGCCCGCTCCGTCCCTCCCTCAGCAGGGCGGCTCCTGCACGCGCTGATTCCAGACGGAATCCCACGGGATGCGGGCGCTGGGACGCGGTGATGCTCCGCGCCCTCGGAGCCGTCCCCTCGCCGACGCGCGAAGCTCGGCACGCGCACAGATATCGAGAAAATCAGGGCCCAGGCGAGTAAAATGGAGGCAGCACGCGGAGAGGAGAAGGCGTGGGTGGCGAGGTCGCGTGAATTCCAGAAATCAAACTGGTCCGGGGCTGAGAAACCGCCCGGCTGGCTGGGACGAACCAGGGGAGCTCGGCGGGGCGGGCTGGGGAGGCGGCCGGGGACGCTCGGACATTTCCCCGGTGGGATCGTTGGGCGAATCCTGTGGGATTTCCTCTCCGAAGGGAGCCGCCGGAGCCCGGAGCCCATGGCTGCGCGGTGTTCGGGAGGGTCCTCCGCCATGCCGAGATCCCGTGCTGCGAGCCGGCCGAGGGCTGGCAGCAGGCGAGCGGCGAGGGAGCGGGAGCAGCGGTCTGGTGCCCGCCGCGTCGGCGGCTGAAGCGGGACCGGGACGGGTTGGCCCGAGCGTGAAACTTCCCGTCTGCCTCGGCGGCTTTTGCGCTCGCTCTCGCTTCCACTCCAGGTTCTGGCGGGAGCTCTGAGCGACGCGCGAACACGTCGGGGACTGCGGTGGGGGAGCGAGCCCCCGAAGGGCCCCGGGCGCTGCCGCCGGGTGACGCCGGGCCCCTCTCGGCAAGATTCCGGAATTATTTAAGTTTGGGGTGGAAGCAAGGGTTTGGAGGGGACCCTCTGAGAGCGCACACACGTGGTCGGCATCGCACGTCACGCGGTGACGCCGTGGTACCGGCGCAACCAGCACGTCCCGCTGTCCGCACCCTGCCCAGAGCCAAAGCCTTGGCACGGCGGGAAGCACGGCGGGAAGCACGGCGGGAAGCATGGCGGGAAGCACGGCGGGAAGCATGGCGGGAAGGCAGTGGGAAGGCGGCGGGAAGGCGGGGGAAAGGCAGGGGAAAGGTGTGGGAAAGTGGCCCGAAGCGGTGGGCACAGGGCAGGGTGCCCAGGCAGCCCCCGAGCAGTGTGAGCAGGGGGGTGGGGTGGGACCCCAGCGGGGCTACGCACGCTCCAGCTGACATCATGTAGGGAATGAGGAAAATAAAATAAATTTTTTAAAAATTAAATAAAAAATGAAGTAATAAAATAATAAGGCAGTTGGCAGTTGGACTACGTGATCATGGTAGGTCCCTTCCAAGTGAATTACTCTATTCCATTCTACTAAAGAATAAAATAAAATAGAAAAAAAATAATAATAAAAATAAAATAAATGAAATGAAAAATTAAAATAATAAATGAAATTAAAAATTTAAACAAAAAAGAAATAATAAAATGAAAAAACCAAAATAATAAAGTAAAATAAAGTAATAAAGGTAAATAAAAATAAATAAAAGTAACAAAATTAAATGAAGAATTATAAAATGAAATAATAAAATAAAAAGGAAAGTAAAAAAAATTAAAATAAAATAAAGAAATTTAAAATGAAATAATGAAAGGAAATTAAACATAAAACAATAAAGTGGAATAAAATAAAAAATGGAAAATTTAAATAGTAAAATGGAAAAAATAAAACATGAAGCAAAAAAAAATACTAAAATGAAAAAAGAAAAAATTAAAATAAGAAAATAAATAATTAAAATAATAAAATAATAACAAAGGTAAAGAAAAATAATAATATATATAATGATACATATATGACATAATTATAATATAATAATATATATAATTATATATAAGACATAATTATGTTATAATAATAAAAAATTAAAAAGAAAAATAAAAATGAAATGAGATGAAACATCAAACAATAAAATGAAACAAAATAATAAAAATTTTAAAATTTTAAATAATTAAAATTAAAAAGAAAGTACACAAAATAAAATAAATAAATAAAATTTAAAAAATAAATAAATAAAATAAAAATAAGATAAAAAATTAACAACAAATAAAGTAAACCAGTATAAAATAAAATAAATGAAATCAAGAGATCCCGCCCCCCCCACCCCGTTCCCGGGCCGCGCCCCTCCACAGCGATGCCCCGGGGGGCGGCGGGGCTGGGGGGGGGGTCTCTGTGTCCGTCTCTCTGTCTCTGTCTGTGTGTGCCGGGGTCCCGCCCCCCGCGGTCCCTCCCCCCCGAGCGGGGGCATCCCGGAGGCGGGGGGGGGCGAGGGGCGGCGGCGGCGGGAGGTGGGACCGGACCCCCCCCGCCCCCCCTCCCCGTGGTCCGGTCCCACCCCCGCGGTGTCCCGGCGCGGGCCGTGCTGCGCGGCTGCCGGCGCGGGGCGAGGTCAGGGCCGGTCCATGTGAGAGCGGCCGGAATCACTTCCTGCCGCCGCCGCCGGGACCGCCGGCTCCCGCCGCCGCTAGGCCCAGGGCAGCGTCCGGGGGGCCGGCGCCCCGCAGGTGAGCCCCGGGACCCCCCCCGGGACCCCCCCACGCCGCGGCGGGGCGGGAGGGCGGGCGGGGGGCTGCACCCGGCATCCCCCTTTTAGATTTTAATAAGTTCCCCCCCCCATGTTACAACTCGTGCACCGCGCCAACACCCCTCAGCCCCCCCGGTTTTTTTTTTGGGGGGGGGGGGGCACGCACATCGCTGCTTTAATCCCAATCTGTCGTTACCACCCTGCGGTGACCCAGCGGGGGGGTTTGGCTCGGGCAGAGAGGGGATTCTGGGGGGCTGGCGCGGGGGGGGGCACTGGGAGGAGGAGGAGGAGGAGGGGGTCACCCTGGGTGCGTGTGTGTCCTCCCCCCCCGTGGGAAGCGGGGTGTGGGGGGGAGCTGGGTCGGTTCCTGCGGTGTTTTCAAGTCTTGCTCGGATGTGGGAAACCGGGTTATGATTGGAAACACCTTTCTGGGGGGGCTGCGGTGCGGCGGGGGGGTCGGGCCGGTTCGTGGCTGAAGGCGGGCGCAGGCCCCCGCGTTCTCTCCCAGGGGAGAAAAATGCTGCGAAAGGGGAGAGATTGGGAAAAACCCAACCCCGACACCCGGCCGAACGCCTCGGTCCGGAGCCGAGGACGGATCCCGGCGGTCCTTGGGGTGCCCGGTGCCCCCCCCACCCCCGGCACGGCTGGGGCTGGGGGCTGGCTGTCCCCAACCCAGCCGCGGAGACCCCGCCATCGGCGAGGGGTAAGGCCGCTGATCCGCTCGCTGGTGTCTTCAATTGGGGGGGGGGGGGGAAATATTGGGGTGGGTGGTTGGGTTTTTATTGGGTGAGCGCCTTGCCGAGCGCCGGCGCGTTCGCCCGCCTGCCGCAGTCTGCAGCCTGCTGTGCTTAAAGTGCTCAAGGACTTCTCCGAGCGTCTTCCCTGCCGTAGGAAAAACCGAGCGGCAGCAGTGCATCGCGTGCCGCGCTCGCCCGTCCCCGCCGACGGCGGAGTGCCGGCTCGCTTCCAGCCAAGTCTCCATGACCCGCTGCCTCGTTAATTGGAATATTCCCTTTTTTTCTGCCTCCCTGCACTCCTTTCGGGAGGCGTTTGCGAGGTTGCGGGCAGCTCGGTGCCTGCCAAGGGTTCGCCCCGCGGTGCGGAGGGGCCGGCGTGCCGCTTTGCCTTCGCCGGCTGAGACATTAAACAGCAGGAGAAGGTGAAATGGGTGAACAAACGGGAGCGATTGCTGCCCTCGCGGTGGCACGGCCGCTGCTCAGCAGCGATAGCCGCGGCAGGGCTGGCAGCGGCCGTGCCAGCTCCGTGGGGTCCCCGGTGCCTGCTGGGTGCCGGGGGGGGCCAAGAGAACCGGTCTCGCTCACAGGCACGGCGTTCAAGCACGGCTAATCCCAAGCTACCTGCCTTTTTCGTAGCCTGCTATTAAATAAAGCCCTTCCACTAGAAAGAAGAAAGCTGAGGCTTCCCTTATTAGCTGGATTGATGTTGTTTGTCCAGCCTGGGACAAGAAGTCCGTGACCTCAAGGTGTGGATAATGGCGGTAATAATAGTGTGAGGTGAAGTAAGCAGCAAATATAAAATAATTAGGGATCTTGTCCTCCTCCTCCTGAGAGTCAGTAGCCTTCCGCAGCTGTAACGGCCGCAGGTCTGGGGTTTTACCTCCTGCAGAAGCCTTACCATGAAGGCTTTGTGGGAGAAAAGTTGTGATATTTGGACGCTAAAGGGTAGGGATGGATTTCTAGAACTTAAAATCTGTCAAAGGAAACTTCCGAGGCTCGCTGAGCGGTACCAGTAGTCGGGCCAAAGTCAGACGTCAGCAGTGCGTGCGCGGGGGGGTCTCTGCATGGAAGGGGCTCGCCGGGGTGAAACATGGGGTTTCTGCTTCCCCGGGTGTCCCTGGGGAAATTCTCCCTTTGCCCCCGCGCTCTGGCCAGGGCCGTGCTGTTGGCAGCCCTTGGTGTGCTCCCCGCCGGCCGGTTCGGGTTGTTCGGGTCTCCCGAGGCTTTCCCCTCCTTTGTTCCCAGAAGATGGATCTCATCCTCGAGACGAGACGCGTGCGTTGATGCCGCACCGCTGCGGCAGTGCTGTTTTCGGTGCCCGCTTGCAGTGTGAACGGCTTTTCACCCACCCGGCCGTAACTCTGTGCTTTCCTGAGGGAGCCTCCTTGGATTTGGTGAGGCCCCATCTGCAGTACTCTGTCCAGTTCTGGGCTCCCCAGTTCAAGAAAGATGAAGAGCTACTGGAGAGAGTCCAGCGGAGGGCTGAGAGGATGATGAGGGGACTGGAGCATCTCTCCTACGAGGAGAGGCTGAGGGAGCTGGGCTTGTTCAGCCTGGAGAAGAGAAGGCTGAGAGGGGACCTTAGAAATGCCTCTAAATATCTGCAGGGTGGGTGTCAGGAGGACGGGGCGAGACTCTGTTCAGTGGTGCCCAGCGACAGGACAAGGGGCAATGGGCACAAACTGAAGCAGAGGAAGCTCCAGCTGAAGATGAGGAAGAACTTCTTCCCTCTGAGGGTGACGGAGCCCTGGCCCAGGCTGCCCAGGGAGGCTGTGGAGTCTCCTTCTCTGGAGATATTCCAGCCCTGCCTGGACGCGGTGCTGTGCAGCCTGCTGTGGGTGACCCTGCTTGGGCAGGGTGTTGGACTGGGTGACCCACAGAGGTCCCTGCCAACCCCCACCATGCTGTGATTCATTGCTGCTCGGCACTCGGGGAAGAAGCGCCAAGAAGTCTCCTGCCGGAGCCCGTCCGGCCCGGTGAGCTCTGGCTTTCCTGCAGAGAAACCTCCAGACTGAAGTGTGCTTACCCGCCTGGGGATGCAAACCAGCTCGCCTCGGAATGGAAATATTTATTTTAGACTGTCTGCTTATAAAGCCCCATTTCCCTGCCAGCCTTCCGGAGGGCTCGCGCCGGGCTGCGGAGCTCTGCGGGGCCGGGCGGTGTCGGAGAGCCGGCTCTGGTGGCACGGCGGGGCTGAAGTCGGCGCGCGCGGACGGCGTGGACTGGGGATAAACACGGCGAAACCGCCCGCGGAAGGGCGACGCGACGCCGTGCTGGCTTCGCTCCGCACGGTGCCTGTGTTTAAAAATACCCAGGGCTGACAAAATGCGGTTAGAAGGAGGCTTCAGCCCGGGGTTCGGATTCTCCCAGGTTTTCTGCGCCAGCCGGCGCTGGGGGTCGGGAGCTGGGGTGGGCCGTGCCGGGCTGATGGGACTACTCCTGGGGTGCTGAGGAGCAGAGAGGCTGCACTTGAAATGCTTTTTTTTATTTCCTCTTTTCCTACATTTCTTGGCGTTTAGTTGAATGCAATGAAAGAAGCAAAACGCAGGCGTTCAGCCCTTCTCGCTCTCTGCAACTACTTGGAAGGAGGGTGTAGTGAGGGGGGGGTTGGTCTCCCAAGTAACCAGCGACAGGACGAGAGGCAGTGGCCTCAAGTTGCATCAGGGGAGGTTTAGACTGGACATTAGGAAAAATTTCTTTACTGAAAGAACTTCTTCACTCAGAGTGATGGAGCCCTGGCCCAGGCTGCCCAGGGAGGCTGTGGAGTCTCCTTCTCTGGAGATATTCCAGACCCACCTGAACACGGTGCTGTGCAGCCTGCTCTGGGTGACCCTGCTTGGGCAGGGGGTTGGGCTGGATGACCCACAGAGGTCCCTGCCAACCCCGAACGTTCTGTGATTCTGTGAAAGAGTGGTCCAGGCTGCCCAGGGAGGGGGTGGAGTCCCCATCCCTGGAGGGACTCAAAAAATGTGTAGATGTGGCACTTCAGGACATGGTGGTGATGGGTTGACGGTTGGACTTCATGATCTTAGAGGTCTTTTCCAACCTTAATGATTGTATGATTCTGAGAAATTACAGCTGGAGGAAAGTAAAGTGAATTGTGAGTTCCCTGCCCTACCCAATGGCCAGAGAGCGCGTTGGGTCTCGCTGCCTTTGGCGTGAGCCCGTGTCGCCGTCCGACGCGCAGCCTCCCAGCCCGCCCAGCCTCCGTCCGGGGAGGGGGACGCGGACCCGGCTGGGACGGGCACACCCAGAGGAGGTGTTGGCCTGGGGTTGGTGATGTTGGGTTTTTTCTTTGACTCAAGCCCGTAGAGCAGTTGAGAAATAGGTGAAGCGTGCTCAGGAGAGGGTGAGGCTGATGGTTTTCTGTACCTGACTTTATTTGTGAAGTGACAGGAGTTTTGACAGGCTTTGTGTCTTTTTTAGCAAATCAAGTGTCATGCCAGGTTTGCCTGTGGATGAGATCATTTGCAAAATATGTTTCCCAGCTTGCTTCGGGCATAATTCATTGTGTCAGCTCCAATTGCTCATTTGCTAGGAACGGTGATTCATTAGCAGTTCATTTTTTAAATTTTTTTTTTAAGTTCAACTTGTTTTTAAGCAAATGTTTGGAAGCAGAACAGAAATTTTTAAAAAAATACAAAATCTCACAGTCTTTGTATCCACAAATGCTGCTGTTCAGGGAAAGCTTGCTAACACGCCACGATCCCGGGGAGGGGGACGTGGTCCCCGGGCGAGCTCCGCTGTGCGGGACTGCGCTCGTTTTCGTCATGTGCTTGCTCCTAAATGGGGACGGAGGTAATAAAAATTGGACTGCTGGGATGGAGCCTGCCACGCGGAGCCCCGGGGTGATGGAAGCGGCGTGCGGAGCTCCCTCCTCCTGTCCCCTGGCGAGGGGTTCCAGCCCGCTGCAGGTACCGCGCTCCTCCTCGTCCCTGGGCTCGGCCGGGGCGAAGGCTGCGCTGCGGATGGGAGCCGGGAGGGATGGGGGGCTGCTGGGGTGACCCCGGCTCTGCCGCTGAGCCCCTCGCCGCGGGAGGTGCCGGGGCCGGTGTGAGCGGAGCAGTGATTTGTTTGGTGTGGTGAGCGAGACCCCCGAGAGCTGGCGGCTAGAGGGGAAGATGAACCGCGCTTGGCACGCGCGCTGTGCCGTGTGCGTTCCGGGGCTGCTCGCTGCCGTCGCAGTGTGGCTCCGGTCGTTTTAGAGGTCCTCACGTCAGACTTTTTAAAAAAAAAAATTTTGCATGTCAAGTACATTTTTTTGTGTTTCGCTTCCTATGAAGACGAACGTTTCAGCGCATTTTTTCCCGGAGGTGGGTGGATGGGGGGGCAGAAATCACTGCTGCTGCAGCAGCCGCGGGCTGTCCTCCCCGAACAAACCGGAGCGTGGGGGCTGAATAAACTGAGATACTTTTCACAATAAGATTGATTTTTATTTTTTTTTATAAACTTCTAAGTGATTGCGAACTGCACATTCAAAGAGAAGCAACTTGACAGGGTGGGTTTTTTCCCCTGTGCAACAATTCTCTAGAAAGTACTCTTGAAATGTTGTGGGGTTTTTTTTTCCTGAGTGTTTGTGCATTCTCTCTCTCTCTTTCTCCCAACTTAAGATTTTTTAAAACCGTAAGCCAAAAAAATTGGGAAAGGGGGGGAGAGAGCACGGTAACAGGGGGAGTCTGCTGACTTCTGGCTCGCCGGCGCCGTGCCCAAGCGCTGCCGGCTTGCTTCGGCGGCCGGTGCCAGCAGCGAAGGGCAGCGGAGCGTGCGGGGAGGGAGGCGACTCCATCGGAGTCACCATATATAGGCACTGGGGTGAGATTAAACACTTCACCTCCTGGTGCCATCCCCACGGCAATAAAGCCAATATCAGGATCTATTAATCACTCGCAAGAACAGGAGGAGAAAAATCCACTTTTCTCCCCAGCATCTCGTTTGTAGCAATCAGGGCTCTTCTGGATCTATCGATCTGGGGAGAGGAGCCAGATGTTTTCCATCCCCGGGTGTCTGGGGACCGAATTTCGGCAGCGCGGTGAGGAGCGGCGTGCGCGAAGAATCGCAAGTTGGAGATGACCGAGCTTGTGCTTGCTCGGGCTGGTGGGCTCGGTGCGGAGCGGTTGTGTGGAAAGGGCCCTGTGTTCGGGTGCCAACACTGGCTCGGCTCCACGCGCGCGTTCCTACACGGTACCCACCGGGGAAGCATATGGCAGCCGCTGGTGTGTGTATATATATATATGTATATCTATATATGTTGTGTGGGGGTACATGTTTTACATGCCAGTTCTCTCTGTCATAGGACAAATATTTACACTCTCGTTATGTGAAGCATCAGGAAAACGAGGGTTGGGTTTGGAAATCAGGTAATTCCTTGCAGAGATGTTGCCGAAGTCACGGTTTAGTGATGACACAGCGAAGCGGCGATGATGTTTCGCTGCTCGGCGCTTTCTAGGGCGTGAAGCTTTGAAGGGATTACGCTGCGTAGAGGTGTAACACGCAAGTGTATAAATAAAGGGTTGGCATTTCAAGGCGTGCCGTGCAGAAGGCAATGGCCAGGTGCCCGAAAGACACGGGGAGCGAGGTTTGGTGCGTTTGAGGGCGGTTAAAATGACTTGATCTCCGAGGGAGGAGGCCGATGGGCCTGGCCAGCGTCGGGTGGGAGACCTCCCGCGGGACGGGACGTGCCCGGCTGCCCTGGTGCACCACGCACCCCTCCCAGAGAGGCTCTGCTCTTGGGTGCAGCCGAGGTCCCGCTGGAAGGACAACCGCACAAGCAGGGGTGACCCCTCTCCGTAGGGCCCCCGGGCTGGAGACCTGCCGAAGTGCTGTAGCAACCTTCGTAGGACCAAACCGGCGTAGGGTGATGTGCTTTTTTGGGTGCGTTTTCTAGGGTTGGAATCACACTCTCGTTGCAAACACAGAGTTTGATGATTCGCGGGTGGTTGCGTGGAGGGTTTATATCACTCTGCTTTGGTCTTCACAGTCCGTCAGAACTTCTCAGCGAGGAGAAGTAAGATGTGGTGGTTTTTGCATCACTCCTGTGGCTGCCGCCCAGCCTCAGAGGCAGGGGAAAGCCTCTGCGCAGCTCAGTCCCTCATTTCTATGAAGAAAAGTTCTTTAAAACTTCACCTGTCTGCTCTGCAGTTGTCTTCTCCTTTTGCTCCTCGCTCCATGTAGACGTGCCAACGTCATCAATACATACCTGTGCTTAACGAAACACTACTGCTCAGGTTTAATTGGCTTGTCATTAAGAAGTAAAATAAAATTTTGCATGGTGGTTGTAACCGCACCTTTCACAGAATCACAGAATCAGAATCCCAGCGTGGTCGGGGTTGGCAGGGCCCTCTGTGGGTCACCCAGCCCAACCCCCTGCCCAAGCAGGGTCACCCAGAGCAGGCTGCACAGCACCGCGTCCAGGCGGGGCTGGAATATCTCCAGAGAAGGAGACTCCACAGCCTCCCTGGGCAGCCTGGTCCAGGGCTCCGTCACCCTCAGAGGGAAGAAGTTCTTCCTCGTGTTCGTACAGAACGGAATGTTTCACGGCTGCGCGTGCTGCTGTGGCGGCGGTGCCTGAGCCGGCAGCGCCGGCGCCGTGCGGGGACCGGGGCGATGGGCAGCAGCGGGAGCCTCCTCGGCGTCGGCTGCTCCGCTGCGTCACCCCGGGGAAATCGGGTCCGCTGCCAGCTTCGAAGCAGGTTTGTGCTGGCAGATCTGCGCCTGCGTTGGTGATGCTGCCGGGGTTATTGCCTCAGCACAGCCCCGCCAAGAGACAGCGCCTGGGGACGGCAGAGATGGGGCAGGCGGCTGCAGTGCTGGGTTTGTGACTCCTGGTCTGAGCGCGGTTCCTGCTCCTAACGCAGCGTTAACACGCTTTTCTGCGTTTCGCTCGGTTCCCAGCACAGCACTCGGTGCCGTCGGTTAATTTTGCTATGTTGGTATTTTTGTTGTCAGCAGTTTTTTCTTTTTTGAAGCATATAAAACCGTTAGTGTGAAAGAAGATTACAAAGATACATTACAATTAAAATGTTAATGAAATCGGCATCGTGCAACTTTTGAAACCATTTAGACATTAATCTTGCTTGGTCTTACGTCCATTAACTCCGGCGATTCTTATTCCACACTGACCCCTGCTGAGAGAGTCGGGCTATAATTGGATTTTAAAAACTGGGGGGAAGAAAAGGAGGGAGCGAGAAAAGCCGTTTTAAAAATGAAGAAGTTGGGAAGCTCGCATTCGCTTGCGGCGTGGGCGTCCGTGGAAATGAAGCTGACGGAAAGCGGCCGTGCAGCCCCGCGCTGCCCTGCCCGCCGCCTGCCTCCGGGTCTGGCCCGGGGTCCCCGGCGTGGGTGGCCGCCAGGCTGGGCTGCTCCTCGGCAGCGTGCCGTCACCGTGACCTTGGGCAGGGCGCGAGCACCGCGCTCCGCCACCGTTCGCCCGGGCGAAACGTGAGAAGGGCCGTGGCGGGATGGCGGGCGGCTGCTCGAGGCTCTTGGCGGGAGGCAGTGGGAGAACAGCGAGTAATCGTCTGCCGTTACGGCTTCAGCTTCTCCCTGTTCCTCCAAAAGAGTATTTCTACAGATTAACTGGTTTGGGTGACGGAGCACTGGAGCCCTGGCCCAGGCTGCCCAGGGAGGCTGTGGAGTCTCCTTCTCTGGAGATATTCCAGCCCCGCCTGGACGCGGTGCTGTGCAGCCTGCTCTGGGTGACCCTGCTTGGGCAGGGGGTTGGACTGGGTGACCCACAGAGGTCCCTTCCAACCCCGACCATTCTGTGATTCTGGGTTTTTTTAAGGTGGTTTTTTTGCAGCTTACACAATATTTGGATGGGGGCCAGCCCCCCCTCCAGCCCGCGGGGCAGGCGCAGAGGAGGATTGACCAACCCGCAGGCTGTGTCGTGAATCGAACAGCGGGGCTGCTCGGCTCCTCAGGCAGCTCCCAGGGTCTGCGCCACGGCTCCGTCGGGGCCATGCGCCGTGCTCGGCCGTGCCGAGCCCCCAGTCCATCCGGAACACTCTGTGCCGGCCGGCCCCGGGGCTCGGGCGCGCTTGGCTTCTGGACATCTTCTCCAGAGCTTCTCAGCTGCCGCGTCTCCTAGGGGGGGATGCTGGTGTCCCTACCCATGGTGGGGGGTCGGAGCTAGATGATCTGTGAGGTGCCCCCCAGTCCAAACCATCCTGTGAGAGGTGGGGAAGGGTGGGTGCTGCGTTAGTGAGGAAGGCAGGGTCGGGAGGGGACTCGTTACCGGGGCGGGCGTGCTGCTGACGAGGCAGCGGTGCGGCTCGCGGGTGGGTGGGCTGCAAGCCGCAGGGTGAGCACGTCCCGGCGAGGGAGCTGGAGTGAAGCACCAGCCCGGCTTGCGTTTGTGCTGCAAGCGTGACATTTCTTTTTTAAAAAAAAACGATAAATAGAAATTTGGAAGTTGCCGAGCTGTCGTCTCCCAGCTGCTCCGCTCTCCTCCGAGCTCGCTGTGCCGTCGTGGGGTGCTGTACCGCGCGGGCACGCGAGCGAGGGGGTGGATGTTGGTGTGCTGGCCAGGCCTGCTTGGCCGAAACACCGGCAGGGCTTGGGAGAAAGCAGCGGCCGTTGCTTGGGGCCGGGGTCATGCGTGGTGAAGAGAGCCGTGAGGCACAGAGCGTGCTGCTGGCACCCCGTCACGGGACGCGGGTGCTGCACGGCCGGGGCGATGCAGGCGCTTCCTCGGAGCTCCGAACTGGCTGTTCACACGCAGCAGAGGCTGGGCTTGAATGGTTTTATTCCCTTTTTATGTGCGTAAAAAAAAGTAATTTACACTGTTGTCGGTTTGTGTCGAGTGTTCAGGCATCGCCTGAATTTATAACCTGGCAGAATTTGGGACGAGGATCCAAAATCATCTTGTTTGGCAGGGCCTGGGGGGACCTCACTGGACCGTGACCCAGCAGCGTCCCAGCTCTGCTGGGCGAGTGAACTGGGACGTGTTGCTGGCACGGGCGTACCCCAGGGTCCCGTTTTGTACCCGTGGGTGAAACCAACGGCGTTTCTGCCGGCCTGGTTAAGCTGCCTCAGGGGATGGGGAGGGAAACCACCCCACCGAGCGACAGAGCACCGGCAGAATGTCCTGGTGTGTTCGACCTCTGTCTCTGCCCTCCCGTCCCGCGGGGGTCCTGCGCCAGGAGGGAATTCCCGAGGGCAGGAGGGCTGCCAGGCTGCCGAGGGGCACCTGCAGGTCTGCTCCCGAAGCCCTCAGAGATACAGCCGGGTGATGACCACCGTGGAGACGACCACCGGCACGGCGATGGGAGCTGCGGCATCTGTTGCGCGCTCGCCTTCCCACGTGGGCGTTGAGGCTTCCCGCGCTCCTCCGTCTCTCAGCACGGTGGCAGACGTGCAGGCAGGGAACAAAGAAATTACTGTTTGAAATTCCTGGCTTATTTTATTGATGTGCGCTGGCAGTTGTAGGCCAAGGAAGAGGGAGCGAAACGAAGCAACCCCAGCCATTCCCAGCGCGGGTTTCTGGCCCGGCACGCAGGTGGTTTCCTAGCAAGGTGGATTTCTGTGTTGCAGACTGAGCGAGAGGCACACCAGAATCGATACCTGAGTAGTCCAATAAAATCTGTGGGAATTTAATTTCAAGCAATCTAATAACTGCTCTTTCGAATGGCTGTTGGGTGTTTTGTTTTTTGGTGCTTTTTTCGTTGGAGTTTTTCATTGTGCAACTGTAAAAATGTGGATTGAGCCCAACGTAGTGCTTTGGTTTTGCTGTGTAAGCATCGAGCCGGAGCCCGGTTGACCCTGGAGTCGGGCAGCGAGGGCTGGAGAGCCCGTGGTGCCAGCTGGGGTGGCTGGGCTCTGGGGGGGGGCCCCATGAGACCCATGGATGGTGGCAACGCTTCTGCTTCCAGGTTGCAATGCTGATTTCGGCACACAGGCTGCTTTTATGTCCTTGCATGGTGTCGTTAGGATTTCTAGTCCCGTGTCCTTGAAGATTCATGAACCAGTTTGGGGAAGAGCCCGTGAAGCGCCGTCCTGTTCCGCTCCCCAGCGGGCAGCAGCCTGGAGAGGAGCACGGGAGCCGGGCGCGTCTCGAGCCCTTGCCTGCTCAGAGCCTGTCACGGTTGTGAAGGAGGTCGGTTGGTGTCCTGCTGCCAGTAACACCGGTGCTGGTCTCCATCCCTCGCGTGGGGCTTGGGCGGGCTGCCCGGCGGTCCCCGCTCGAGACCCTTCCCAGGCTCGGACAAGCGCCTGTGCGTTTCCTTGGGAGGGGATGGGTGCTTCTGCAGAGCGTACTGAGCCGCTTGGTATCTTCATGAATATTTTTGCCATCAAATTTAGGAAGATTCCTCATTCATCTTCCCCTTAAGATCCCAAACTGGCTGTTGTCTTGTTTGCAAGTGGCCTTAGGGGAGGTGTATCCTGCAGTACTTGCTGACTGATCTGCATTCGGCACGAGAAACGATGCAGGAGGGAGGACTTAACTTTTCGCTCGTTGGAGGGGAGCTGGGGCTGGCGCAGCTGGGACGGGAGGGCGGTGCGGCGCGGAGGGGCTGGAGGAGCCGAGTGACGGCGTCGCTGAGTGTCCTCGGAGGTGGCAGTCGCGTGCGCGGCGGTGCTCGGAGCTGAGCAGCGCTCATAGAATCATGAAGGTTGGAAAAGACCTCTAAGATCATCAGGTCTAACCATGCACCCGACACCCCCATGCCTGCTAAGCCATGTCCTGAAGTGCCCCATCTACACGGCTTTTGAACCCCTCCAGGGACGGGGACTCTACCACCGCCCTGGGCAGCCTGGTCCAATTCCTGAGCACTCTTGCAGTAAAGACATCTTTTCGAATATCCAATCTAAACCTCCCCTGATGCAGCTTGAGGCCATTGCCTCTCGTCCTATCGCTGGTTACTTGGGAGAAGAGACCAACCCCCGCCTCACTACACCCTCCTGTCAGGGAGCTGTAGAGAGCGAGAAGGTCCCCCCTCAGCCTCCTCTTCTCCAGACTAAGCAGCCTCAGCTCTCTCAGCTGCTCCCCATCAGGCTTGTTCTCCAGCCCCCTCCCCAGCCTGGCTGCCCTTCTCTGGACACGCTCCAGCCCCTCAATGTCCTTCTTGTAGTGAGGGGCCCAACACTGAGCACAGCACTCGAGGTGCGGCCTCACCAGTGCCAAGCACAGGGGCATGATCCCTGCCATGCTCCTGCTGGCCACACCATTCCTGATCCAAGCCAGGATGCCATTGTCCTGCTTGGCCACCTGGGCACGCTGCTGGCTCATGGTCAGCCGACTGTCGACCAGCACCCCCAACTCGCACTTCACCGATGCGTTGTTTTCTGCAGGTAGGACAGAACTGTTTGGTGTTTACCCAGGCTCGCAGATCTTACCAACACCACTAATTCTTTCTTTTACTAAAGCCCAGTTAGAAAGACCCAGTCTGTGCTCACCCGAGCGCTGCTGGGCTGGCCAGCCCCTGCGGAAGGGCGTGATGGCAGGAGCTGCTGCCTCATGGCAGCTCCGGCCCGAGAGATGAGAGGAGATCTGCCCGGCAGCGTGGTGAGCCCTGGGCAGACCTCGCTCCTGGGCTGCATCCAGGCAGGCTGAGCGCGTCTGCTTTGGGCCATGCACCCACCACAGCTCAGCAGAGCGTCGGGCGTTATTTTTGCTGCTTGATCACCAGCAGAATACAGAGGGCCACTACAGTGGTACACGCGTCCACTGGTGATGCCCATGGTGCAGCATGTTGCTTTTTCAGTGACTTTAAAGAACAAAAATATTCCAGCAGCCTTACTACTGTTTTGTAAGGTTTGATATAGTGAAAGTCATGATCTCTCTCTGGAGAGAGTCCAGCGGAGGGCTACGAGGATGATGAGGGGACTGGAGCATCTCTCCTAGGAGGAAAGGCTGAGGGAGCTGGGCTTGTTCAGCCTGGAGAAGAGGAGGCTGAGAGGGGACCTTAGAAATGCCTCTAAATATCTGCAGGGTGGGGGTCAGGAGGACGGGGCCAGACTCTTTCCAGTGGTGCCCAGCGACAGGACAAGGGGCAATGGGCACAAACTGAAGCAGAGGAAGCTCCAGCTGAACCTGAGGAAGAACTTCTTCCCTCTGAGGGTGACAGAGCCCTGGCCCAGGCTGCCCAGGGAGGCTGTGGAGTCTCCTTCTCTGGAGATATTCCAGCCCCGCCTGGACGCGGTGCTGTGCAGCCTGCTGTGGGTGACCCTGCTTGGGCAGGGGGTTGGGCTGGGTGACCCACAGAGGTCCCTGCCAACCCTGAACATTCTGTGATTCTGTGATTTAATAGCACCTTGGAAAACAAATGCAGCCCTCACAACTCCAGACTGATATTTCCCCCCAGATCATTAAAGCAGTTTGTGTACGGTTCAATTGCAATATATTTATAAAACAACACACATTAGAGTGGGGTGCCAGCCCAGCGGGAGCCCGGCTCTTGCAGGCTCCCTCGGCCGTGCCCACGGGTGCGTGCAGTTGAACTGTTGGGTGTCTCAGACTTTTAGACTTAGTTTTGTAGATGGGGAACAAACCACCCACCCTGAAGGCGGAGTGATGTCCTCCTGGGTGCGTGAGAGGCGTGGGCAGCGCTGGCTGGATGAGGCGCGCTCTCCTCTGTGGTCCTGAGGATGCTCGGGGCTGGGGACTCTCGCTTTCCGGGGCACGTGCTGGCGCTGGCGCCGCGTGGCAATGGTCTCGGGAGCGCAGCCTACGCTGTGGGTCCTGCCTCGTGTTTTCCTCCAAATCCGAGGCTGTTACATCGTTTGTATGATGAGGAACAGATTGGTCTGAAAGTGTTGTCTGTCCTGGCTTCGGTGAAGTGTGTGTGGCTCCTGCATTTTATTGCCTCGTGCAAGGGCTGTCCCAAGGACCTCTCTGAATTCCTTTCGCAGTTTTATTTCGTTTCAGGGAAGGTTAGCTCGGGTTTAAACCACTTGGCTGTGGCTGTTAAGCCTTAGTGACATATTAAGCATTTAATATCCAAGTGCATTCACTTCCCACCCACATCCCCCGTTTGAGATGGGCTGAGGGAAATAGTCGGTGCCCACATCTAAAAGGATGCTGCTCGGCACGCCGTACGCTTGGCGTCCTCCTGGACCTCTGCTTCTTATGTTCAGTTCCTGACCTAATTAGGCGTGAACGATGGCGTGAGCGGAGATCTTGTGACAGCATCAGACAACACCTAATCCCTCGGAGAGGTTTCGGGAAGATTGCCGGCTGCCGGAGGGGACAGCTTCTTGCGCGGCGGCGACGTGGCGGTGACGGCACGGTCTGAATTCCCGGTGCTCCGTACGCAGCTCTGCCGCCAGCCGGGCGAAAGAAGTAACCCAGATAAACCAGTGCCACCAGTACCTGGTGGCAGTGAGGGTATGCCCCGGTGCCACCACCTCCGCTCGGTGTTACCCTGGGGCTCGGCGGCGTGGCACGGCTTGGTGTGAGTACGGACGGGAGAATCGGCCTTAATCGCGGTGGTGCGTCTAATTGCGTTACATCTGAATTTCTGGGTCCTTGCTTAACTCGTGCGGTACATCAGAAGCTCTTGTGAAACGTGATGTGCCGGAGCAGCAGCACAGGAAAAAGCTCTGCCTTCTGCGAAGCCAGGCTGTTGCAGCGCAGTTTGTTTGGCGAGGTTTTGAAAGGCGGTGTCGCAATCTGCAACAGCAGAGTAGTGGGAAGATGGTCAGGTGGCGCTTGGGACTTCAACAGACAGATTTCGTGTCTGTGTGTTTTTGCAACACCTTTCTATAAAGGGAAACATAATTTAAAATATGATTACTTAGTGTTGTAACAGTCTTCTCAAACGTTTTTGCATTATGCAGAGATCATTATCAGAGGCTGATATTAACTTGCAAAGAATATTATGCAAATCATTCTCCTGTTCTTCTAAAAAGAAATTTCCTTCATAATGCAAAGCGTGACAAAAAAAATTGTGCAGAGGCTTTTGGCAAAATTACATTCAGAAGATGTAACAGTTTTTCTGCTTACTAGCACAATCCATTTGTGCCTTTCTACTGGATTTTCTCAACTCGAGCTGATAAAGGATGAATTTTAAAATGAGGGCTGGGGTTGGGGGGGGGGGGGGATATTGTACCTGATGGGTTCAGGAACAGACGAGGAGGCTTTTCGTGTTTAGATCATTGATTCGAATCCGTCCTGATGGTCATTACGGGCTCTGTGAGTTTTCAGCCATCAGTTGCTCCCTGCAGTCGTTTGGTGGGGTGTCTCGTGTTTCCATCAGGCAGGGTGCACAGGGTCACAGAATGGTGGGGGTTGGAAGGGACCTCTTTGGGTCACCCCATCCAACCCCCCTGCCAAAGCAGGGTCGCCTACAGCAGGCTGTAGAGGACCTTGTCCAGGCAGGGCTTGAATATCTCCAGAGAAGGAGACTCCACCACCTCCCTGGGCAGCCTGGGCCAGGGCTCCATCCCCTTGGAGTGAAGAAGTTCTTCCTCATGTTCAGAAGGAGCTTCATCTGCTTCAGTTTGTGCCCGTTGCCCCTTGTCCTGTCGCCTTCACCGTGAGCAGCGGCCCGTGGGTGCCCGGCTCCAGTACGCTGCGCAGTGCCCGGCTCCCCGGACACCCAGTATCGGGCAGTTACTGCACTCCGCGGGCTCTGCGCCACTGGTCCCAGTCAGACCGTCCCGAATGAGGGGCACTGCCTGGGCGATGGGAGCCTGGACTGGGACGCCCGTGGTGGGACGGATGGTCCTGCCCTGAGGCGGTCCAGCCCTGGCATCTTCTCTGGGTTGCTCCGAGCATCAGCGTGTTCCTGGAGGAGATGCTGGCCCTGGCTGAAGTCAGTGTGGCCTTTGCCACTGGCTTCATCCCTCCTCCGTGTATTTTTCTGGTTACAAACTGGTTGTATCGGTTCAGAGCTGCCCCTTTCTAGTACAGAAACCAGATTCTGCTGAAATCGAGAGGATTGTTGTGTAGGTATCGGCTGCTCTGCTCTTATAGATTGATTGATAAAAATAGACCCTAATAAATATTGTAACCGGCTTAAATGACTAAAATATTTACAGGCTGCGGATCGCAGTCAGAGTTGGAAAGGCTCGTTCACTGTAGAGCCCCATTTTTCAGGCACATAAGATCATTTTGACGAACTGTAGCCTTCCTCCTGAAGTTTTTTTTAGGCATTTCTCAATACAAATGTGATTGAGGAAACTCAGTAACATTCAGAGATGCATATTGAATTATAGCGTCGTAAAATGGCAGAGCGGGTTCTCACTAGCATGGGATATTTTCGGAGGTTTTTTCGTGTCTGGTTAGATAACTCAATATTTTAAAATCAAACCAAATTAGATAAATAAGCTGAAAGTCGTAGTTAGCATTCGTCGAGCAACTGCGGCTGGCTGTTGGGCATTGACTGGCTCCACCTCTAGCTGCAGGGTTTCCCGGTTATCAACGGGTGAATACTAATCCTTGTTTATTCTCTGCTGCAGAGAAATGGATTCCTCAGTAGTTTTCGATCTTTGGAAGACGCCCTTGGTGAGAGCTGGGTCGAAGCGCCCTGGGCGGGCGGATTCATCTGTGCGATGGGCACGACGGTGCTCAGCTGGGCACCACCGTTCATACCCTGTGCCAACGCGATACACTGTATTTCGGTGACACAGAGGAGAACTTTTAATCCCCCGAAGGTGGCCCCAGGGCATGGTTGGGGTGCGATCGTTACGGCAGCGAGCGATCACAGGAGTTGGCTCTGCCCTGTGCTTCCCACGGGCATCTCCAGTGCCCTGCTCCCCGCCGTGACGAGCCGCGGGGACACGCGCTGGAGCCCACCTGGGGAGCTGCTGGGGAAGGACGGCGTTTTGTTGTGTCAGCGGTTGCGTGGAAGGGTGAATCCGAGCGGTGAGGTGTTTGGCTCCAAGTGTGGTGGCAGAGAGGAATCTTTTACCTTGTGGGTTGCTTTCTTTCCTGGATGTTCGGTAGCGCAGGCTCGCTCGGCGAGCACAGCGCTGTTCTGCAAATCTCTTCCTGCTGTCCTCTCGAAAGCGGTGATGCTGCCAAGTGAAAGTCAAACATTTTGCTGGAAACTTTCTCCTATTTTGCTCCCGAGGACTCCTGTTGACTGTATTTGCTGGTCCCAGAGTACGAGCGCCCAGCAGCCATCCCTGTGGATCCCGCGGCGTGGGGCTGGTGGCCTCACCACGGCGGCAACTTGGGCTGTCCCAGGTGGGCTCTGTCCCCGGCAGTGGGCTGGGCTGCGGTGCTGGGCTCGCTGCTGTCGGCTCTGCCGGTCCCGCCGTGCACCTGCCGGGGCTGGGGGTAACCGGGATGGCAGGGTCACCTCTCGCGCCGGATGACTCTTTCCCTGTGTTCCCATTGTATTTCCAGTTGGGAATACATCCGGGAATATCCCCTGTCAGCGGGGCAGAGCGGATTTCGTTCCCTTGAACTGCTGCAGCAGTTAGGAAATTCAAACAAAAAACTGCCCTGCGTGTAAAGAGCTTGGGTTTTTTTCTTTTACTTCTGAAAAAGACTGGGAGCGCGAAGGGCGGGAGCGCGGCGTTGCGGGGGTGAGGTGTGGCCCTGTCGAGGCACCCTGTTCCCTTCGTGTCCCTTTGGGAGCCTGTCCCGTGACGGGGCAAAGCACTCAGAAAAACTTGGCCAGGCTGAAGGAAGACCTCAGAGTCTTAAAATACAGCGAAATCTTCTAGACTGTCAGTTCTTCTTTCTGTAGGTGAGCCCAGCCTCTGCATGAAGGGCTGCAGCGTGAAGCAGCAGAATTTCTCTGGGTTTTATAGTATTTCTTAGAAGAGCATTTGCAGCGCTAATCATCGAGCTCCTTCCTTTTGTTTCCCCCCCTTTCCCAATTAACCTCGTATTAGACTGCGCGTATCGACAGTGGCTTTTATCCTCCACCGCTCTTCGCCGGGTTTTAAATTGCCGCCTGCCTCACCACGGCCGTGTTCTCACCGCCACGCGTCCATAAAATCCCAGCGGAGGCCGGCGCGGGCATCTGCTGGAGGGAAACCCTTCCCAACAAACAGGGTGAAAATTGTCACCGGTTGTGTACGTTATGGGCAAGGAAAAGACTCCAACTGGGTGTAAGCTGTGAGTGGGTGTCGTGGAAGTGAGTTCTGCTCATGCACGGCGCGGGTTATTCTGGCGTGAGTTAGGGGCTGGCCCTTCTGCAGGCTTGCGGAGGTGGCAGCCAACATTACAACCTTGAAGAATCTTGTAGGACGTCAAAGTTTTAATTAAAAATCTGACTTGGTTGGGGGTATTTTGGTTTAGCATGAATGTCTTCATTTCTTTGGAAAGAGAATGAAGTGCAGCCCTTAGTATTTTTTTTTTTTTTTATTTCTGCATATTTATTCTGGAAGTTGAAGCATTAGAAAATAATTGAGTAAAACAAAATCCACAAGGCTTCAAATTACCTCTAGCTTAATGTTTTATTTAAAAGGTTTGCTAACTGACATTCTTTATAATGAATTAGGTCACGCGGCTCGGAAGAGTGTTGTGGGTTTTCTTTTTAACATTTAAATTTGAGGCTGTTTCCCTCGAAACTTGGGCTCCGCTGCTGCGAACCGCCGTACGGCTGCGACGCCCCGGCTCGGGGAATCTCGCTCTAATTATTCTCCATCACACCGGTGCAAATGAATATATCCACGTTTGGAGGATCGAAGCCGTGTTGTCATGGCAATCTCCGTAAGGTCATGAGAAACTCATGGATATTGTTCGCCGCCTCTCCCGGGAGACCTCTCCTACCTTTGTAAAACTATGGGCTTGGGGGACTTGGGTAATAACTTCAAAGTGCAGTTTTGTGGTGGTTTGGCTACGGGGCTTCTCTGCTGCGCGCCGGGGGCTGGAGGTGCTGCAGTTCAGGTGGAGCTGCCGGCGGGCTCTCACGAGCTGGCGGGTTGTCTTCTGCGAGCTGCAGCTCGCCGGGTCCCGAGCCGGTACGTGGACCCAGCTTGCTCGGGGAGGTGGGAGCCTCGTAACCCACGGGACAGCGGCGGGGACCCTGCGTTAATGGTGCTCGGCGTGCGGGGATGGGCTCTGCCTCGGGTTTGGTTGGGAAAGGGTTTGCTGGAAAAAACTAAAAAACCAAAAACCCCCTCAAAATACAAACCTAAAAACCCCCCAAAAATACACCCCCCAAAAAAAAAACCCCAAAAATACAACCACCCCCAAAAAACCCCAAACTCTGCTTTCTTAATGGGAGGAGGCGATGCTGGCTGGAGCGGTAGCAATAGGGACCCCCAGAGCTGTCCCCGTCCCTGTGCTGCCGGGGGGCATCGCCCCGAGCCCCTTCCCTCCGTGCGTGGCAGCGCGGCAGCGGGGGGCTGCGGGGGGTTGCGGGGGGCTGCGGCGGCCGCAGAGCGATGCTGGGCCGTGAGCCCCGGGTCGTGCCTGCCGCCGCGCCGGGGGGATTCACCGGAGAAACCGCGTCAGCGGGAAACAGGGGCAGCACGGGGGGGTTTGCTCGGCCCTGCTTGGGCAGAGCTCGCCCCTCCTCAGAGAGATCGTGGCAGAGTCACGGGGTGGCTTTATTCGGGTTGTGGAAGGTGAGAAACGGAGAACAAAGCGCGTCTGCCTGGCGCGCAGCGGGAGGCTGGGCAGCTGCGAGTCTCTGCTGCGGGGAGCGCTGCTTTCTGAGCAGCGGTAGATCTTAAACTGGAATTAAAGCTAAATTTTAAAAAAGTAAGTGTAAAAGTGGTCCAGAAAGTTTGTTGAATAACTTGGATGGAAACCTTTTGCCAGTTTGGACGGCAGCAGCAGCACCGGTGGCTGTACACGGAGCGTGGGCAGCAGGACGAATGGATTCGCTGCAATCGGCGTTGAGCAGCTCTCGGCTGAGGCGATCCGTGGAGACGTGCGTTGATGGTTTTGGATCTCCTGTTGCTTTTTGTTTTTTAAAAGACTCCAAACAACACAAGCAAAACAAAACCAGAAAGAAGTCTTACTGATAGAGAGCCATGAAAGCAGTTTGATTTACCACTAAATGCACATTAAATCTGAAATTCTTTTGCTAGCCTGAAGAAGTTATACGTACACACATATGTACATACATGCACACATACACATACATACATATGTACATACGTACACACATATGTACATACAGACATACACACATCTGTACATACATACACACACACATCCCCCCTGCATTTGTGCCTTTCGGCGGGTTTAGTGCATATTCATGCCAATCGTTGATGCGCAGGTTGCTTGGTTTGAAACACCTGAGATTATTTAATAGTTGATACCAATATTCCACAAAAAGTTATGAGATCCATATTTAAAATTAAAAGACAAGCTTCAGTTTCATTGGCTGTAGAAGACAGCAGCCGACGCCCGTCAGGGTGCCGTGGAAGTCTGTTGCCCTCTACGCGTTGTCTGCGCTCCCTTGCTTCTGGTGGCTGCGTCTTTCAGGATTTGGAACCTCGCCACCCTTGTCCTCGTGCACCCAGCCGAGGAAGGAGACGGCTTGTCCCGGGTGTTTGCACCTCGCGGGTGTTCAGGTGGGTTCACCCTTCCCGTGCGGGGCCGCTGGGGCTGCCCAGCTGCGGGTGCCCCGGCATGGGGGTCCGGCACCCGCGCCTCTGCCCTGCCACCTCCCTGCCCGTCGCAGGGTCCACTCGGACCCGGCTTTCTCTAGATCTTCACAAACATGTCAGATTAAAGGTTTTTAAATGAGAATTTTAGGTAATTGGTGTCAATCAAAGAAGGGCTTCCTAGTTTTGAGCGTAGATATGAGTTGGGTTTTAAAAACCCAACAAAACGCTAAGTAAGTGCAATTTATAATTAAAGGCCTGTATACTTTTGAAGAATTATTTAAAATGATATCTCTTGCTCTCTGCTCTCTGCAGAGGGATGGAGCAGAGGCCAGGCTGAATCCGGAGCGGTTTTCTCGGCTGAGCTGGTGGCACTTGGGCTTTGGCTGCTGCCTCAGCATCCGCACGCGTGCCACCGGGCTTCAGCCCCGCGCCTCAGCACCCGCAGCGTACCCGCTCGTACCTCCCGGCCATCAGGACTTGCTGAGCAGCCCCATAAACAGCCCCCCCGAGCTGTGCTGGCTTGTCTGCCCAACACCTGGAGAGGTGGCCAGCAAGCCACTGTCTCACGTGAGGGGCTTGGTGTTTCTGGTGAGGTTAAACAAGGCACGGTGGAGCCTTCGGCGCAGGGAGAGCAATTAACTGCAGCTTCTGCGATAGTTCACGTTGCTTCGAAAACCTCCGGTTATCCCTGGCGTTGGCTTTTGCCGATCGTTTGGTTGACGGACGCGGTCCTGTCAGCGTTGGTGACAATAACGAGTGAGTAGGCAGAGCACCCAAGTTTTTGGACAATGGCTCGTGGCGTTTTTCCCAATTTCCTGAGCGAGCGGAGGCTGCTTGGGGTTTCGTTCTTGTGCCAGGAGGACGATTTGCTCATACAAAGTTCTTCATTGTAATAGGAAAAAAATCAATTTGATTACTTTCATGTCAGCATGCATGTCTAATGGCTTAGAAGTTATTGCAGCCATAAAATATACAGTATCATTTCTCTCTCAGTCTGAAATTTGACAGGATTAATATAGTCAGCATGAAATCTTAGTCATAAAGTCGACCATAAGTGATGGTAAAATTAGCTGCTGAAATCGTCTGCTTATGGAAAGCATCTTCTGTTTTTCCTTCTGGGAAAAAATATCAAGGGGCTGGCGTGCGGGTCGGAACGGGAGCTTGCTGCGTTTCAGGCGCTAATACAAAAGTGGCCGTTTCATCTCACGCTTTGCTGCCAAGAGGGATGGCGAGGGCTGTCCGGCTGCGGGATGTCCCCAAGGGCCTGGAGCGCGGTGCCGTGGCCACTCGTCACCTGCCCGGGCGTTGGAGCCGGTGCTGGGGCTGGGTCTCGGCTCCGGCCATGGTGGCGGGGGGATCGTGGCTCTCCCGCTTCCCACCCGCCCCTGGACGTTGTGAGCCGAAGGGAGGCACCTTGCAGGGCCTGGAAAGCATCTCCCCCTTCCGAGGTCAGACTTTGGGTTGGAAACCAGGGCGTTGTGGTGTGGCCCGTTGGCGTCGTGTGTCCTCCCACAGCGGGCGACGTGCAGCGGTGCACCGATGCGTCTCGCGCAGTGCGAGCCTTGTTGTGGTTGTTTTGGTTTGAAAAGCTGTTCCTTTCCGTGGGTCAGTGCGCCGGTGGGGTGGAAGGGAGGTGAGGTCCAGGTGAGCTGAGCTTTGCCATGGTCTTCACCCATGGCTTTACTGGATGCTCTTCCAGCTGGTGGGCTGCCGTCCGCCTCGCGCAGCCCCGTGGGCAGCAGCCGGACCACTCCATCAGGGTGGGAGAGACACCCTGTGGGACGCTGCCCGGCTTTGAGCTGAGGAACCTCTGCCTGAAGCTGAGGTTCCTCCTGCCGAGTGGCCACGCTGGGTGTGGTGGAGGAGCCCCGGAGATGGCTGGAGCAGCTGCTCCTTCCTGCGCAGCCGCCTCCAAACCTGCCCTTGGGAGTGGAGATGAAGGGCTGAGGTGAGGCAGGGAGATGTTTGCTGACGTGGAATCCTCCACCAGCCCAGCCCTTGAATTACTTGTTAATGCTTTTGTTTGACGACATCTCCTTTCGGCTGCCTGGTGTAGGGTGCCCATAGCTGTTCTTTCTGCTTATGAAGCTGGTTCCAGAAAGAAGAAAGAAGCTGGGTGTTGGTATCTTAATTATCAACTTCAAAATTAGACCAAGGGAAGACAGCATCTCGCATTTGAGCATCATTTACCCTCCCTGTAAGGTCCCAGACCAGGGTCTCCTTGCTAGCCCTTGGCCCGCTTGGCTTCGCGAGGGGAAATTTCTTCTGCCTCTTGAGCAGAGACGTGCGGGGTTTTACTTCTCCGGGGGTGCTCGTGGGTCCCTCCCGCCGTATCCGGACGTTCCCATCTTGGCTGGAAGCTGTTGTCCCGCTGGTTTCGTGTGTTCTGCCTCGCTTGGCAGCCCGTTGTGAAAAGTTAATATCTGGTCATTGGTCTCGGCCGCATCTCCAAGGCAACTTGGTTCATACCGATCCGGACATGCCTAGATGACTAACTCCCGGCTCCTGTTACGCCGGCTCAGGAGAGCTGTTAACTCCTTCGGCCCAGGTAGGTGGGTGCAGCAGGGCATGGGCAGTGGATGCCCTAAACACCTGGCAAACGCTGGCTTTCTCTTGGCCCCCGCCATCCTCGCTGCTTCGGTGTGCTCCCCAGCCTGGAGAGCAAAGACCTCATCTCTGCGTTAGATCCTTTGCAGTGCAGAAGGGTCTCAGCTGAAGTTTGTTTCTCCTGCAATTATTGTGCTTCATTATCCTTTGGTTTGGGCAGAACGTTGCCTTTGGGATCTAGACTTACTGAAAAATTTCATTTGGAAAAAAAAAAGCACTTGGCTGCGTGCTAGCAATAGACTCTGAAATGGAGCTAAAAGTGAATATTGCGTTTCCTGCAAGCCAAGGGGGGATTTTCCTCCGAGGGGCGGGCGATGTGGTGAGACCACCGCGTTCCCAGCGCGTGTTCGGGGCCCCTGAGCCCTGCGAGACGGAGCGGTACCAGGTCAAACGCGGAGACGCCCGGCGCTGCTGCGGCGCCTGCTCCCTCGCCGATGTGCCTGTTTCTGTGTGGGTTTGTCAGATACGCCCTTACAGCCCCCAGAGGCTCCTTCTGAGTCTCACCAAAAGCTGTAGGAAGGAGGAAAATGAGCCAAATGCCGTTTTTTTTTGCAGTTTGTTTCTCTGGCGGCAGCGCTGAGAGGTGTCGTTGCAGTAGATGATGAGATGTCCTTCTAATCCGCGCCGCTCGCTGGGATGGTCCCACAGCGCCCGGCGATTCCCCGGCGGGGCGAGTGGCTGGTCCCCAACCCAGTGCCAAAGTTTGGCCGTGGGGCTCTTCTTCCAGCCTGGTGTCTGGAAAGCATCCGACCCCGGGAAGGAGTGGGGCTGGGAGGGGGCAGAGCAGGTCTGGCTCCCACCGGCACCAAGCAAAGTCCAGCTTGAGCTTGACGAACGTCTCCAGGCTGTGATGCTGCGCTCTTCCCTTGGGGCGTTTGGATCCCCATGTGGTCCACGTATCCAACCTGGCTGGTGTGACGCTGATTTTCTTGGGGTCCTGGAGGTGCTTTGGCAGGAGCGTAGGCACAGGTCGGGAAAGCACATCGGGTTTTACTGGTGGTGCTCCTGTCCTCCTTGCAGCCTAAGTGGGGTATCGCAGCAGAAATGCAGGGTCAGGATAGCCCTGAGGATCGCTAAGGTGTGCAAACCCAAAACAAGCAAGTTTGCTGATGACACAAAACTGGGAGGAGGGGTGGACACACAAGCAGGCTGTGCTGCCATCCAGCGAGACCTGGACAGGCTGAAGAGTTGGGTGCAGAGGAACCTGGTGAAGTTCAACAAGGGCAAGTGCAGGGTCCTGTACCTGGGGAGGAACAACCCCAGGCACCAGTACAGGCTTGGGGCGGACCTGCTGGAGAGCAGCTCTGTGGAGAGGGACCTGGGTGTCCTGGTAGACAACAGGTTGACCATGAGCCAGCAGCGTGCCCTGGCTGCCAAGAAGGCCAGTGGGATCCTGGGGTGCATTAGGAGGAGTGTGGCCAGCAGGACGAGGGAGGTTCTCCTTCCCCTCTACACTGCCCTGGTGAGGCCCCATCTGCAGTGCTCTGTCCAGTTCTGGGCTCCCCAGTTCAAGAAAGATGAGGAGCTACTGGAGAGAGTCCAGCGGAGGGCTGCGAGGATGATGAGGGGGCTGGAGCATCTCTCCTACGAGGAGAGGCTGAGGGAGCTGGGCTTGTTCAGCCTGGAGAAGAGAAGGCTGAGAGGGGACCTTAGAAATGCCTCTAAATATCTGCAGGGTGGGGGTCAGGAGGACGGGGCCAGACTCTTTCCAGTGGTGCCCAGCGACAGGACAAGGGGCAATGGGCACAAACTGAAGCAGAGGAAGTTCCGTCTGAAGATGAGGAAGAACTTCTTCCCTCTGAGGGTGACAGAGCCCTGGAACAGTCTGCCCAGGGAGGCTGTGGAGTCTCCTTCTCTGGAGATATTCCAGACCCGCCTGGACGCGGTGCTGTGCAGCCTGCTGTGGGTGACCCTGCTTGGGCAGGGGGTTGGGCTGGGTGACCCACAGAGGGCCCTTCCAACCCCCAACGTTCTGTGATTCTGTGAAACCGTGATGATTTTTGAACGCCTGATGCGTTTTGGGAGATCCGTTACACTGAGACCTTAGGCAGAGAATGAAACACGCTGGGAACGTGAACCTGCCGTGACTCGTGACCATGCCTGAGCGGCCGGACGAGGCTGCTCGCCGCAGCGGCGGTTGTGCGCTGTGGAAGAGCTCGTTAGAGAAATCTCGGAGAGATTACCCTGAGGACCTGGGGTACGGGTCGGTCGGAGACTGCTACCCCGTGCACCAAGTATGAAACCCTCGGTCTCGCCAGCCTCCCTCCTCCGGGCGCTGCGTTCCCTTCCCGGAGAAGGCAAACTGCTGCAGGACTGTTTGAAATGTGGCTGCTATAACTCTTAAATTTTAATAATAGATTACCATTAGTGTCAGCCTTATATAATGCACACCTCATTATTGCTTACTCAGAATAATTTCTCAGCCTCCTTATAGAACCTTGGAACTTTATTTGCTGAGTATAAAATATGCAGAAATGCATGAATAGTTTTAAGACTGGGTACCCTAAACTAACACAGCGTGCTTTTTTTTTTCCCTACACCATGATTGAAGTCAAATTAACATATTTACCTTCAGTGCTCCCAGGAGTAGCATTAAAAAATTCAAGAGGTGATTCAGAATAGTCTCCAATTTACGGTGTTTAAAGCTGGGTTTCATTTCTCAATAAAACCATGCCAACGCTTGACTCCCTTTCAGCTGTGCAGCCTCTTGCCTCCCCGTGCAGGCCCTTGGACTTCGCAACAGATGGGAGCAGTGTTATTACCGCTGCCTTCCCAAAAGGAAGCTTTTTATTGTATTTTATTGGTTTTTCGGGATGGAGGAGGAAAGCAGGGACAGAGAAGAAAGGAGGGAATGAGTTATAACAGACAGCACGGAAGCGTAGCTGCTATTGTAACGTGGAAGAAGGAAAAGCATCGAGCGTGATTTGGTCTCGCTGCCTGCGAGCGCCGGTTCGCTGTGTGACGTTGGCTACGTTATCGTGCTCGGCCTCAGCGTATCTGTGTGTGATAACCCATTTCCTAGGGCAAATCACGAAGCTTCATTTTTGCTGTATGTTGACATCTTCCCAGGAAGAAAAGCCATGTCAGTGCGGGGGTAGGAAATGGAAACGGTTGCTTTATTGCCCAGCGGTTTCTTTCTTCTTATCAGCGATGACCCAGGAGCTGTCCTGTGCCGTGATTTATTCCTACAGCTATAGGACACGGCTCCTGTAGCTCCCTGCATGTCAGACCCCACGACAGTCGGGTTCAGGGGTGCAAATTTCTGCTCCGAAGCCCCGGACTGCTCCGCCATTGCCTCTGCCATGGGCTGCTCTGGGGAAGCGCCATCTCTTCGGCACATCAGGGCTGCAGGGAAGGCATCCACCCCATCCCGTCGGTTTTCCTGACCAGGCAATAAATATTCTGGGGAGAGGGTCTGTGTAACGACCCCGGCACTCGGAGTCGGTGCCCTCCAAGGGGAACAACGTTGCCTGAAAATCTTGTGTGCCATGGACTAGAGATATTTGCAGCGGCTTTTTTTTTTTCTTCCATGCCTGCTCCTAGATTGGGAAGTTATTTCAGCAGATGTTGTTTCCTAAGAAGATGGGTTGATGCTTGGTGGTTAGAACGGTGTGGCAAAAAAGCTTATTTGTGCGAGGGTTTGGCAAATTGCCTTGCAAGTGTTACAGAGCGTTGCAGCAAATTTCCTGGGTTTCGCAATCGTGATGGTTCTGGTTTAACTGGCCAGAAAGATTTTCAAAAACACAAAAAGAAATGGAAAAATAGAGGCAAAATCAGCTTTTTTGCTGCAAAAAGCTGAAGGACCTCAAGTCTGGGGTGAGAGGTCTCCAAGGCGTCCGAGCAAGTAACTGGGCAGGTTGCAGAGTTTTATCGTCTTTTAATTGATGAACCCACCAGAACGAGCCCCTGTTAGAAATAAAAAGTAATTCCCAGGCGAAGAGTTCCCTGGGGAGCAGGGATGTTTCTCCCTCCCAGTTCTGAGGAATGGGGAGGTCTTTGCAGGGCTGCTAGAGGGGGGGGGGGCACGTTTGCGGTGTGCAGAGCCCCCTCTGCTCCGAGGGCAGGGGTCTCGGGAGGTGGCAGGTCCCTGCTCTGGCATGGCAGCTCTGTTCTCAGCCCCTGTGGGCCGTGTTCCCGTGGTTTGTCCTGGCAGACCAGTGTCCGGCGCCGGGGGGGCTGCCCGGGGCTGCTCTCGTCCCGCTCTGCCAGCAGCGTGCTGCTGGGACGGTGCTGCTGAGCCGGGGTCCCTCTCTGGGGTCACCCCCTGCTCACACGCACGTGGTGCCCAGCCCCGCTGCTGCTTTTCTCATGGTGAAGGACCAAGGCTTCTGCTCTGGGTTCCCCACTTTGGGGCCAAGCGAGGTGGCTGCCGGCTCCCCCCACGCTGCATCTGCTCCAGCTCCCCGGGATCGCGGGCACCGCACCGGCAGGCGATAGAGAAAGGAGGGGAGATGTGTTTCGGGCGCTTGTGAACCGCGTCTGTGGAAGGTGCAGGTGGAAACAGGGCCTGGGCGGAGAAACGGGATCTGGGCTCCCCAGTTCAGGAAAGATGAGGAGCTACTGGAGAGAGTCCAGCGGAGGGCTGCGAGGATGAGGAGGGGACTGGAGCATCTCTCCTACAAGGAGAGGCTGAGGGAGCTGGGCTTGTTCAGCCTGGAGAAGAGAAGGCTGAGAGGGGACCTTCGAAATGCCTCTAAATATCTGCAGGGTGGGGGTCAGGAGGACGGGGCCAGACTCTTTCCAGTGGTGCCCAGCGACAGGACAAGGGGCAAGGGGCACAAACTGAAGCAGAGGAAGCTCCATCTGAAGATGAGGAAGAACTTCTTCCCTCTGAGGGTGACGGAGCCCTGGCCCAGGCTGCCCAGGGAGGCTGTGGAGTCTCCTTCTCTGGAGATATTCCAGCCCCGCCTGGATGCGGTGCTGTGCAGCCTGCTGTGGGTGACCCTGCTTGTGCAGGGGGTTGGGCTGGGTGACCCACAGAGGTCCCTGCCAACCCCCACCATGCTGTGATTCTGTGATAATATTGGTGCGATGAGTCCTGCGGCTCCATACGGCGACGGTCGCATCGTGCGTCTCGCTGACCGCACGCCGGCTCGGTGGGGAAAGCTGCCTGACCCTGGCCTCGCCCGCTGGCATCCCAACTGCCGGCATCAGGACTGCTCCCCATTGCTGCCACGGCTTGCGGGCACCAATCCTGCCCGTGGCCGGTGGAGGTGGGAGCTGCTCTGAGCTGGGAGGACAAGGAGCAGCCGCAGTCTGCACAGAGTGAAGCCGGCAATCCGGTGAGAACGGCGGGCGCGCAGGAAAATGCAAATCAGGTGTTGCTATTTCGAAGAGCATCGCTGTCAAAAGACTTTTACTGCGTGGAAAAGCGCGACGGCGATGAACTGCGGCTGGCGGAAAAGCCTGGGGCTCCCCTGGGCGCCTCGGCAGTGCCCGCCCTCGGGGTGCTCCGGGGAGGGGTGGCCGTGGTGCCATCCTGCAGCCGGGCCCGCGGTCCTGTGCCGCGGAGAAAGCCGGTTTCTGGGTCTGAGTCCCCGGGGCCACGTGTCGGCACAGCCACACTCAGGCATCGGCCAGCGCCGCATCCCCGCGCCGCTGCTTAAATCGCTAATTAGATTCCATCCGAGCAGCAGCATAAACCGGGAATAAATGGACTTGGCTTCATAAACTTAGCGCTTAAATATTTTCCCAGGCAGGAAAAAAAAAAAACATTTGCTTTCCATGCAAAACATATAAATCTTGGAAAAGTTCCCGAAGTTGCGTGTTTGCCTGTTCCGATCTGTTCCTTTGTAGAGCAGACGTGGTTATTCCCCTGCAGAATTATTTTTCTTTTGAAAAGGAAGCGGAGTTGTTTGCGAGGAAGACATTTTAAGCGACTGCCGGGGATGAACAGGAGTGCGGGGAGAGTCAGGTTTAATGACGATTGCTTCGCTTTGCTTGATCGCCGCTGTTGGAAATGAAGCTCCTCGTCCCCTCCCCGCAAGGACGAACCACAAATGCTGCTTTTACCGTTGGGTTTTGGGGCTCTTTCTGCTCGTCTTAGGAGTTTTATTGAAACATCTATCTGGTCGCTAGTTTCTTTTTAATCCTACCAAAATGCAAGAGCTGTTACTGGAGTTTATTTAAGGCGACAGAATCTTTGCGTAGTTGGAATTGCGGATGCTGTAGGGATCGCAGGCGCTCTCCTTCCTCCCTGGCGTCCCCGGTGCAGAAGGCGCCGCGGCCGGGTGCTCCGCTCCTTCTTGAGCCGGTGCGGGCGAGGGGGGAGCAGGAAGGGAGTCAGGGCTCTGCCTGGAGTGGGGGGGCTGGCGGTGCCGCTCGGCCCTTTCCCCTTCGCTGCGGTGGCAGGGGAGGGGAGCCCGAGGGAAACAGGGGGCTGACACCCAACGAGGGGGCTTCTGCCTCCGGCCACCAGCACCGCTCGCCCAGGATGGAGATTTCCAGAGTGATGGGTGAGATTTCTGCAGAAAGAGCCATCTGTTAGTTCCTGCACTGCCCCCTCCCCACAAACCCCACCATAACTGTGTAAATATAGAGATACATATATTTATTTTGGCATATAATCACCATTTTGCATAAAATCCCTGAGGAGCTGCTGGGGAGACCCCTCACTGAGGGTGACGGAGCCCTGGCCCCGGCTGCCCAGGGAGGCTGTGGAGTCTCCTTCTCTGGAGATATTCAAGCCCCACCTGGACGCGGTGCTGTGCAGCCTGCTCTGGGTGACCCTGCTTCGGCAGGGGGTTGGGGTGGGTGACCCACAGAGGGCCCTGCCAACCCCCACCATGCTGGGATTCGGTGAGTCTGTCACAGCGGCCGGCACAGTGTGCAGCCCGCGCTGGCATCGCCCCGTCCCCATCCTGGGGGTGCGGCGGGGGGGGGCAGCACCCCCAGCCCCGAGGCACCAAGACCCAGTTGGGGACTGGAGATGGAGCAGCGGGTCTGTGGTGACTGTCCTGCCTGGAACGGGTCAGGTTTTGGCATGAGGACGAGTGAAATGAGTATGGTGGTCCCATCATTGGATGGACTGTCAAAACACAATCATCGAGGGTTTCTCGGCGGTGGGATAAGGTGGGGTTGGGGTGCCCCAAGAAGAATTTGCCCGGGACAGCGGAGTGCTGGAGGAGGCTTTCCAGCATGCTGGCCCTTCCTGAGCACCACGAATGTATGGACACACCATCCCTGGAGGGGTTCAAAAACCGTGTAGATGTGGCGCTTCGGGACATGGCTGAGCAGGCGTGGTGGGGTTGGGCTGACGGTTGGACTTGATGACCTCAGAGGTCTTTCCCAACCTTAATGATTCTGTGAAAGAAGCTAGAAAATAAAAACACAGAGCAGTCTCCTATGCAGAGGAAAAGGGAAACCAATAACCATCCTACAGCTTCTCTCCCTGAGCGTTTTCCGTGTGTTTTGCTGTCATTAATAGTCACCATTCCAGAGCTAGAGATGTTTAATTTGTCTGTGTTCTCCTAACACCTTTCCGTTTCAGAACAGCAGTCACCTCTCCCGGTCTGGCCGGAGGCAGCGGCGGCTGCTGCGCTCCCTCTAACCCAGGAGTGAATCAAAGCAACTTTTTACAAAACAAGATTCTCTCGCTGTTGCAAAAGAGCTTTGGGGAAATCTGGTTTTTGTGGTTAAGGATCTTACTCTGATGCACAAGGAAAATTATGTGTAGCTTTTATTTGGCCCAAAGGATTCTTACAACATGATCCGTATTTCCTTTAATTTGTGGGATTTCTAGTAAATGGGCTTAAAAATAGGTCCGGGCAGGATGCCAGGGTACATATGAACAGCAAAAAGGCTTTGCAGGCTGCGAGCAGCTCGCTTTCACTTCTCCCTCGGCGCGAGCGGGGAGGACGGAGCAAACGCTCACCTTCATGGGTTCAGTTTGGTGACGTCTCTGGAATTCTAGGGAAGCAGACGTTGCAGAAACGATCCTCTTGAACAGAGCCGATGCAGTGTGGTTGCTGAGCTGGACACAGGTCTGGAGAGGGAGCAGGATGAGCTGTAGTGCCTGGGGATGCAGGGGGACCCTCACACAAGTCCCTGGACCCGTTTACTGAGGGGATTCGGGGACCCTCGAAGCCCGGCGTATGAGCAGGAGCAGAACATGGCAATGATACGTGTTGGTTTTTTTTTCCTTTCGGCTTTTCATTCTCAGAAGTCTCTTTAAGCCTTCTGTAAGATGGGAAAAATCTAATAAGGGAGAGTCTGTGGCTCAGAGCCGTGCTCCCAGCCAGGGCGACTGCCGGGTGCCCGGCTCCCTTCGGTGATATTTAGCTGGCTCTTCCTTCAAAATCAGCCTCGTGACCGAACTGACAGTTCAAGTGAATAGAAAATCCATTTTTCCCTGGGGACAGCCACCCACAAAAGCCTTGGGACGTTGGAACGTAGTGGGTTTGTGCAGGTGGAGTCCCAGCAGCAGAGGGAAGGTGAGTGGGGAAGGATGACGGCCGCGCCGTGCGGCAGCCAGCCCGCCTCGCTCCTCGTCCCTCCGCCGGGCAGCGGTGCCGTGCGGCTTCCCAAAGCGTGCAGGTTTTGTCCTACTTTTGCAAAATTTGGTTCGTTTAATTTTAATTAAATCTTTGGGCATAATTCTGTAAAACTTTGAGTGCCGTGGATGCTGCGCCTGTCTGTTACGCGTAGCTTCTTGGGAGGTGAAGAGGAGGAACGGGGAGATGGATGACGAGGAGGAAGGTTTTGAGCTTCCTGGGAGCAGCGGCAGCAGCGTGCTGGACCGGTGCGGCGGGCAAGGAGCGGCGTCTCGGCGCGGGGAAGGGCAGGAGCGTGGCAGCAGAGCCAGGGCTGGGTTGGGCCTGTGGGTCACGGCCACGAGCAACGCACCTCGCAGGGAGCGGCGGGGGGGTGCGAGCTCACACCGTGCCCCTGCCAGTGGTCTTGAACTAAAAACCTGCATTTTCACATGCTGGTGGTGACAGACTTCCATAAAATCAAGAGGACCCCGTTGCCTCATGCAGAGGTAAGCTTGTTAAAGGAAAGTTGTTCGTGCCATTGGTGGTGACGTGCTAATAACACTTTCATCCAAGGATGTTGGGTTGCTTTACCGATATGAAGGCTTCTGACACCTCTGTTGAGGTGGGGGAAGTGGGATTAATTCGGTTGTACAGGTGAGGACACCAGGCCTCAGCTCTGCCCGCCTCGAGCACAGCCTGGCTCCTCGTCCTGTGCCGCGCCGGGACCGGGACCACGCTATTCCCCAAAAGCCAACGACTTCAGAGCTGCCGTGGGAACCGGCCCTCTGGGATCGCGGTGGCTGGGGCCTCCAGTCCCTGGAGCCGTTAACCACAGCACCCGGCTCCCCGCTGCCCTTTCTGCAGGAGGCAGGTGAATTTGCTGTAGCTGTTATAATAAGGGATAACATCCAGGATGCACCTGAAGGGCAGCCGGCTCTGTAATGCCAAGCGGTCCCATGGCATGGAATCACCGGCAACCGGCTCCATAACGCCAAGCCTTCCCATGGGATAGGCATCACCAGCAGCCAGCTCCGCAATGCCAAGCCTTCCCATGGGATAGGCATCACCGGCAGCCGGCTCCGTAATGCCAAGCGGTCCCATGGCATGGAATCACCGTCAGCCGGCTCCATAACGCCAAGCCTTCCCATGGGATAGGCATCACCAGCAGCCAGCTCCGCAATGCCAAGCCTTCCCATGGGATAGGCATCACCGGCAGCCGGCTCCGTAATGCCAAGCTCCACAACACCAAGCCTTCCCATGGGACAGGCATCACCAGTGCTTGAGCAGGATCTTGAGCCTTTTCCCTGGGACGGGTGCCGGTGGGTGCCGGTACCGGTGGGTGCCGCAGGTGTGGGAGCACCGCAGGGCAGCTCCCGGCTCCGAGGGCTCTTCTGCGCTCTGGCAAAAAGCAGAGTGGAGAAAAACACCCTGTGCTACCTCGGCACGGTTTCAGTAGGTTATGAGCAGAAATCTGTTCCTCCTGGACCGGGAGCTGCTGGGTGCCAGCACCCCAAGACACCTCGTAAACCTGGGGGTTTGGCAGCTTCCAGCCCCGGGGCCGCCTTCCCTCCGGCACCGGCTCGTGCTGCCGAAGCACCAACCTCCGGCCAGCCCAGCGCCGCAGCAGAAGTTTAAATTCAAGCTGATTCTTCGAATTTACCTCCTTTGCTGGAGATCAGCTTTCCCGGCTGCCCCGGAGGAGAAGGCTCCCGTTGTGCCTTCCGACGCCAAGGTTAAACGAGCCGCTGCGGCGCGGCGGTGAGTGCGGTTGTTGAGGGGTTGGGAGATGAGCGGGTGCTGGCGCGGGGGCTGCAGCCGGGGCTGGGGCTGGGACGCGTGAGCTCCCCGCGCGAAGCGGGGCCGTCCCCGCTGCACGCGCCTGCGGGCCCCCGTGATTTGGCTTTTTTAAAAATAATTGGGTTTGTGCGTCTGTGGTTGGTTTTCGTTTTGTTTTTTTTTAAAAAAGATTTTTAACTGAGAGCAAATTTAATATTTTCTGTGTCTTGGATGCGTCGTGATTTACATTTGATTTTAGGCATAATTAGAAATGCAAGTAGAGCGCTTTGTGTTTTACCTCTGCTTCAACTATTTATGGCATGATATGCAAATGAAGCAAGCTATGAATATTAAAGCTTAGAGTATGTTACAAAGTATCACTGTCTTTAATGAGTTCGGTAATGGGCACAGGCTTTGCGCAGACGTTAATATGGAGGTGGTTTATGTTGTGTGCCGTCTCCGCGGCGCGGCAGCTACCGACGCCGTGTTCGGTGCCGTCCCGGGAGAGCGGGGCCGTGATTTAAACCCGGCGCGGCCGCGCTCGGTGGGTGCGATTTCCAAGCGTGCCCGTGACAGAGGCGGCTGCGGCTGGCGAAGGGTGTCGACGGATTATTTCACGGCGACTGTTTCAGTTCTCCTCTAGGTCAATCCGTTTCATCTGCCGCAGCGTTGTGGATGGATCGGAGAATATGAAAGCGCTCGTCGACCTTTCAAGGTGGCTTTGCAGCACTGGGAGGGAATCTTAAACACGCTCCTGCCAAAATGGAGCTGCCGCCTCGAGCATCGCGGGGACCCCGAGACGTGAATTGTGCCGTTCCTCGCCCGTTAGACTCATTGATACAGAATCATTTGGGGGTTATTGATGCATCCAAAGGCATGTGTGGGAACATCTCACCTGCTGGGTAGCACAGGGTGGGCTCCCCGGATTAACCCTTTCTCGCCGTAGGAGTCTGGGCAGCCCGGTTGGCACGGTTTGATCTCTAAACCAGTAAAAGGTTTTGTCTCTAAACTGGCGTCCCAGTTATAAAAGAGGAAGGTAACGACGGGTTTGGGCGCTGCGGTGCCTACAGAGATTCCATCCGTGGGCCCTCTGAAGAACAAACCTCTGCTCGAGCCCGGGGGTCCCTGCGGGATGCCGGGGGGCTGCGGGAGGTGGGGGAAGAGCCCAGTCAGATACGGAAAGCAACGGATTTAGCGCCAAACGGGGCTTGGGGAGGGTGGGCGGCGGGGAGGGAGAACGAAGCGTGCCCCAGGGAGTGTGCTTTTCAGATTTGAGGTATTTAAATTACAAATTTTGATGAGGAAGATTGTCAGCAGTATTCACAACAGTGCTTAAATTCTTTTGAAACACTGTCGAGCTGTGCTGTGGCAGTTGAAAAGTTTGGCACACAAGAACTTGGCCCAGAAGTTGCTGCTTGGGTTTTTTTTTTCCTTTAAAACTCAATTCATCTGTATTCAGGGATCCCACATGCTGAAGAAAAAAAACCCACCAGGCTCGCAGTGGCTGGAGACAGACCCCTGTGTGTGAGGGAAGCTGCAGAAGTGATTGATCTCGAATATTAGGGGGTTTCCGTGTCGGTTAACGAGCATTAATAACTATTTATACGTGTGTATTTAATAAAAAAAAAAAAGACTTCTGTAGCGCTTGTTTCTACTCAGAAAAACATGCAGCAAGCTAAACTGGGATTTAGAATATGCTTGTTATCCACTGGGTTATATGGTGAGGGGACTGGAGCATCTCTCCTATGAGGAGAGGCTGAGGGAGCTGGGCTTGTTCAGCCTGGAGAAGAGAAGGCTGAGAGGGGACCTTAGAAATGCCTCTAAATATCTGCAGGGTGGGGGTCAGGAGGACGGGGCCAGACTCTTTCCAGTGGTGCCCAGCGACAGGACAAGGGGCAATGGGCACAAACTGAAGCAGAGGAAGCTCCAGCTGAACCCGAGGAAGAACTTCTTCCCTCTGAGGGTGACGGAGCCCTGGCCCAGGCTGCCCAGGGAGGCTGTGGAGTCTCCTTCTCTGGAGATATTCCAGCCCCGCCTGGACGTGGTGCTGTGCAGCCTGCTGTGGGTGACCCTGCTTGGGCAGGGGGTTGGGCTGGGTGACCCACAGAGGTCCCTGCCAACCCCCACCATGCTGGGATTCTGTGATTCTGTGATTCTGTGATTAATCCGTATGCATTAGCTCTACCTGCTTGCTTTGATGGCTTGGTTGGAGTTCGTTGGTGTGGGATCAGCTCGGCGCTCGCAGCCGTGTTGTGAGCGCTGGGGAGACTCTTGCCTCCGAGCTCGGAGCCTCCTCTGCTGCCGGAGGCTTGGATCACCACAAGAGCCCCGAGGTGACGCGGCCTGGGCTGTGCTTTGGCTGGAGCTGTGCGTCCGCGGGGCTCCCCCGGGACCTTGGCTCTCGGCTGTGGCACGGCCGCACAGACCTGGGAGATGTTAGTGGTGGTGGCTCTGAAGTCATACTTGACCATATATTGTATATATATAGTAATGTTATATATATAATATAATCACCATATATAATCTATGTTATAGTATCATATATATGTATATAATGTCATATTTTGGGCTGCAGTGTTGTCGTGGGGTGTTTTAGGGCACGCTCCAGACATCGTCACGCTCTGGAGCTTTGGGCAGAGTTTGTTGGACCGGTGACGGGTTTTGTTGCAAGAGCGAGAAGTCAGAAATGAGAAGTCAGTGCTGAGCCCCATACCCATCCCTGCTTGGTGCTGCGATCCTGAGGTGGGAGCTGACTCTGCGGGGGGGTTTGTCCCCCGAGAAGGGGGGAGACAGAGTTGTTTGCTGGAGCGCAAGCAGTAAACGCGGTGTGTAGGAGACGCGGGTCTTCTGCTTTGTCCCCCCGGCCGGGGGGAGGTGGACAGCAGGTTGAGGTGACCACCTCATGCCACAAATTCCAGGTTTCTCAGGGTTTTTTGCTCAAAGATCAGAAACGTCAGTTGTGAAAAACGCCCTGTGCAGTGGAGTATGTGCGTCTGTAAACCTGCAGCTACAGAGTGGAATTTCTGCAGTCTGTGACTTCCCTTTCGGCAAGCTTGTGTTTCCATTAAGGATCCGGCTCAGATGCGATTGTAGCTTCGCTTTATGGAGTATTAAAAGTTTAATGTACAAAGGTCTGCCCTCGCCAGAACTTTTTGGCAGTGTTGTTTTCCAGTGCTGAGAAGCCTGCAGAAACACGGAGATCCCGATAGATCCCGACAGCCGCCCGGGCTCAGCTCTTGAAGGGTTAATTGTATTAGGCCTGCTTTTTTTTTTTCTTTCTTTCTTTTAAATCAGGGAGAATAAGCTGTAGCCAAAAGTAAAAGTCATTAATTTGAAGACAGAGATGTAAGCAAAGTTTCCTTCCCCTCTGCAGGTTGGGCAGGGTAGGCTATGCAGTAATTGAAAAGTAAAGGCAATTGAATTGCAGGCTCCTGTCCAAACCCAGCGCGATTTCTGCTGCTGCTTTTTTTTTTTTTTTTTACAACCTCCATTGCATCAGAACTAGGCAGTATTCCTGATGTTCTCATGTGTGTTAATGCTGACTCACAGACTAACTTGCACAAGAAAAAAAAACACACAGGCAGCTCCACCATACTAGGTAATGAGCTCTCGCAAGAAGCAGCGGCTGATGTTTTGTAAGCTTTTTTTTTTAATTGACCTTTTCAGCTATTTACTTTATTTTAAGGCTTGCTGTTCTGTGGTGGCACGCCGGCAGGACTGAGTCATGCATGTTATATATTGCTAGCTGGGCTGTTGTGTGCTGGGAGCGAGGAGAATACAATTCAGCATGGCACTTGTCTTCCTGATGCGTTACGGACGTGGATTCGTGTTTGCGATGGGGTGCGGGCAGCGCAGGCTTTGCGGGAGGCACGGTAGCGGGGTGCCGGCTGCTTTCTGGTGGACGCAACTTCCTCGGGGTCTTGAGCTTTGATTGGATTTTATTAGATTGCAACGAATTAAATTCTGCAGAATAACTGCAGAATTTTTAATTTTTTAATCCGTGTCTCTCTTGCAGCAATCTGCCAAAAAAAATAAAATGTTGCGTTTTCTATTTTTGCTTCTCCTTGCTTTGAGAGCTCTAAAAATCAGTGATGGATGGGGGGGGGGGGGGGGGGGGGAATTAAAAGAAGAATGGCAGTAGCACGCCTCGCCTTGGCTGCAGGAGTGCCCTTTCGCGGGGTGGGTGACCTCACGCAGCGGCGTTGCGCCCGCCGCCTCACCTTGCAGCAGGACCCAGCCGGGGGGCTGCTGCCGGGGTCCCCGGGGAGAGCACCCGGGGTCCCCCAGCAGAGCTGCCAGCGCCCCGGGCTGCGTCGGCAGCCTGCCTTTAATTCACTTTTCCATCTTTCCGCCCATTCCCCTGCCCCAGCCGCCGCGTCTTTACTTTCGCTGCGAACTTTTAGGGTTGGGAAGCGAAGGTGGCTCCGTGCCGCGGGCTGCGTCGCTGCCGTGCTGCTGAGTAATATTTGCAAATTCAAGTTGCTGTTATCTTCGTGAGGCAGAAATCGGCTGCTTTCACCCACTGCCACTGGCTGCCACGCTAAAAATAGGGTAGGTTAGCGCCGCTCGCAGCACTGCGAACACCAACACTTCGGAGCTGCAGCAACGGACGCTGCGGAAGAGAAGAGGACTCCGGGCATGACCGTCACTGGGTTGCCAGCCTTCACCTTCTCTCCTTTCCCCCGCCGCAGACGGGCGTGAAGCCGCGCGGGCACGCGCCGCGTTTCCCAGTTGCGCCCCAGTCCCTCTCCCTGCCCCGACCCCCGGCGCGGGGTTGGGCTTGGGGGGTGCGAAGACTTTTTCGTTTTCGCTTCGGGGTTCCCCGACGGAGCGAGCTGCGGTGCCTGGGGGGGTGCACGGCGCAGACCCGGAGCGCGCTTTATTTGACTTTATTTAACTCTTTGGTTGAAGGCGTTATGGCAGCTCGGTGCTCGGGGAGTGGGACTTCGCCACCCAGCCTTGCAGTTCGCTGTTGCGTATTTTCCTTCGGGCTTACGTAAAAAGTGCGTTTCCTTTTCTTGAAAAAGGGGGGGGGACACACCCCAAACCCCTGTAGTTAGAGCTGGGTGGGCGGCAGCCCTGTGCGCGGGGTGGCGGGGGGCTTTGGGGAGCCCCTGCCACCCTCCAGCCCAAGGGTGGGACTTTCCCCCCCTTCTCCTCATTTACAGAAGAAAGGGAAGGTTCCTTTGACCCTCGGGGGCCCTCAAGGGCAGGACTTTTCAGCTCCTTTCTTTGGAGGGGCTCGGGGGGCCGGGTGGGGTGACAGCCCCCGGCCGCTTTGTCTCCCACCCGGGAGGGTCCCACTGCCTTTGTCCTGTCCCAGCACAGCCCAGCGCAGCCCAGCACAGCCCAGCGCACCTTCCCGCGGGAAACCGGGGGCTTGGGGGGCTTGGGGGGGGGGAGAGTGAAGTCTCCAAGTCTCTTTGTATGTTGGCTAAGGAAAATTGAAATGCATTGTCTAATTATTTCTGATTACTCCTGGGGGAGCTCTGATGCCAGCGTCGTCTTCTAGGGCGATGCTTTTTTCCTTTGTTGTTGTCAGCTCGCCCCGAACTTTCAGGCCTCGGAGCAGGAAAATAGTTTCGAAAAGAGCAAACCTGCTTTTCCTCCCCCCCGCCCCGAACATGTGAACACAGAAACTGAGAATTCTCAAACTCTCATGGAAGTTGTATCGAATAACAGCCGCCTTTTTTATGAACGTCTTGTGACAAAGGCTATGACTTTACAAAAACCACGCAGACGTGTACACATTGTCCTGCTCTGTCCGAGAGCTGGAGGAGAGAGGCTGCCATCAGAAAACGGAGTGGTGCTTTGCTGGAAGCGTCACGAATATTAAATAATCGGGGGGGGAGCTGGCTGGGTTTCATCCCATTTTCTCCAGGTTCTCCTGTTGGGTAGGAGGTGCCCACCCGATGATCCGTCACCTGTAGGGCAGGGCAGCCCGAAGGGGACTGGATTTTTTGGGGTGGATTTTTTGGGGTGACAACAGCGCTGGGGGCTCCTCCTGCCCCCCGGGGACACAGCTCAGCCTGGGAGACGAGACTGCAAAATGCAGTGTACAGCTGTAGTTGCTAAGGTCGTTGTTCCTGCAGCACAGCTCTTCCTGGGTCAGATGGACTGAAGCCATTTTGGACCATTCAAAAGTCACTTGGTGCTCTATTAAAAAAAATAAAAAAGTCATATTTAGTAGAGGAGATTTTTAAGTTAGATGTTATCAAGCATTACTGCATTCACTATTCTAGTCAGAGTAATACTTTGTTGTTGTTTCTAGGGGATGTGAGGTCTGGTGGTGAGCAGGTTCTCCTTGGCTTTCAAGACTGCCTTCTTTTATTTCTTGGATTTTGGGGGGGATTTTGGCTTGTTGGTGGTTTTGGGTTGGGTTTGATTTTTGCCTGTAGTCTGGTCATAAAAAGTGAGGGGCAAAGGAAGAAACAAAAATCCAGCAGTCCTGGCCTATGGTTTATTGAAGTGGTTTGGACTTTCGGAGCTCACTGGTACGGCTTTGCTCGTGTTCCTCGGGGCGGTTTCTAAACCACACACAGTTACTTCTTTCATCATTTCCCTGTAAGCATGTTTCAAGGCCTCTTTCCTCCAGGAGAACTGGAGGTTTAGACCATCACCAAGTGCCACCAGCCAGCTCTCCTGCTTGCTCAGCCGCTTTGTGACCAGCAGCTACGAAATTTGCTGGAATGGGAGAAGAGGCCGCTGGGAGCTGGAGTGAGGTGATTTTGGGGGTGGGATGCCTTCGGGGTGGCCAGGCCAGGCTGCAGTCTGGTGGAAGACATACCCTGGGAGGGGTCGGTTGTGTGGAGCATCTTGGTTCAAACTCTGAAGTCTCATGGGAGGTTTTACGTGAAATCTGCCAATAATTTGCTAGGCTGTGGCACTCTGGTGCTTCTCACCGGCTTGAATTTATCCTGAACCGGCACAATTTCGGTGTTTTTAGAGGGACACGGGTTCCTCCTGGCATGCCTAGCTTGTTTATAGAGCAGATTCTAAGCAGTATTAATAATTGATACCTATTTGAAGTTGGTTTGTTCTGTGCTACCAAGCTGTCCTTGGCTGGTCCCACTCAGCCTGCCGTGTTGGGTTTCTCCAAGGCAGGGGGTTGTGAGTGGGTCCAAGCAGGTCCCACCCAGCACCTGCCTGGTCCCTCCAGCTCTAAGGGAGCTCTTGCTGGAAGAGAAGAGGAGGAGATCCTGCTCCACCTGGCATGGTCCCCACAGCTCTAAGGGAGCCCTTGCTGGAAGAGAAGAGGAGGAGATCCTTCTCTACCTGGCATGGTCTGCCATCCACATGGACTCCGCTCTTCCTGAGTGGAGAAGTTATGTTTCTATAAAGGGCATTTAATTTCAGTAATTTTCACAGATCTGGAGGGGATCTGTGTTTGCCAGGGCAGACTCCTTTCCTTCTCCAACAGAGGCTGGTGGTGTCATGGTTGGGAGAGGTCTTGGGCTCTTGGCCTTGGCTGTTGCAGTGTCATCTCTGACCTCCTCGCCAGGATGTCACCTTGGTCCCCTCTCGGTGCCTTAGCCTCCTCAGCAACACCAGGCAGAGATCTCATGGACCTGACACCGGGTTTGGATGAACCCATCAAGCGCTCCCGATGGAGGTCCTGCAGGCCCTCGGCTGGCAGCCTCGTGGCTCTGCCGAGCTGGGAGGCTGCGGGTCCGGTGGGATGCGGAGCAGAAGTGTCCGTGCCGTTTGCTGGGAGAGCAGGGGAAGGCAGCCAGCCCCTGGGCACTTGGGAGCAGCAGCAGTTTGCTGCTCTGGAGTTGAACTTCAGGCACCCAACGTCGGTTTGGACGTTGGAAGCGGAGATGTGAGCACGGTGGGCAGGGATGGGTGACGGCGGGGCATCACCGGCCCCGTCTGCACTCCCTACCGTTATCCTCCTCTAAGGCTGGCTTCTGCTCTCCTCGCGAATTTTAACGGTGTGTGAGCAGCCGAGCAGAGCGATTGAAACAAATCCGGGAGCAACAGCAGAAATAAAACCGCTCTGGGCAAGGGAGAAGTGAGCAAAGTGAGGCCCCACCCTCTTTCCCAGCAAAAAGCACCAAACATGCTCAATAAATGCGAAGGTAATTTAAAATCTGAATCCAGGAGACAATGTGACTAGGATTTCATTACTTAAGCAAATGGATTTGCTTTTAGTGGATTCAGCCACAGACTGAAAGAAGCTTCCCCCAAGGGGTAAACATTTTTCCTGCCTTTGAAAGGCTTTCTGGGGGGTGGGGGGACGGGGGACGCGCTCTGCCCAAGGAGCACCTGGATTTGGGGCAGATTTGGGCATTCCCATAGCTGTCCTTTGGGGCTGGGGGGATGCTGGGGGATACTGAAGGATTCTGGGGGGATGCTGGGGGATACTGGGGGATGCTGAGGGGATGCTGGGGGGATTCTGGGGGATGCTCGCCGCCCCGTGCCTTTCCCCAGCCGCAGGAGTTAACCAGCAGCAGTGCCAGCTCTGCAGACTGTTTGGAATAGTTTAAATGCTTTGACACTCTGGATGTACTAGATGGCAGGGGAGGCAGTTTACAGCGTAATTCATATGCAAAACTGCACTATAAATTTAAAACCTGTCTCAGTTGCCGTGGCACCACTAAGCATTTCATCAGCATACAGTACAGTATTTCTGCCATCTTTGTTTGCATTGCAGTGACTCATCAAAAGTCTGTCTTGTACCAACACTGAGAGCATTCCTCTGGCACTGATATTTCTCTGTTTTTAAAGCTTCGGTTTGAAACTGGCATTTACTTCAGGTCCCTAATCAAAGGGCTCTATTCATCGCGGAGAGCAGCCTGAATGTTAATCTGCATCCGGCCTATTCATTTAGATGCTGTGCGCTGCCGGGGAGATTTGACTTGGGAAAAGCTTGAGCTGCAGCACAGACAAACCCCGGGTTTGATACTATAGATTTTTTTTTTTTTTTTTTAAATTTTCCCCTCCCCTGGGCGCTCGGCATCGCTGCGTATCGTGATACAGAGGGACCAGAGCCCTTCGGCGAGCGGCCGCGCCGGCGACGGGCGCTGCTGAAGGTACGTTCGCTCCCGGCCGGGTGAGGGGACCGGCAACTTCCCCGCTTGGAAGAATTTTTTTTTAACCATGCAGATACAATTAAATTGGCTCCGAGTGTGTTCCCTTTTCTTCCTGTTACCCCGTGGCCTTGCAGATAGGACTTTTTTTTTTTTTCCTCAGCAGTGGGAACAGAGCAGCTCTTTGTGGGTTATTATTTTCTTTTCAGAGATTTTTTTTCTTTTCTCTTTCTCAGATAAACTTCTTTTTTTTTTTTTTCCTTTCCTTTTTTTTTTATATTGTTCTTACCAGCTTTCGGTACGAGTTAAAACGTAGTTTTTCTTCGGTAGCGTTGAAGGCAAACGGGATTTTCGATCTCCTGGACTTGTGCGTGGAGCCCGCGGGGGGGCCGGGGGGGTCTGGGCGCCGGCGGCTGGCGGTGAACCCGCAGCGCTTTGCTGCGCTGGAGTTTGGGGCTGCGCGAAGGCTACCTGCGGCCGGAGCTCCCGCCGCACGCCGGGCGTTCGCTGGGCGCCGCGACGAGGAATTGTCCCCGCGGCCCAGAGGTACAGCTGGCCTTCGGGAGCCGCCGCGCTGGGACGCCGAGCCCGAGCCGTCGCCTCCAGCCCGTGGCGCGGGAGGGTGCTCGGGGGGTCCTCGAGGCGGCTCGGCTGGCGCCGGTACCCCCAGCTGGGGTGATGGGCTGGGGGCTGCGGCCGCGGGAGGGGCCGGGCTGGGACCCCCATCCCCACCTTGGGTTTAGGGGGGGAGAATAAGAAGACAAGTTGGCAGGTGGCTGGCGGCGGCGCGGTGGTTTGTTTTATCGGGGCTCAGATATCTGGCTTAATTTGGAGATCAGGCTCGTTTTGTTGGAGGATGGATCTGCTGCGAAGGGGTTTCACTGCTGAGACGCTCCCTCCTCCTGGTGCAGAGGGGAAGGTTGCTTTTCAAAGTGCTTTTTGCTGGGAGCTGTCGCCCCGGCAGAATCCTGTATTTATTTGAGGCAGAATGGCACATTGTTTTATAAATATCTTTTCTGTAGTTTGAACAGAGCTGCTGGTTGTTGTGTTTCTTATATAATGCTGCCCAGGAGCTGTCTGCCTGTCTCACGTTTGCGGTACCGTTCACTCCTCTCCCATTACCGTTCAGATTTTCCTGCATAAAGTAAAACCCCCGGGGGAATAAAATCAGTGGTGCTTGTTTAAACAGACCTCAACTTGAAGAAAATACTTGCGTTTTTGGAACATCCTTTGCCATCCAGCAATAGCATTTCCAACCTTGTTTGAAAACATCGATAAGTAATTTTTAGAAGCGGCTGCTTTTCCGCACCGGCTCTCAGAGCTTAGCTTCGAGCCTTTGATGTCGGGTGAGGTGGGTTCCTCTGCTTCTGCCTGCCTCGGTGAACTGTCTAAAAACGCTGTGCCTCTCTCCCTGCCTTCTCCGTTTTTCAGATGTGCCCTACTTTGGATATTCCTGCAGTGAATGTCTGAGGAGCTCCAACCGATCCTGAGCCATGTCGCAGATGTTGCACATAGAGATTCCCAACTTCGGGAACACCGTTCTGGGCTGCCTGAACGAGCAGCGGCTGCTGGGGCTGTACTGCGATGTCTCCATCGTGGTGAAGGGCCAAGCCTTCAAGGCGCACCGGGCGGTCCTGGCCGCCAGCAGCCTCTACTTCCGAGACTTGTTCAGTGGGAACAGCAAAAACGCCTTCGAGCTGCCGGGTACCGTCCCCCCCGCTTGCTTCCAGCAGATCCTCTCCTTCTGCTACACCGGGAAGCTGACCATGGCGGCGAGCGAGCAGCTGGTGGTGATGTACACGGCGGGCTTCCTGCAGATCCAGCACATCGTGGAGAAAGGGACGGACTTGATGTTCAAGGTTAGCTCTCCCCACTGTGACTCTCAGACCACCATGATCGAAGACCCCAGCTCGGAGCCGCAGAGCCCCTGCAACCAGCTGCAGTCGGCCTCGGCGTCCTACGTCATGTCCCCCTCCATGCCCATCCCGCTCCTCACGCGTGTCAAACACGAGAACCTCGAGCTGCAGGCAGCTGCCCTGCCCGGCCTGCCCGGCAAGCGGCCCCTCGAGCCCGGCGCCCGGGAAGGGGCCGGCGCCGGCGGCCCCAACGCCACTTCCCTCAAGCTCTCCCGTGTCTCCTACTACGGGATGCCCAACCTGGCCACCCTCATCCCCAACGTCCAGCAGGTCCAGTACTCGCAGGGGGAGCGGACGAGCCCCGGCGCCAGCAGCATTCCCACCACCGACAGCCCCACCTCCTACCACAACGAGGAGGACGAGGAGGACGACGAGGCGTACGACACCATGGTGGAGGAGCAGTACGGGCAGATGTACATCAAGTCCTCAGGAGGCTACTCGGGTAATGGAGGGTCTCTCTCCTTGGGTTTTCTGCTCTCCTTCAACGGTCTCTTGGTCCTTCTCCAGCCACCTCGGGTAGTTTTGGGCTTGTTCATCAGGCTTTTGTTTTCAGGGGGCCTTGTTTGGTTTTTTATGTAGTGTGGCGCAGAAAGCGATGCACGTGGTGGGCTGGGCGCTGGTGGCCGGGTGTGGCACGGGCAGGTCCCCCCCTGCCATCGCTCGTGGGCTGTGTCCCCAGCTGAGAGGCTCTGTAGATAAGAGGGGCAATGTCACGCGCCACGGCCAGCTTGGCCCTTCGCTTTTCGGCTGAGGCTGCTGACAAGGAGCCTGGCGGCTCTGTGACAGTCCCGTGGCGATGGCCGAGCTCAGCTGCCGTGGGTCAGCCGAGAGGGATGGTCAGCCGCGGGAAGGGTGCCCCGGGCCGGCGGAGGTTGGGTGGTCGGTCTGGGAGTTAGTGCAAGGCACGTTCCCTCTGTCCTGGCCTTTTGGAGGAAGACTTTTTAAAAAGTGATGAACGTATGACATTTGGAGGAAGGGGGAAAAACACCAAGTAAGTAATTTTCATAGAGGTTTATTAGGAATATCTGCAAGAAGAAGCAAAGAAGGACTTTTATGCCCACTGCCTGAAGCGACCGCCCTTTCCTTTGCCAGCCTTGCCCAGCGCATCGCTGTCAAAAAGGGAAAAGCAGTTTGGGGGCCTCTTGCTAACGTTTGTTTCTCCACTCGGTGAGGCGCAGTGGCCTCCCGCTCGGAGCTGCAGGTGTCTGTGGCAGCAGCTTTGATCCGCGGGCGCTCCCCGGGGAGGGACATCTTCCCGAGGCTCTGCCAGCGCCGAGCATCCTCTCGCCTGCAGCCGCTTTCCCCGCCACGGCCCTGCGCTGAAATTGCTGGGCTCATTTTGCAAATATTTAAGTCTCGTTTGTTGGAGAGCTGGCGTGCTTTCCTTAAAGCTGTTTGATTTTATTCTTAAACAAGGGAGAAGATCTGACAAATACGGCCTGTTCTGTTACCTAAAGCCAGGCTTTCCCTAACCCCGAGAACTGGCTCGCCTCCATCTCGTCCCACAGAGCAGGCGCCCGGCGTCCCCTTGGCATGTCCCCCTGCCAGGCAGCAAGCAGATAAGCAGTATTTTCCAAGCATTTTTACCCAGCCACGTGCAAAAGGGGGCAGGCATACTGGTAGCAATGTTACTGTTTTAATACTAGAAATACTTGCTGAGAAAAGTAGACAAGCCAGTCGCAGAGAACGGTCCTCCAAAGCCTGTCTGCTCCCTGTGCCGTGCTTCACGTCCCAGCGGTTGGTACCGGGCGGACAAGGGGGGGTGGGAGGAGTGGGATGAGGGGACGGGGATGGGGTCAAGGTCTCCTCCATGGCTGCTGACCTGGCAGGAAGGCGGCCCCGTGCCCTGGCTGCTGTTAGCGTCCGACCGAGCAGAAATCAGGCTGTTTTCCTGCACACTGGTTTTGTTTTTATTTAGCGTTGCGCTTCCCCGCGGCAGAGCGTGTGGTGAGTAATGTGGGTTTGCCTTCCGCGTTACTCCTCAGAGCAGTGGGATTATACCCTTGGACACGGTGTTTTCCTTCGCTGTCACGGGGCCAGTTCAGGCAGTAACGGAACAGAACAAATCCAGAAGGCGAGGGCAGCACCAGCGCCGGGACGGTGCGGGCAGCAGCGATGAGGCTGTACCGAATTCTGGCGGCGCGGGAGCCGTCCCCGTTGGAAAAGCGAAAATACGAGCGGCTTTTTTGGGCGTTGCTGGAGATGCTGCAGCCGTCCAGCCCTCGCGTCGGAGCCGGGCATCTGGCAGCAAAGTTTTCCTACGTGGTTTCTGTAGGGGGAAGACTTGAACCGTGTCGTGGTGCGGAGGCAGGGGCAGGTCGGGCGCAGCGCTGCTTGGCCCCGCGTGAGGTTCTGATACACCACATCTCTGCTAAAACAGCTCTTCCACACCAGCGTATTTCAAGGGAGCTTCCTGTTTTAAATCACTCGGCTATAGTCTCAGGCTTCCTGGAAAAGAGGGCACATAAAAAAGAGATTAAAAAAAATAAAACCTAAGCTATTCCATTATGGTTTGGACTTGTACAGCTAACTGCGTTTTAATTACTCGGGATAAACCGTGCCCTCAAAAGGTGCAGAATAATAAAACCAGAAGATGGAAGAGAGACGGCAGCTAATCCTGCTCCTGGCATGTCGATCCCGACAGCCTTACAAAGGCCTGGGGGAGGGGGCAGCCCTGTAAAACAGTGATTGCCAAGGTTTCCAAGAGCCCCGTTCCTAAAAACAAAAACAAAGCCAAAGAAGAGCGCAGTAGACAAAGCCCTGAATTTCAGAGAGGGTTTTTTCCGCCCCTCCTTTTTCTCCAGTTTTTCCTTCCCCAGCAGAAGCGTTGACTGAGCTAGCGCTGGCGAGTGTGTGGTGGGATGCTGGTGCTGATGCTCTTCGCTTGCCTTGAGCATCACTCACGGCTCCCGAGGCCGGGGAAGGCGCTGGGCAGGCCCCATCTTCTTGCCCCAAGGCTGGGGGGTTTAATTTGGTTATGTTCACCTCTTTTTGTAGTCAGAACCACACCAGGTTTCCAAAGTCAGGATGAGAGAGCCATCTCCAAAGCTGGGAGCAGAGAGCCAAGGAGCACATCATCACCTTGGCCAAGGGTCTGATGGTGGAGGAGGCAGCGGGGAGAAGCGCTGGCGAAGCGATGGCCGTCTTGCAGCGGTGGCACCCGTGGGATGCACCTGCAAAAGGAGCTGGAGATAAAGGAAGAGATAAGCCCAGTCTTAAACCCAATGGGAGGTTAGGTTTAGGTGTCGGTAGACAGGGTGGCAGCTTACAGAATCACAGAATGGTCAGGGTTGGAAGGACCTCTGTGGGTCACCCAGCCCAACCCCCTGCCCAAGCAGGGTCACCCACAGCAGGCTGCACAGCACCGCATCCAGGCGGGTCTGGAATATCTCCAGAGAAGGAGACTCCACAGCCTCCCTGGGCAGCCTGGGCCAGGGCTCCGTCACCCTCAGAGGGAAGAAGTTCTTCCTCGTGTTCAGCTGGAGCTTCCTCTGCTTCAGTTTGTGCCCGTTGCCCCTTGTCCTGTTGCTGGGCACCACTGGAAAGAGTCTGGGCCCGTCCTCCTGACCCCCACCCTGCAGATACTTAGAGGCATTTCTAAGGTCCCCTCTCAGCCTTCTCTTCTCCAGGCTGAACCAGCCCAGCTCCCTCAGCCTCTCCTCGTAGGAGAGATGCTCCAGTCCCCTCCTCATCCTCGTAGCCCTCCGCTGGACTCTCTCCAGTAGCTCTTTATCTTTCTTGAACTGGGGAGCCCAGCACTGGACACAGCACTGCAGATGGGGCCTCACTAGGGCAGTGTAGAGGGGCAGGAGAACCTCCCTCGACCTGCTGGCCACACTTCTCTTAAAGAGGGATGTCGGAAAAGGTGTGTCAGCTCCCACCAGCCTCTGGCCATGTTGGATGGCCACGGTGTCACCACCGCCGTCCCCATCTGCTGCTGCGGCAGGCTGGGAGCATCGCGGCAAAATGGCTCCTTATTCTGTAACTGGGTCTGGTTGTGGAGAACGTGTGGGCCTTGAGGACACGAGCGAGACTGAATGAGGTTTCTGGCATCTGATCGGAGGAATGCTCAACTGCCGAAAGTATTAAACAAAAGCAAAGTATTTTTATCCTGGTTAATTACAGCATCGTGGGCCTGCTCTGAAGTGGGTTTCAGCAGGACTTGCAGATGCTCAGCGTTCTTCTGCGCTGAACCGCGTTCTCGTCAGTCAGCTCGCTGCTTAGCAGGTGCAGTGAAGTTAATTTTGACAGGCGCAAGCGAACTTGCGCGAGGGTCCGTCCTCCTCCCCGGCTCCTGCTGCGCCGGTTTGCGGAGGAGAGGAAAAGCCTTTATGCAGCAAATGGCTGGAACGTGAAGGCTGGACTTGAAAGTTATGAAATCCCGGACTGACGAGAGCACACTTCATTAAAAATTCATCTAAAATAGCCGTTACAGGATAGTTGTGGTAATTAGCTGAGAGAATAGTTTTCTCTCCTGGCCTCCGATTCCTGACAGTAAGGAAAGAGGGCAAGGAGCAGCCCAGAATCCGTAAGGAGCGGCTCCGGCGCCGCCCGTGCAGCGTCCCGAACCGAGCCCGGGAACGACACGCTGCAGCCCGGCTCGCGACGCCAGCTAACCGCAGCCGTGATGAAGTAGCTGGTTCTACCCGCCGGCACGGTGAGCTGAGCCCGCGAGGAGCAGTGCGGCGGCACGGGGGGGATGCTCGCGAGCAACGGCCTGGTGGGTTTTTTAGGAAAGAAAGCGGTGAAATGAGGATGCTCTTGATTCGCCGGGGCACTTTTGCTGTGGCTTTTAGCTGAGGGCTGCAGACAGCCCCGCTGCCGGCAGTGTGCCGAGGGAGCCGGCCAGCGCCGCATCGCCCAGCCCGGCACGGGGACCGGCGGTGCTGAGCAGCTGGAGGAAGGCAGAGCCCCACACCGGGGCGCGCGGCCTCGGGCCTTTTTTGGCATTAAACTTCCAGCCCCGGTTTCCTCACCGTAAAACACAGATGTTTAATTTTAGGCTGGCAGATGTTTCACTCCTGGCTGAGATCTGAAGCGAAGGCAAGATAGAGGTATTTATAAACCAGTAATATTTTTCCTATACTAATTCCAGATTACCTCCCTGTATAAATAGGTCACAAATCAAATCTCTACATTCCAGTACGTTGTTATAAATGTACTGTTTGTAAAACGTAAACTATCACAGTCGGGACCATATCTGTCCTGCGGTGCGTGCGTGTGTGCTCTGGTACAGGTTTACATACGCAGGCAGATGCTGGCGGTGCCGGGGCCGCGGCAGAGATGCTATTTTTGGGGTAGTCCCACTGCCAGTGGAAAATAGGCTAATGGGATAAAAAAGTTTGTAAAATGTTGCTGTTTGAAAAGAAAATTCTTGCCTTGCAGAGAGCAGGGGAGAACTGTCCACGTGTTTGCATACGTGGTGGCTGGGGTGGAGATGGTTTTGTAGCCGTTGCGGTGGACCAAGCCTCGTGACTTGTGGTTCCGTGTTGGGGCTCTGTGAACATTAACGTCTGGATGAGGGTCCATCACTCGGGTGTTTCTGTATCTCAAAATCCCATTTCTAAACCAGAAATAGTTGTTTCTTACCCATGGGAGTGTGTTGAAGTTTGTATCCAGTAAATGGCCAAGAGGAGAATCCGGACTGGTGGGAACTGGGCATTCATGAATAATCTTGAAGCCTTGGTGTTTGGATTGTCGGGAACTAAGGAAAGGAGTGAATATTGGTGCTGGGTGTGTGGCCAGCACTCCCAGTGCTGCCAGACCCCGGGCGCTCACCCGAGCACCTTGTTGCCCGTCACCGATGAGGGCCAACAGGAGCTGTGTGGGCTCAGCATCTGGTCCCAGGCACGTTGGCCGGGATGTGCGGCCGTCCTGGCGTCAGCAAAACCATCGTGGGCTCAGCAAGAAGGTGGGGTGGTGGAGCTCTGAGCTGGATGATATGTTTTAGGGACAAGGAGGACATGTGCCCCTAGCATCACACCCAGCGTGGAGCTGTGGAGCACTGGTAATTCCCACGACTCCAGCTTTCTTCCAAGCATGGACCGGTGAGTTGGTTTGAGGTTGCTTCTTTAGCCAGAAAACCCGGGATATTTCCCATTCTGGACCACTTGTTGCCAGCTGCAGCATCCATAAAAGTTTGAGATGAAAGCATATATCTGAATAAGGAAAACATAGCAGTGTTGGGCTGGCAGCTCTCACTGCTTCCTCTGTAATGATTTCCTGCCCCTCTCCGCTAGCTGGTAGGCTCCTTTCTTGGTCGAGAACAAAACTGTATTAAACAATACTTCACATTGTTTGCCCTTTCATTCAAAGGGAAGGAGCCGCTGCCCTCCGAAGATACAAATTAATTAGAAGCGAATACTATCCTGTTCTTCAGAGCATAAAGGCCAAACAGACTGGCTTTCTTTGAAAACATGGGACCAGAGTGTCTCTTGTATCCTGCTTCTTTACGTAACCGATGGCTATCTGCTGAATTGAGGTGGCACTGAAAGGCCTAAAGCTTCGGTCGTTTTTGTTTGGTATCGTTGAGTTTGTGCTAATGCTTCAATGGAAACAAAGTCCAAAAAATGATTCATGCTCATGTTTAATAAGAGATTTACAGAGAGCGAGCCAGCAGGACAGATGTAACCGAAATAGAGTGGTGGGTTGAGTTACATTTGGTCTTTTCAGCCCGAATTTGAGTTTGTTTTATGAAGCATTTGATTTCACAGGAAGAAATGTAAACTTCTCGATGGCTCCACGTGTAGGAAGTGAAATGTCTTCAAAAGCAAAGAATTTCTTCAAGGCAGGATTGTCACCAGCCAGTGCGGCAGCGTCGTCTGCCTGAAAAGCTGCTTTTCTTTCAGGAGACAGGTTTGACACCAAATCCTTCAGAATTCCCCCCGGAAGGTAGCGTGAGCACAGCGCTTGTGCTGATCTTTCTCTTGCCTGTCTCATTATTGCTACCGTGGGATCTCTTTGGCCCCAAAATTGTTTTTTATTGACTGTTTGCCTATGGAAGGTGGTAGAGCAGGTAGGTTTGTCCTTGTCCGCCGTAGCTGTTTACCACTTGGATGCTGTAGATGTTGAATTTCTTCAGTGACAGCGGTCTCGATGAAGAAGCGGGCAGGTGGAGGGCATGGCTGGTGGCCATTCGAGTCCGAGTTCTCTTCTGTTCCCATGACAACAATGCTGGGTCACAAGCTGTGAGGACCTTCTCCTGCCTCTCCTGCTCTGAACTCATATCTCCTTTGGAGTGTTGGTTGCAACTACTTGACCTGGAGACCTTTTATATCACTTAAAAAATAATTGGAGGTCTCAAAGTTTCTGAAAATCCATACCAGTCTGCCCAACTTCCCTTCAGCAGCTTAACATCTGCTGGTTTTTAGGTGGTGATGAATATCGTGGGCGCTTTTGACCTGGGTCATTAGTTCAAAGTAGAAATTAAATATTACAAATGCAGTTTTACACAGCCTGGGTGGAGCGTTGGGCTTGCGAGGGGTTGTGCTGGTTTTCCTGCTCCTGCCGGGCAGCTGAAGCGGTGGCTTCATGGAGAGGCCAGCGCTGCGGAGCGCTCGCCCCAACGAGCTGCCTGCAATTAGCAGGAGCCCCGTGCACAGGCACGGCCTTGTCCTCTCCCCTTCTGATGGCTCAGGGACACCCATTCAGCAGAAAAAGCTGTTGCCAAATTCTATTTTACCCTGAATAGCATAGAATCATAGAATCACTGAGGTTGGAAAAGACCTCTAAGATCATCAAGTCCAACTATCCACCCAACACCCCCATGCCTGCTAAACCGTGTCCCCAAGTGCCACATCCACACGTTTTTTGAACGCCTCCAGGGTTGGGGACTTCACCACTGCCCTGGGCAGCCTGGTCCAAGGCCTGACCACTCTTTCAGGAAAGAAATTTTTCCTAATATCCAATCTAAACCTCCCCTGATGCAACTTGAGGCCATTTCTTCTTGTCCTATCGCTAGTTATTTGGGAGAAGAGACCAACACCCGCCTCACTACAACGGATAGTTGTAGAGAGCGATAAGGTCCCCCCTCAGCCTCCTCTTCTCCAGACTAAGCAGCCCCTCATCAGACTTGTACTCTAGACCCTTCACCAGCTTCATTGCCCTTCTCTGGACACGCTCCAGCCCCTCAATGTCCTGCTTGTAGTGAGGGGCCCAAAACTGCAGCATTCACCTATCTTTTGTTGCTGCTATTGAGGACCTTGGACATCCCAGTCTGGTTTCTGGGATTTATCAGCAGGATGAGAGCTCCTCTGTGGTGCATCTGACTTTACCTTTGGGGTCAGGCTGCGTGTGACCTGCCGAGGACGCTGGCTGGGAGCTGACGGCGCTGCTTCCTCACCCCATGAGATCTGCGGTTACTTTGCAGTGGCCATGGTGCTGGAACCTGCCTTGGCGGAGCGAGAAAGCCTGGGAAGGACACCAGAGCAGGCCTTCCCTGGGTGTCAGCTCCCCCATACCTAGTGCTTTTGATTTGTTTAAGCTGGAAAATACCAGTATTTAATTGGATATACTCTGCTTATCACGCGTTGGAGGCATCAGAAATAGTGCAGGTCTATGAGATGCGTCCTCTGTGCGAGCAGAAGATGACTCCCACCCTAGGAGAGGCTGCCTGGGTGCTTGGGAGTGCGATTAGACAGGGAAATGTTGCGGTGGGTGAAAATTCTGCGTGTCGGTGGGACTGCACATCAGTAGGTAATCGGGCCGTGGTGGCAGGAGATGTTTTCAAACATGTGAGTCGTTCTGCTGCCGTTTGGTCCTTAACCACCGAGGGAAACGCCGCTCTGCCGCGGTGCAGCTCCGCAAGCAAGGGGCATCCTGCTGGTCTGCCAGCTTTTTAGGGAAGGAGGGAGCGATGGCGGGGGGGGGGAGAGCTTCCAGCCCCGTGCCTGCGATAGGGTGCCATGGCACGGCACGGCGTCGCGGGGCATGGCCTAGTTAGAACACAGCTCCCATTGTACGGGAGCCGTCACCCTGCGGTTACTGCAGCAACAAGTCTGCGAAAGTTGCTGTTTTATCTGGAGAGTGGAAAAGCGTGCCCCAGAACACCAAAATAATTGCAGGAAAAGGCACCTCTTGAGCAGGAGACATTTTGAGTTCGGAAACACCAGTTGCTGGGATTTTTCTCTCCTCTCGGTATTCACAGCTATTGCAGTGCAGAGCTGTGTCTGATTTTATGCGTGGCACTTGCCACACGATCAAACCTTTTTGGGGAAAAAAGACGGAGCATTGTAGAGCTGGGCTGCCGTTCAGAGCTGGAACTGCTCCCACCACCTCCCAGTGCAGCTGGAGTTGATGTGCACCCGTCAGCCCTCTTTTGCTGTCAAAAATTGTAATTTTCAGCAAACCTATGGTCTTGCACCGTAAAAGTGCTTCGGAAAGCAAAGCCTCTGTGTGCCCACAAGTCCCCAGACTTGCGTGGTGCTGGTGGTACAGCTCGGTAGCTTCAGCTTTTCGACGTTAATGGTTGCTAATAGGCAGTGGTGGGCCCTGGGGACGGCACGTCAGGGCACGAAGTGAAGCCACAGCTGTGTCCCAGCAAAACCCAGTAATCTGATTTGGATGCCACAGCTTAACATTTTGTGGCTTGTTGGTTGGGGGTCTCTTGTGTTCTTGAGAGGAAACATTGGGCTGCAAAAGGCAGACGGGGTGCTTCAAGGGATGCGTTGGAGCTTGCAGGAGGTGGCTGGTGGGTGCCGTCCTTGGGGGAGGCTGTGGTGACCTTTCTCGGTGCAGGGGGTATCTGCAGAGTCTGGCGTTTAACTTCAGCAGGAAAAAAACATCAATAGACGTAGTGATGGTACTGATGCAGGTATTTATCAAACTCCGGCAAAGAAACCCCTGGTGAAGTAACCTGCCGTTCTTCTGGGGGTGTCTGGGGAAGCCAGCTCCATCTGCTGCACTTCCAGAACAACACCAGCTGTGCAGAGTTGCCCATTTTCATAAATGATTAACATAGGAAAAGTTAACGCATAATTAGATTCCAAGAATCCCTCTCACAGAACCCGAACACCCATACGAGACTGCTGCGCTAGATGGTGGGGGAGACCGGGGACCTTTCTACGCTGTCAGGTGGCATCTGCCCTGCGGCCGGTAGCCCTGGCGAGTGGTTGTCCTTCTGGAGGGAGCAATATTTCCAAGCGCTACCTGAAAAAGTCAAAATTTGACCTTCTGTTAATATTGTGCCTGCATACTAAGCTGCTTTACTGGTTTTTCCTTTGAATTTTTAAGTTGCTCAAGAGAAGCCGGAGCAGATCCCACTGGAGAACCGCTCCTGTGTCCTCATACGACGGGATCTAGTTGCTCTCCCAGCCAGTCTTATCAGTCAAATCGGATACCGCTGCCACCCAAAACTCTACTCGGAGGGAGATCCTGGAGAAAAACTTGAGCTCGTTGCAGGTAACGAGGGGGTAACTTTGCTTTGCGTGATAATGCCTGGAGGTTGCTGATATTTTCCTTCTTGAAATGTGTTCTTCGTCTTGCTTGCACTGTTGCTGGAGTCGTGCATCTTGTGTGCCCTTGCTGTGTTTTTCTGGATTATTCATCACCAATCATCTTTTTAAAAGTTGTAGATTTCCTTTAATTTGCTGATAGAAAAATGTGTCATTAACAGGATTTATTCAATTGAATTAATTTAGCATTTTAATTGAATTCTCCTGCTTGTGTTCTTCCTGATTGGTACGGGCTGCATCGCAATTGTGTTGTGATTTAGATGCACAGATCCAAAAAAAAAACCACCTGAAAATCCCCACTGCATTATGAGATTTACAAAGCAGTGGAGATAAAATTTGTGTCACTGAACAAGCTTTGAAAAAACTATTAAAGTTTTTTTAAAATTGAGGATGTTACTAAACTGTGAAATGCTGCAGTTGGAAGGAAGAGAAGCAGTCAGGTTTGGTCCTTTCTCCTCTCTTTATTTTCAGCTTTGGGGTTATTTACAATATCACAACAATTTACTACTTCAGAAAGGATTTGTGGCCAACTTGAGGTGGAAGATGGTGCCGTTTAGCTTTTAATGATACTCAGAATCACAGAATGGTCGGGGTTGGCAGGGCCCTCTGTGGGTCACCCAGTCCAACCCCCTGCCCAAGCAGGGTCACCCACAGCAGGCTGCACAGCACCGCGTCCAGGCGGGTCTGGAATATCTCCAGAGAAGGAGACTCCACAGCCTCCCTGGGCAGCCTGGGCCAGGGCTCCGTCACCCTCAGAGGGAAGAAGTTCTTCCTCGTGTTCAGCTGGAGCTTCCTCTGCTTCAGTTTGTGCCCATTGCCCCTTGTCCTGTCGCTGGCCACCACTGGAAAGAGTCTGGCCCCGTCCTCCTGACCCCCACCCTGCAGATATTTATCAGCATTTATAAGGTCCCCTCTCAGCCTTCTCTTCTCCAGGTTGAACAAGCCCAGCTCCCTCAGCCTCTCCTCGTAGGAGAGATGCTCCAGTCCCCTCATCATCCTCATAGCCTTCCGCTGGACTCTCTCCAGTAGCTCCTCAAACTACTGGTGTGGGTAAAGCTGGATTAAGAGTGAGATCCAGTGGCTGGGAAATGGTGGCCGTGCCAGCCTGCAGCCCAGGTACCCCACGCACTGCTCGGAAGATGGATGTTTGGCTGGGCTGTCCAGATCAAATTCCAGTTTAAATAGCTATATTCTGCTTTTAGAAGTTCCCCCCAGCGCCGCTGTGCTGCAGTGCTGCTCTCAGCGTTCAGCCCCTGCTGCCATGAGGTTTTTGCCCTTGGACGCAGCCACGTGCGGATGAAGCGATCTTCGCACGACAGCCCGTACCTGCTGCCCAGGCCGGGGGGTGCGTTAATACCCTTGGTACGAAGAGGACGTGTGGCAGCACAGTCGATCCCGATCGGTTGTCATTTCTTTCTGGTCGTTGATCTCTTGGCGAGCAGCATGTTTTGATTTTCAGTCTGTAGAAGGAGTCTGAATTTCAGGGGATGCCCAGAAAGGTTTCCGTCTGGTGGAGGATGGGTCTTTGATGGAGGCAGGAGTAACACGCACGCGCCGCGGCACAGCGAACAACCACAAGTATTTATTTTGTATCTGGAATATTCATTTTGTACCCATTTACATTTTATGTGAGACTTCTTAAAACCATCAAGTGGTGCAGGTTATTTTCACAGTGAGAGTTGCAAATTGGCTCAAGGCAGCTCTGCTTGATTTACATTTTTCAATCTGGAAAAAAAATAGATTAATATCTCTAACCGATAGTGGCTGCCTCGGTTATTTTTTGTTTATTAAAGCGAAGTTACCCTCGGTAGCGTCTGGCGTTCCCTCTGATGTCTCACCTCTTAAAGTGCCGCTGCTGAAGAAAGCAAATTGCTGTCTCCACCCCGGTGAGACCTGGGGGGGTTTGACCCCGGAGCGTGCAGGAGGGTCCTGCAGCAGAAGTTTTCCTCCGCTCTCTGTTTGGAGGATTCTCCTTTTGTCTCCAATTTTTCATGCCATAATTAATTCTGCAAACCCCAGCAAGCCTCGCCGTCGCACGTCGGGCAGACAGATGCTGTGGGCGCAGCGTGGCCAGAAGCCGGGTGGCTCTGAGGTGCGGAGCGATGCTCGCTGCTCCTGGGGCAGGACCACAGCGGCGGGGAAGGTGCCGTCCCCGGGGAGAGCGTGGGGCTCAGGGGGCTGCTGGGCGCCTGTCCCCGTGCAGCCCTTCGCCGTGGGCTGCCCTGCAGCTCGGCCTTCGTCCGGAAGGTCGGGGACGATCGTCTGTCCTGGGAATCCGGGAGGGATCCAGTAGATGTTTTTATATCTTGAGAACAGAGCGTGTTCTGGATCCAGATACGACCTGGTATTTATTCTTAATTAAAAGCAAATAGCAGAACCCTCTGGTATAACAGCACACGTGAGAACCAGAGTAGCCCCCCCCGCAAGGCGACGCGGAGGCCGGCGCGGTGTGCTCTGCGGGAGCGACGCGCGCAGTGGAAGTGTTGGAGAAGAAATGTGCTGTAAAGCCCTGCCGGAGCCCGGGGGGTGAAGCCGCTTCGGCAGGGGCTCCTCTTTCTTCCGGAGAACATCCTGAAAGGCAGAGTATTCCAAAGCCAGCGATGGCTGCGCGTTGGAAGGCAAATTCCCTGCTCACCAGGAGCATCAGGAGGTGATGGGCTGGGGTTTTTGGAAAAGGGTCTGTGATGTAGCCAAGTGTCTTTTCTGTGCTAGACAGGATTTTTTTTTGTTTCTAGCTCTGTGTTCTAGGATCTTTCACTTGAGAAAAGAAAAGGCCAAATGGATTGGGATTTTCTTGCTTCAGAAAGAATAAATAATCTGATCTGTACATATAAAATCACGGTATAAAGCCTTGCACTGTCTGTCTTTGGAGAAAAAAAAAAGGAGTCCTTTCATTTGATTTCCATAGATTTCATTTCTGTACAGATAAAATGAGGGATTATTGTTACCTGGGGCTTGCCAAGACCCCAAGGGACTGCGATAACAGTCCCTGCTGGGCTTTCCCAAAACTCCTGCCCTCCTTGTTGGGCTTTGGTAGCAGCCAGCGCAGAGCACGCTCCCTCCCATGTCAGCAGCACCAGGACCCCCGGTGCAGGAGGGGCCGGTTGTCGGCAGTGCCGTTGGCGAGGCGAGGCTTTAACCCAGGATTCTCCCTCTCCCACCCTTCCAGGCTCTGGTGTTTACATCACCCGGGGGCAGCTGATGAATTGCCACTTGTGTGCCGGTGTCAAACACAAGGTCCTGCTGAGACGTCTGCTGGCCACCTTCTTTGATCGGTACGTCCTCTTGTCCTCTCCCAAGGGATTCAGTGTGTTTTCTGGTGTTTTAACCTTGTCAGTAGATAATGTGTCACGAGCGCTTCATGCTCTCTACATGCCGCACCGATTTCTGCGCTTCTTCTCAATGGTGCTTGAACCTGAGCAGCAGGTTTTCCAGTCCCTTGCCTTAAAATCACGTAACGTGGCGATCCCTCCGTGAGAACCTACAGGGAAGAGGACGGCGTCCCCTCGTGATGCGCCGTCCCCCGGAGTGCCCGCTCTAAGGATCTGCCTTTGCCTTTCCCGCAGGAACACGCTTGCCAACAGCTGCGGAACTGGAATCCGGTCCTCCACCAGCGATCCCAGCAGGAAGCCCCTGGACAGCAGGGTCCTTAACGCAGTCAAACGTAAGGAGAGAGATTTACTGCCGCTCTGGTGGAGCAGCACGCCCAGAGCAAAGCCAAAACCTACGCGGGGAAGGCCAGCTCTGTTGCGTAATAGGAGAGCTCTATATGCTGAAATTGGGTTATGGGAAAATGAATTTATTTTTATTTTGCATCATTTTGGGGGAGGTGAAGTGAAATTTTTTTTTTAATTTGTTTGGCAGTATCTTAATATAAAACGTTATTGCTGCTTGACTGTTTTGCTATATTTTAAAGCGCTAATTTCGTAGTTAATTATTTTATTGATAGGTGCTCTGTGGAGGAAATCAAAATTATGTTTTTGGCCAACACTCAGAGCTTGATAGCGCTGAAACAGGCCGTCTCTGTGTGCTGGCGTTTATGCCCCTGGGCTCCGGCTCACGTTCGGATTCATCCAAGCGCAGGGCTCTGCCAAATCCCCTGGTTCGCAGGAGCAAAGCGTACGGCTGCGATCCGTCGCCCGGAGACGTCCTCCGAGCATCTCTCGGCGGTGCTGGCCCCGAGAGCGGCCGAGCTTTGCGGTGCCCCGCGCTTTGGGGCTGTTGGCCTGCAGCGGTCAGTGGCCCCCGGAATCAGGGACCTGCTGCCTGCTTCAGCCCCGGCAGCGCGGCGGGAGCCGCTCTCCGTCTCGCTGGCAGCCTGCCTGGTAGCTTTGCAGCTTTGAATACGTTCCTTGAATATATTTTGGAAACTTTTTTTTTTTTTTTCATAAAAACATAAAATGGGAGCCCTGCTGCAAATAATTGCCTGTTTAAAAGATTGCATAAAGCAACAGGAGCTTTTGTTTTTCACGTTTGAGCTGCCAACAAAGTTCTGCGTGGTGCTGCGCGGCTCGGCTGGTCGGTTGATCGGTCCGCAGAGCCACTGAGCTCTGTCCCCGGGCCGGGGCTACCAAAGGGTGAGCTGCTGAACACCCCTTCTGCTGCCCTGCCGGTGAGACCCCCGGTGATCCCCTGTGTTTGCATCGCTACACGGCGCCCGAACTTTCGCCAGGGCTGGGGTGCGCCGGGCTGCCCGCTGCCCTGGGCGTGTTTGTGCCCAGCGCCTGGTGTCTACGCAAGAAAAGGAGAGTTTTGTTGCTTCCATCAAGGTAGTTTAATGATTGATGGCAGGCACCAGACAAATGGTTAAATATTTGGTGCTTGCGGTCACCCTTGAGTACGAGGAGCGTGCTGTGGGACCAAAGGTGCCCGCTGGCGAGCGAGGACCTGGGTGGTGTGGGAAGCCCTCCCGGGTCACGGCAGCGAAGCCGGTTTTCCGTGGGCTTGATACCCAGTGGAGAGCAGTGTGTTCCCTCACCCTTGCTGGATTCTGGATAGTAAATCTTTATGTAAATATTATAGTGCTGGAAAAGGAAACTCTAAGCAATTTTTTTTAGTATTTTTTAAGATTTGGAAAATAAATCTTTCCTCTCCCCAACTGTTGCTGAACTCCAGGGGCCTTCCCACCACCCTCTGAGATCTGTAGCACATGGAGAGAAAGGATAAGATGTCAGATGTCCAATACAGAAAGACAAAACCACTGAAGTGGGCTGTTGGTGCTTGCCCGTCGCTTGTGCGTGGTGCTGTCCTGAGACAGCCCCCCCACTGGCAGCTTCACCCTGGAGAGCCCTGGCTCTGGACCTGCCAGCCTTGGTCCTTGCTAAGGCTTGCAAAGAGGTGCAGAGGTTGGAAAGGCACCGCTGTCCTCTGACAGTGCCTGTGACACGCTGTCACGTGTCGGGGCATTCGATGACTTCCTACGGCCCGAATTTTACAGAGAAGCACCCTGTGCACCAGTTGTAGTAGATAGTTACTGGCCACGGCAGGGTGATGGTGTTGCTCCATACCATCGGGTGCTTGGCCCCCGTGGAGGAGCGGGGCCGCAGCCGAGGTGGGCTTCGGCAGGGTGCGTGCCAGCTGCTGTGCTGATGGTGGGTGTTGGAGCAGCCACCCTGGTTGGGCTGGAGGTCCACGCGGCGCTGGTTGGCCCGGCGGTGGCTGGCGCGAAGCGTGAGGACGGGCAGAGGACAGTCCTTGGGGCAATCTCCTCTGCTCGGTCAGGAGCAGCGCTGACATTTTCCAGCCCCGCAGCTGTGCCTGCACCACCATGGGTTGAAGAGCCAGCAGTGGATCTGCTGTCGAGGAGTTTGTGTTGACCCTTTCTGCGTCCATCTCTGCCTTTGGCCATGCCAACGTGCTGTGGCCATGCTCCAGCTGGAGGCTGGGTCCTGCAGAGAGGAGCCTGGTACCTCTGGGGCTCGCTGGGTTCCTGGGGAGGGAGTGATCCTTCTCCAGCCCCCTTCCCCATCCTTCCTGGGGGTTTTATGCCTTCTGGGTTAATCCCTTCTTGATTATCGCGAGCTGAAGAGTCCTTGTCTGTAAGTCTCTCCTTGTGAGAGCTCTGGCCCGTGGGTCAACCTCCACTCCGCGGCATCTGCCCGTGCTAAGCCTTGCAGCCGGGCTCTAGGATGGGGCAGAGGCTGCAGTCACCTTTGTGCCGCCTCCGTGTTGCTTGCTCGGAATCCTCAGCTGTGTGTATCCCTGTCTTTGCAGTGTATTGTCAGAATTTTGCCCCGAGCTTTAAGGAAAGCGAGATGAATGTGATCGCAGCCGATATGTGCACCAACGCCCGCCGGGTCCGCAAGCGCTGGCTGCCGAAGATTAAGTCCATGCTGCCGGAAGGGATGGAGATGTACCGCACGGTCATGGGCTCCACCACAAACAGTGTCCCCCTGGATCCGGAATTCCAGCCCAACACTGCTCAGGTCTTTGAGCAGCGAATCTATGCAGAAAGGAGGAGCGATTCGGGAACTATAGTAGCCTTGAGAACTAACACGGTGAACGTAGAGCTAAGCAATGGATCCAACCAGTCCTTCGAACAGAGCGAGGACGCCGAAGGGGCTGGCTCGGTGATACAGGAGGCAGCTGCCACGGATGCTATGGCATCGGATACCCAAAGCACTCCGCAACCTTTTGAACAAGGTTCGGGCTCCTCCAGCCGGCCCGAAACTCCCGTGAGAAGACAAGATGGTACTTACGGAGGGACTTTATAAAGAGGGCAAACGTTTCGTGACCTATAAGGGATCTGTAATACTAAAGCTGCTTGCATGCATTACTAATACGAAACAAAAAAATGTGATCAAGCCACTTACCTACTGAACTGCTACTGTTGCCTGAAAAAAATGTGATTTTTATTCTGCTTGTATTTAAAATTTATGAAGGAAATAATCGCATTCGTTATACTGTAAATGACAAGGTCTGTGGCGACCTACTTAAAAAAGAAACTATTGGGCTCCTTTTTTGATATTCCTGAGGTTAGTCTATAAGATTGTAGCTTTTTTCTTTTTTTTTTTCCTTTCTTTTTTTTTGAAGAAGGGGAGGAGAAAAGCTAACCACCCCCCCCCAACCACCACCACCCCCGTCATCACCACCCCATCCATTACTCAGCTCAGAAGTAAAGCCATCGTTAACCTTGTCCTCGAGAGGAAGTTTTACCGTCACTTCACAGGAAAGCGAGGTGCGTTAGGGTGCGGGCGCCGTGGCCGGCCATGTTTGCCTCTAGCAGAAGGGCTCTAGCCAAGTGGGACAGGGTGGGGGAGATCGTGGAAGGCTTCTGGTGTCGGCGGGGAGCCCCTTGCCGCGGGTGCTGCGGGGCGCAGCCGCTGCCGGAGGCTGGCAGGGGCTCGGGGCCGCGGGCTCGGGGATTTTGATCCCTTCCCCGGAGCAGGGACGGTTCCGCGGGAGTTGAGGCTTGCACGTGTCGGGAGGACTGTGTGGGGTGCAGGTGGAGACCCTGGCCGGCGGAGTGGTTGTTGTCGTTTTTTTTTCCCCAGGACGGCTGGGTTTTGGGTTTGGTTTCTCTCTCCCTCCCTCCCGGCGACCCCTTTTTCGTTTGCTTCTCCTTGCTTGCACCCTCACGTCACCCGCTCCTCGGGCGAACGGGCTATGGCACCCCCTCGGCCCCCCGAGTCGGGAGGGAATCGGCCCCCTCAGCCTCCTGCCGGGGGTTTGGCAGAGGGATCCGAGTGCGGAGGGATCCCCCTCCGAGGGGCACGGAGCCGGGAGCGCTCGGTGTCGGCTCCCAGCAGCGCCCGAGGCAGAGAGCGGTGCAGCCGCCGGCGTGGGGGGCTGGCCCACTGCCCCCTCCCCGGCAGCCGGGCGCTCGCTTTTTAATAATTTGGAGGGTATTGAATGCAAAAAAGCTGGTTTTTTGTATTTTTTTTTTTTTTTAAATAGCTTTGTGCCCTTCTGCGAAGTGGGGAGGATGCGTTCGGCCTCCCGCTCGTCCTGCAGCCAGGCCCCGCTGGGGAGAAGCCCCGTGTGAGTGATTTGTTGGTTTTTCTGTTGACAGCTGCTGTCCCCAGGCTGTGTTGGCTTTGGTGGCCCTGGCTGGGTGGCAGAGCCGCCTGCGGGCACCAGGAGAGGAGCTGCCGGTGCCCCCGGGGCCTGGCAAGGCAGTGGGTGCCGCTCACCCCCCAGCCCGCAGAGACCCCCTGGAATCCTCTCTGCAGCCCCGGCTCCCACGCCGCTGCCCCGGGCGCTGCCGCCGGGCTGGGCGATGCCGGGTGCTCCGGGAGCAGCCACGTGAAGGCCAGGTGTGACTTTTTCCTTTTTCTTTTTTTAATTCTTCTTTTTCCCTGTGACTAGAGGGCCTGCTTTAATGATATTTGCGGCTTGTCCTTGGCCAAGTCCGGGGCGATGAAGAAGCGCGGGGCGCGCCGAGGGGCACTTTGGCAGGCGGCGGTGGCTGCGCTCGGCTTTCCTCTCCTGCTGGAGTTCCCGACTCCGGCCGGCGCTTCGCTCAGGGTCTGCTTCCTTCTTTGTGTTTCCGCTGGGAAAAGGGGAGCGGGGCGAGGACGACCCAGCTTTCGGCCGTTTGTTTGGTTTTCTTTGATACTTGAAGCAGTTTTTTTTTTCTTTTTGCATCGTTGTGACGAAGCTGTCTGGCGCTTGGGCTGTTCCATGGCTCCTTGCTCTGGGGAAAAACAAAAATCCATGATGAGGTGGTTTTTGCCTCGCGCCTCGCGCAGCTCTCCGGTGTTCGGCACGGCTCGGGCAGGCTGCGACGCCCCGGACCGCGTGCCCGGCCGCCGGCGGCACGATGAGCCGGTGCAGAGGTGCGGGGATGCGTCGGGGAGCGGGGACGAGCACGACCAGGGCCTCTATTTGCACTTTACCCACGTCAGCAAACAAAACTCGCGCTCTCGCTGCAGCCCGGAGCCGACACGGCTCATCCCCTGCCCGGCAGCGCCGCGGGAGGAGGACGGACCTGAGCAGGGGGACCGGAGAGCTGGGCTTGGGGTGGGCTTCTGCCCCGGGCACCCCCGAGGAGACGGGCTGCTCCGGTTCCTTGGTCCTGGGGGGTCTGCAGCCCCCTGGGGGGGGCTCAGGGGGGCTGAAGCACCCCCAGACCCCCCATCACCTCCCCTTAGGTGTGAGGCAACCCGGGAGTGGATCCAGGCGCCAGAGATCACGCGTCGTCCCTCCCGCGTGTGTCTGCGCGCGCATCCCTGCCGAGTTTCGGGATGTCGCGAAGGGTCCCTGCTCCGTTCGGGCGCCCGCCGGGGTTTGGTGAGCTGGCCGGGCCCTCCCGCCGGGGCTGCCGTTGGCTGTGGGTGTCAGTTCCGGACCAAACCCGCACCCAGACAGACGGACGGACGGCCCGGCCGGCGGGGCTGCCCGGGCGGCAGCAGTACTTGAATGGCTTAGGACAGAGAGTCTGGAGAGAGTCAAGTTGCACAGTCAAAATATATATTTTTATACCTAGCACAACTTCCTGTATATTTTTGGGGTTTTTTCTTTCTTTTTTTTTTTCCCTTTCTTTTTTTTTTTTTTTTTTGTTTTTGATTTGGGTTTGTTTATTTTATTAATTATTATTATTAGGAAGGCAAACTTCTAAAATGTGAAGGGCGTTGGGTTTTTTCCTTATCTGGTAGATGAGGGCAAGCATTTTGCACTAATGTTTCCTGTGTGTGGAGGATTAATGATATGTTGGAAAATGTTACATGGTAATGATTGTATTCTTCCGGGAAAAAAAAAACCACAAAAAAAAAAAAGTAACCCCTTTAAAATACTGAATGTAAGGTGAGAACAGAGCAGTCCATCGATTGTATGCGGCTTTCCTGAGTGCCTTAGAATTTTTTGATCATTTTTTTCCAAGGAAAACAGATTGAGAAGATCCGATCATAAGCGACTCCTTCCTCCTCTTTGTTTACGACACTGTTTTAAATTCTAGAATTTGGGGCTGCTTTATAATGTGAATAGGAAACTGCATTCATCTAGGTCTGGTAGTGTAAAATCAAAGCATCAGTATTTATGGTATGTCTGCACCTTTACTCTTATGCTTGACTATTAGCAATATTACCTGTATATTCTATTATCTAAAGTTATACCAAGCACCTTTAAAGAAAACGGAGTGTACGCATACAAGTTACCTGCAGCTGCCATATAGTGTAGAAGCCAGCCCCTCTCCTCCTCGTTAGCGCCAATTAACGCCGCCATCCTCTGCTTTGCGGAAGGGCTGCATGACCTTCTGCCCCGCGCCCGGCGTCGCGGGGAACCCCCGGCGTCCCCCGGGCCGGTGGCCGTCCCGCGCCGGTTCGGTCGCGGCGACGCCGGCGCAGGCGGGAGCTGGGGAGGACGGATGGTGCCGGCGTCGCCGCGTCGCCGGCGGAAGATGGGGAGCGGGGTCCTTTTTGCCACCTTGATGGTTTAATTCTTCTAATTGTGGTTTCACCCTAGAAATTCCCCGCGAGGGTGGCGGGGAGCCCGGCTGGGGGTGGCAGGCAGCGGGGCTGCGCTCCTCTGGCCGGCGAAGGGTCTGACCCACCCCGCCACCCAAAACTGGAATTGCCCACGGCTTCACCGGCGTTGGAGGGCGCGGAGCATCCCGGCCCCGGGGTTTCGCTCCGATCGCGTGTTTTTCTGGAAAAGCCACGCTGCGGGTGGAGACGGGCGGAGGGGAAGCGGGGCCGAGCCCCGGCCGCCTCCCGGCAGTGAATCCCGGGCGCCCGTTGCCAGCCCGCAGCCATCCTGGGCTCCAGCTGCTGCTCCAAGTGTTCCCGCTGTCCGGCCCGGCCGTGCTGCCGGCGAGCGAGCCCCGGTGCGGGGTGGGGGGAGGCGAGCAGGGACCCCCCCAGAGCCCCTCACCTGGGGGCTGACGTCCGGCGCGCTCGCGCCCGCAACCCCTCGGCCCCTCCGATGAGTTTCTTCCACTGTTAAGCGTTTTGCACACAAAAATCGTGATTTTTATGTCAAGGTAAAAGCCAAAACTTGCAATACTATTTTTAGCAGACAAAAGTAAAAATAAATAAATAAATAATAAATAAATAAATAAATAAATGAAAAACAACTGAGTATAAATGTATAAATATTTTTGACTTGAACATTTGGATGGCACTTGATTCAAATAGAACATTAATCCTTTGGACAGAATGTTTGGGAAAAAAAGGACTTAAAGTACAAGGTTGTTTTTAAAGCGTCTTCATAGGGTATTAAGTAGTACTGTAATTCATGACTGTTAAAAACACTTTCTGTGCTGTCAGGAGATCTCACAGTACCACTGAGTTACGTTCCTCAACCGTCTCCGCCACGAACGACGCTCGCTTCTTTTTTTCTTGTTTTTTTATCGTGCATTATTCACTAGTATTTATGTGCTCTTACTCTGTATAGTTAAGACTGTTATTTTGTAGCCATGGCTGACACCATATATCAGTAACTAAAAACAAAGGAGAAAAGATTAAGACCCCCGAGCTGGAACTGTGCTCATAGCTGTTTTCATATGATGAAAAATCCATTTAAAAAAAAACCAACCCAATGTGATCATTAATTGTAAAACGCTTTGTAAAATCCACATTTACAAAATAATAAAGTAAATGACAATTCAAAGCTTTTCTTTGCTCTGTTTTCTTTCTTTCTGGGTGCTGGATGTTGGCCATGGGAGGCGTTTGCCCATTGGTGCTGCCGGGGCCGCAGGTCCCCGAGCTGCCCCACGGGGCCGGGCGACGCTGCCGGGCGGGAACCAGCCCCAGCCTTGGCCACTGAATGGGTTTGCCCAAATCTGGGGGTTCTCGGAGGTCCCTGCCCTGCCCTGGGCGCTCCCCCCGCCTCACCGGAGCTGCCTTGGGCAGCTTTGGGCTGTTTTTGCTGGACACGTCCCACGCTTCCTCCCTCCCACGCTCGCTTTTTTTATTATCATTTTTTTAAACTTGATTTCGCAGCCCCCCGCCCCAGCGCTCGGGCGCTTCGCCAGAGAGCGGGGCCGAGCTCGGAGGACGCAGCGTCAGCCGGAGCCGCCGCTTCCCCGCTCCGCCGAGCCCTCTCTGCCTGTGCGTCAAGGGAACCCCCGCGCCGGGCTCCGACAGCGCGGGCAGGTAAATCGGTGTTGCAGGGGCAGCTCCGCTTCCAACGCGGGGGTCAGCACCCAGCCCGCGGACACCTGTGACGAGTTTCCCAGGCCTTGGGCAGCGGGGAGCTCGAGGCCGGCCCCGGCGCGGAGTGAGGATGCTCGGTGAGATGCGGCGGCGGCGGCTGCGTTCGCCATCCCTGCTGCCGGGGGGTGAGCGCTGGCGTGGATGGGGACGATGCTCTGGCGTGGATGGGGATGATGCTCTGGTGTGGATGGGGACAATGCTCCACCATGGACAGGGACGATGCTCTGGTGTGGATGGGGACGATGCTCCAGCATGGGCAGGGATGATGCTCTGGTGTGGATGGGGACAATGCTTTGGCATGGATGGGGACGATGCTCCGGTGTGGATGGGGATGATGCTCCAGCATGGGCAGGGATGATGCTCTGGTGTGGATGGGGACGATGCTCTGGTGTGGATGGGGACAATGCTTTGGCGTGGACGGGGACAATGCTCTGGCGTTGATGGGGATGATGCTCCAGCATGGGCAGGGACGATGCTCTGGCGTGGGTGGGGACAATGCTTTGGCGTGGACGGGGGCAATGCTCTGGCGTTGATGGGGACGATGCTCTGGTGTGGATGGGGATGATGCTCCAGCGTGGACAGGGACGATGCTCTGGTGTGGACGGGGACGATGCTCTGGTGTTGATGGGGACGATGCTCTGGCGTTGATGGGGACGATGCTCCGGCGGTGAGCCCTGCCCCGAGCACGTGGCCCGGGCTCTGCCCAGAGCTGGGGTTGTTGCAGGGTCTGACGTTGCCTTTGGGGTAAGGAGGGGACCAAAGAGTTGCAAATCCCACGGCGAAGCCCGAGAGGCTGCGATGCCCTTGCAGGGCAGCTGGAGTAGGGTACAAGGGACCCCCCAGGTGGAAGGGAGGGCTGGGGGGTGTCAGGGCGAGCGGAGCAGGGTGGGGGCGAGGGTGGTAATTCTCTCTGTAATTTTTGTCTTTCTGATGTTTTTTTTTCCCAACCCAATTGGCCATAAAATTGCTGAGAAGCTGCATTTCCTCTGCTTAGCCAGAAAAAAAAAAGTGCCCAAAACCACTTGCAGTTGGGGTTTCATTTAATCTCATCTCACTGAAAGGAAAAACACAGAAACTTGGATGCTCATGTGCAGCACATACCGCCGTGTTATATAAACCATTTCAAACTGATTTATTCTAAATGAGTTGTTATAATCAGAATTTTCCTTATGAGCAGCTTTCTTGCAAACGTCAGTATTTCAGAAAAAAAAAAAAAAAAACCCATCATACGACCGCTCCAATATTTCAAACTGATTACTTATAAACACCATTTCTAAAATTAGGTCTTTGGTGTGCGGTATTGTCAGAGTGGGTGTATTATGATCTGCAGAGAGTATAAAAAGATAAATGAGTTATTTAACCAAGTAAACGACGTTGCTGTAGAAATGTGCAGGGGGAAGGCGTGCGGGGGGGCCGCGCCGTAACGTGCCTCGCATTGCGGCCGCAGGGAGACCGGGGGAGCGAATGCGGGGCGGATGGAGGAAGGCTTCCTCTCCGCCTTAATGTTATTATTTTTATCGCTGTTGTTAGAAGATGGCTGGTCTCCCTCTGCGCGGCGGGGGGCTGTGATTTCGGCAGCACCCGGAGATGGAGGAGGCTGAGCCGTGGGACGATGGGTGCACCCGTGGGCGCTCCCTTCCCCGGGGCGTTAGGAAATGACCGTTTGTTGATGCTGTGTTGGGTCACAGCTGGTTTCGGGGAGGCAGCTCTGGGTTTTAAAGGCTCGATGTCTTTATTTTCTCAGGATCTGCTCCGGAGGGAGAGATACCGGAGCGCTGCACCCACTCAGACTCTGAATTTGGCTGTTCACCTCCACCCGCCCTGGCTTTTGACCCCGGGGTGCTACAGGGCTGCCCTGGGTGCTGGCTGTCCCCCTACCACGGGCCCCCGGGGACACAGCAGATGGGTGCTGGGGCCAGGGACCACCAGCCCGGGGACAGCCGGGACACCGAACTGCCCTGCATGGCTGGGGGCAAAGCACACCCCGGCCTCCTGCGGTGCCCAGCAGCTCCCTCCTTCTCCAGGAGAAAAAGCCCCAGTGGAGTGAAAGCTGTTCCGCTTGCCGCAGTCCCCGCTGGGCTGCAGATTTAGGCTGCTTTTTGATTTTTTTTATAGTTTTATCTTTTCCAGCGCTGCTCTACACCAGCTTCTGATGACGTACCACCCCAGAAGACGAAGGGGAGCCCAACACCCACCACGGCGGAAGAGGTGAGGCCGCCCGGCTGCAACCAAACACAGCCGAGCTGAAGGGGCTGGGCACGTCCTCCCGGTGCCTGGAGGGGTCCCAAAATGTGGGCTGTCAACAGGGGGACGCAGGAGGCTCCAGAAGGCGGCTGGTCAGGACTGGGTGCCAGAGGGTGAGGGAGTGGCATGGCCCGGGCAGGCACACCTGTGTTGGCCAGTGCAAGAGCCATTGGCCATTACAAATGGCATTGGCCATTGCGGATGGCCTTGGCCATTGCAGAAGCTGTTGGTCCTTGCAGAAGGTGGTGGCCATTTTAGATGGCCTTGGTCATTGCAGAAGGCGTTGGTCCTTGCAGAAGCTGTTGGTCCTTGCAGAAGGTGGTGGCCATTTTAGATGGCCTTGGTCATTGCAGAAGGCGTTGACCATTGCAGAAGCTGTTGGTCCTTGCAGAAGTTGTTGGCCACTGCAGGTGGCCTTCACCACTGCAGAAGCTCTTGGTCCTTGCAGAAGGTGTTGGTCCTTACAGAAGCTGTTGGTCCTTGCAGAAGGTGTTGGACGTCACAGATGGCTTTGGTCATTGCAGAAGGTGTTGGTCCTTGACAGCTGGGGGATGCCAGCGGGCAGCCAGCAGGCACCGGGGCTGTGGTATCCCAGCACCATGCTGCTCCACCAGCACCAAGCTCCCATGTGAGCCTGGCACCGTCCCTGCTCTCAGCCCTGTTGCAAAGAGGAGAGAGCAAGAGCAGCGCCTGGCCAGAGCCAAGACACCAGGTATGGCTGGATCCATCCCAGCTCGCCCCCCTTTTGCCGAGACGGCTGCCCGGGAGGGTGGTGTGGGGGGAATGGCAGGAGGGGGTGTGCCCGCGGGCGCTGGGGGTGCCGCCGCTCCCTCTCCCTAACTCCCTACGTGGGAATGAAGTCTGAGATTTATGCCAGAGAGGCCCGTCGAGCACATGCTATAAATCACGGCCACGAGCGCTCCCTGCACCAGCGGCTGAGGAACACTTCACGGCTTCTCTTATTTATATGCATCTTCTGCACCGAGCCGTTTGATAATAGACTGTGGAGCGGCACTCCAGCACCGGCGATGGCTGATATATATCGAGCAGGACAGAAAATACAAATACAGGGTGAAGGGTAGGAACTGCATCATTCCTGACGCGCGCTGCCGTGCCCGCCTTGCTCTGCGGTGCTGACTTGGGCGCACCGGTGCTGAATTAAGCTCGCCACCGGCACATAAATCAGCCCTGGCGAGCAGGGCTTTGGAGTGTTTTTGTAGGGTAGCTGAAGAGTAATAATGATAATAATAATGATATTGCCCCAAGTTTGGCAAAGGGATGGTGGGGGGTGGCAGGGATGGGTTGGAGCGCCAGCGTGGCGGCCGGCCACGTCCTTGGGGTCATGCCGGGACGATGACAGCCGGTGACGGCAGCAGTGGCGTGGCAGCAATTAACGTGTTCCTGCAGGAAAGGTGCAGGTAATCAACGTGCGGCCGCTCCCCGAGCAGCGTCCGGGGGGATGCATCGCACGAGGGCGGCTCACTGAGCCACGCGCTTGGTTTTCGGCCCTGGGCGATGGTGGCTGCGCTGGGGCTGGGCTGGGGGCAATGACAGCAGGGCAGAGCCCCAGAGCCTCGGTGGTGGCTCCAGTCCTTGGTGCGTTGGGGCAGGGTCCTTCCCCCCAGGGCTCTCCTCCCACTGGGAGAGGAATTAGATCAGTCTAATTCAATGCAAGGGAAAAAAGACAAAAAAAGAAAAAAAGGGAAGAAATGCCGAGCCACAAACCAAGATGAGAGATAAATCCAGGAGGGGAATGTAACCTCACTCGCTGGACCCAACTAGAAGCTACAATACATAAATTATTGCGCCTAAAAGCTTCTATAATTTCACTTCTATTTGATTCCCCATAAAGTACCACAAAGCCCTCTGCATCTACCCGTGTGATTACACATTTGTACCAAGACACAGCTTATGCTTAAAATAACATTACTGGAATGGAGATGGACAAGAGGATTCATTTGAATGGAAATCAATTTGATTAGAAAAGTAAATTACCCAGAGTATATGAGCAGCATATTGCGGTTCTGTATAATAATAATAATAATAAAAAAATAAATCAGTGGCAGCAAAGGATCTGAAATGTTTTCACAGAAGGGGCAGTGGCTGAGCTGTGATCGCTGCCCAACGCGGAGCCGGTGCTGGGTCCCTGCTCCTGGGCGTCCCGGGGCTGAGCTGCCCCATGTCCCCGGGGACCCCCGTGCCACCAGGACCTGCTGCAGGGGACGAGCCGGGTCGCGTCCACCCGCGGCACCTCCTTGGCAGAAAGCGATGAGCGTGGCTCTGCACGGCCAAAGGGGACAGGCGTGGGTTGATGTGGCTGGAGGTGCCATCAGGGGCGTGATTTTACGCGCCCCAGGGGCGATGCTGGTCTGAAACAGCGATCGGCCAAGCCACGGGTCCCCTCCAGCCACCGGACTGGGAGCCACCGCTCCGATCCGGGTGTCGTTTGGGACAGGGAGCGCGCCGGGGCGCTGGCCTGGCCGGGGGGAGGACGGCAGCGTCCCTCCCTTCGCCGCCATCCGCCGCTGCCGCAGAAGGTGCCGAGGAGGTGGGCGAGGTGCGAGGGGCCGGGGAGGCCGGTGGCCGTCGGTGCCTGGCAGGAGCTCCCTGAAGGTGCGTTTCCCCCGCGCCAGCTGCGGCGCGGTGAGACGGCGGAGTCGCGCACTTTGCCGAGCTGTGGTATTTTATAAATAATCAATTGGTATTTAATTCCCATGTGATAACTGTCTTATTAAATCGAAATTTAATGTGTATTTGGGAAACCCTAATTTAAAGTGTTACTGCATGCACCATCTGGTGTGCTCTCTAAATACAAATGCAATAACATAATTCAGAATTACATCATAAAAGTAAGTTATAAGAGATTAAAATGCACAACTATGTTCTTCAGTCAAGGCAGCTTTTATGCTTCTTCTCCTGATTTAGACACAAATCACAGCCGAAACATCCCTACCCTGATTAAGTGATTTTCTGCAGGGATTTCTGTTTTAATGGCGAGCCGGAGTGCACGGGAGGGAGGTTGGAGCGGAGCAGGAGCCGGCGCTGGGCTCTGCTGCCATCCAAGGCACTGCTGAAGCCCTCTGCCCACCGGTGCTGGGGAGGTTCGGGAGAGGTGCCGGGCGCAGGGCACCCCGGGGTGCTGCCTCCCCGCACCCCCGAGGCGCTGGGATTTTTAAGGGCAATGCCCTAACGCTGGCCGGGGTGTCCCCTCCCAGCCCCGTGCCACCGGCGAGGGCCGAGGCGGGTGTGGGGAGACGCGGTGACCCACCAGGCTGCCTTAGGTTGGAAAACCAGTCAAATCCAACGCGGCGTTGGGTGCATCAGCGATCTTTTATAGTGGCAGTAAATCTAAGATCTTCGCAGAAGCCCCTATTTTCTCTGTATGTTGAATGAAACATGAGATTCCTTAATAGAGAGGGAAATTAAAATCTAGTTTTATTGCAGTTCCTGTAACTGGTATCTAAGCTATTAATAATCAATCCATTCTTGCTTAAAAGCGAACATTTATCACGCCAGCGAAGACGAGCTGACGGGCACTGGGGGGAAAGTACAATTGACTGCAATTACACTTTGAAAAATGTTATCTGTGCCACTGACCACTGGGGATAAATGATGAGATTTCGTTTGTTTCTTCAAGCTTCAGACTCTTTTTCCCAACTTTTTTTATCTTTTTTTTTTTCCCCTTTTGCCTACAGGTTGCCTCAGCATTGAGGGCAGGGGACTCAACCTCAACGTCAGGGCAGGGAACCGCCGTCTCCCAAGGTCGTGGGGCTCCTCCACGCTACGCCCTGGTGAATGCAAGGGCCATTCCTCTGCTCTTGTCCCATCCGGGGACATCGCACCATCCTCATCCTTACCTGGGGACATCGCAGCTGGGGACATCGCACCATCCTCATCTTCACCTGGGGACATCGTAGCTGGGGACATTGCACCTTCCTCGTCCTCACCTGGGGACACTGCACCTTCCTCATCTCCACCTGGGGACGTCGCAGCTGGGAACATCGCACCCATCCTCATCCTCAGCTGGGGACATTGTCACTGGGGACATTGCACCCTCCTCATCCCCTCCTGGGGACATCGTGCCCAGGGTGAGCAGTGATTTCTGCAGTCATGGGCTGGTGCCCTCCCCGAAGGGCACCCATGGGTGCCCGCTGAGGCCGGATCGCCTGGAGCAGCCCTGTTCCAGGGCCACCAGACCCCTTTTAACCAACACAGAAGTTTATTCGTTTCATTCCTGCCTTCTACAACGGCGAGGAAGAGGCTGGTGAGGGAATCGATTTGCCTGATTTACTGGTATTAATGAAAGGGCTGACCGTAGATCTCCCGCAGCAGTATTACACTCCCCACGATAATTCTCCAGACTCCAAACTTTTCAAATGAGTTTTTGCAATTTAAAATTAATAATTGTTCTGTCTAGAACAAGGATAATTAAATGCCTGTTCATCCTCATTATTGTCAGCCTTGTGATTTGTTGTTTTCTCTGTAATAAAATTAACCGGTTTAACTAATGGGTGCCAAAACTTGATAATTAAAGCTGAGCAAATAATTTGCAACAAATAATTTGCCCACTGGATTTGGCGGGGTCCGCGGCAGACACAGAGCTGGCGGCGAGAGGCCGGGAGCCAGCGGCGATGCCCAGCCCCAAGCAGGGCACCCCGGGCAAGCTCCTTTTCCTTACAATGGTCATTTTTGTAATGAAAATTCTTTTTTTCTTCTTTCTAGGAAAAGAGGTTCCCACCGCGGGCTCTGCCACGAGGCAGACTGCTCATGGAAGTTCCGAGGGCTGACCCATCGGTGAGGAGACCCGTAAGCAGCAGCGGCTGCTCTCCGGTAAATCCCGACGACGCGTAGGCGGCCGAAAAATGGCAGCTCTCGGGGGGAGGAGAGAAATTAAAATAATGAGCCAACAAAAGAAATTTGGTCAGACACAATCTCCTAACAAGAATGGACTTGAAAATTATGGTTATTAGCCAGGTTTCATTTCAGCTGCAGTGAAAGAAGCTTTAGAAGGTGCTGCAATTAATTTGTGAGTTTATATTGCACATTATAGCGCGAGGGGCCGTTAACGAGGTGGTGATATTAAATTTAATGTACTTGGTGAACGGGACAGTTTGTCTCTCCCTCTGGGTGATTCCCGGGTGGGCGGTCGGGGTTCGGCGCTGCCGCGGAGCCCCGATGCCCGAGGGGTCGGGCAGGGCTGGGTGGGCACAGCCGGTGCCGGTGACACCAGGGGGTTATCGCGGTGACGCTGCGCAGGGCCGGGCCGGGTCTGGGGGCACTGGTGGGATGAGCAGTCTTGGCCCCAGCACCGCGGCACGGCCAACGAGGCTCAGATGAATCTAAGGAGAATATGAAATGTCTCATACCTATAACTTTAAATTAAAAAAGCAATGTACTGTTTATTGGTTCTTCCGAGTGTCTCCGGAGCGGCAGGCTCATAAAGATCATATTACAGTACAAGCCATTATGCAAAGAGTTTACTATATATACATTTCTAAATGCTTCAGCAAACAGCAGCCTACTTACGAGCAGAGAAGGATAACTGGTTCGTTTGGGGTAACAAATGATCCTTGATTTGATTTTAAATGCAATGACAGCAAAATTTATTTCTTATTTAATCACTTGCCAGAGCTGTTGAGGATGGGGATGGTATTAAACTGCACAATGCAGCATATGACTACTGAATCAGTTGAAATAGGCATAAGAATATATTATGTTTATAGGATAGAAAAAGATTGTACAGCAATGCATATAACTAGAATGGGTACTTTTGTCATTTATACAGTAGCTTATATCATTATTTCTTCCCGCTTCCAATTTTTCAGTAATAAAAATACAGGGGATGTGATTCTCTTTGCATTACAGATAAACCATCTTGATTCTTTATTAAATATTTTTATTAATCTGAAGTACTACAAAGCATTTGAGCAGATAAATCAGGCTCCGAATAGTCATTTCCTCTCTGCTATGGCTCTATAAAGTGGATTCATTTATGAGTGCGCAATACCAGAAAAGAAGGTTTCCATATTCATTAATACGCTCCCTTATGGTCCTATTTTTGTATCCCGCTGTAGCGTGCAGACGAGCTGGCACTGACTTCGTCCCCAGAAGGAAACCGCTCTCGGCAATCGGCTCTGCGACCCCTCCGGGGCCGGGGTCCCATTTAACCAGGAATCCCCACCCGGGTACCAGCCGGCAGCGCCGGCGGGGGGATGCCCGGGGTCTCACCAGCCCCCTCTCCCCTGGCCCCACAGAATCACAGAATGGTCGGGGTTGGAAGGGACCTCTGTGTGTCACCCAGCCCAACCCTCCTGCCGAAGCAGGGTCACCTACAGTAGGGTGTAGAGGACCTCGTCCAGGAAGGTCTTGAGTATCTCCAGAGAAGGAGATACTCTCCCGGTCGGCAGCGGGAGGACACCTGCACCTTTGGGTGATTTGGGGACCGATCCAGCCCCAGCATCATCCCCTCCTTGCCAGTGCCTTCACCCATCGCCCCGGCCGCTCCGGCCGTAGGATGTGGGGATCCCCTTACTGGGCAGAGGGACTGACGAGGGATGTGGGGGCCAGCCCCTCGCAGGATGGTGCCCCGTGGGGGTCCACCGGAGGCTGTTCGACCCCCTGAGGTGTCTCTGGCCTCTCGCTGCCCCTTCACCCCTACCTCCTCCCACCCCATGGAAAGCAGCACTCTGGGGCCAGCACCCCGCATCCAAGCAGCTCCGCGCCGTGCCGGGGGATGCTGGCGGGGGGCAACACCGGTGCGGGGGCAAGTCGAAGCCCGTGGTGCTCAGCCTGCGACAGCTGACGAGGCATTTAGTCATCGGAGGACGCGGCGGAGAGGCTCAAAGGAATTAAACCTACTTAAAACACAGCCAGGTGTGCAAACAAGTTTATCCTATTGTAACAGGGAGCGCCTGAATCAGGAGGGCTCCGCAGAGGTTACAGCAGCCACGCGGTTATTTAGGGCTCCCTGGGAGACGTGACATTTCGTGCCCGCATTCACCGGGGCTGTGGGAATCGCTGGGACCCCCGGCGTCGCTGCCATCGCCCCGCCGAGCCCAGGGCTGCCATCCCCTGCCCCGCGCCGCGGTCGGCCTCGTCCGGCCCCATCACCCCAGCCGCTGCGGGCACCCCGGGGGACTTGGCTTTGATTTCAAATTTTACGACAGCAGCTGGCTCGCATTTGTTTGCTGTTTGAAAACAGGAATTACGGCGCTCGGCGAAGGCGGGGGTCCCTCCAGCGACCCCAGGGCTCTGAAATGTTCCTCCGGCTGCCGGTGGCCTTTCACAGCCGAGCTGCGACCGCACGCCGGGGAGCGGGAGCCCGGCTGCGGGGGGATTTAACCAGGCTTTCTGCCCAGACCGCTGCTTTTTGCAGCTTTTGAGCATCCCTGCTGTCTCCAGGGCCCCCTCACTCACTCGCCTGGTCCAGCACACGGGTAGGAGCCCACCAGCGTCGCAGGAGGACGCGGATGGGGCTTCCCCACCTTTCCCATCCACTGCGCTGGGCGAAGGCCAAGCAGGGGTTTGTCCCCAGGGGAACGGGCTGCCCGGGGACAGCTGCTGGGAAAAGCGTTTCACCGAGAGGGTGGGAGCCGGGTCGGGGCCAGAGGAGCGGGGCTGTGGCACCTCTCTGTGCGTGCCGGGGTGCTTTCCTCGCCGGGAGCCGCTGGGGCTGCACATAAATCCGCCACCAGCTGCAACTGTGTCACAGATGTCCCAGGACATGAATTTTTTTCTCCAGTTTTAGTGCTGGTGTAAAGCTAAATTATGGTGGTTGTCAGCATTAGCAAAAGCTGTCATCTCCGTCCTGCCTGTAAAAAGCGCGGCGGTGGGGCCTGGGAGCTGGAAGGGACGGAGGAGAGTTGGGTCAGCTCCCATTTTCTGGAAATTATAAGGACCAGGTTATTGTGCTGTGGAGCTGGGACTGGTGTTGGTGGGTTGGCTGAGGTCACCAACACCGCAGCAAAAGCCACGGCAGGGCGGCAGCGCAGGCGCCTCGGGAAGCTCTGCTCCATCCCACCACCTCCCTCTGCAATGTCGGCAAGGGCCGGCAGCACGCTCGGACCCTCTCGGGGCCCATGGCTGCTCCGTCCCGCGGTGAGGATGGTGGAAGCCACACTGGAGCTAAATCCAACCCAGAAATTCCTACAGTGCCTGCCAGGGCTTGAACACCGACCCCTTGGGAAGCGCCGGAGGGCTGCAGAGCCCTGGCCCCTCATTTCCCGGACACGCCGACGCTGTTAAGCACCGACGTAGGAAAAGAGGGAGTGGAAGAGTTTTACACCTTCGCAAAACAATGTTCAAGAAGGAAATGAGGAGCCAGCAATTGTAATTGAGATGGATGAAAGGGCGGCCGGCTTCCCCTAAAGCGTTTCAGGCAACGTACTTGAGAAGAATATGAAGTGCTGCTGCTCTCTAAAGATCGCCACGCTGCGGCTAAATTATTAATGACTAGGAATGATTTCATATTTAATCTAAAGACTATTAATTACACTGCAGAAGAGCAACACACCATCCTGAGAGCCCCTCTCACCGACTGAATAATTTAGCAATGCCCCATATTTTACCTCAATGTCACGGCGGGCGGCGACACGCCTCCTGCCCGTGCAGCCCGGTGGCATTTGGGGACGTCCCAAGGGGCTGAGGATTAACCCCGACCTCCGAGCCCCCCGGCCCGATGAAGGGTGCAGGGTGGGACCCGTGGGGCTCCCGCGGGGCTGGGGGCACGGCTGTCCTCCCGCCCCAGCCGGGCTCGGAGCCCCGCGGCAGCCCCAGCTGTGAAAATGCTGAAGACAGATGTTTATTTGTCCAGGATTATTTGCTGATCGCTGTTACAGTGATCCAAGATGATCATTAAAAAGTGAAATGGGCTGTTTAATAATAACGCTGAGAGCACGCAGTGTGCCTCGCATTACGAGGATGTTTAAGCATGAGCCCAATTAAGTCCCTTGCATCCCTACAGAATTACCCCAGTTGTGCAAACTATTAAGCAAACTCCAGGCTCCTCGTACTCACAGGCAATCCCGGAGCCTGGCACTCTGCTAGAGACCCATTTCTATCCCGAAGCTAAATTAAAATCCTATTGTGCCAGTGCTGCTAATATTTCCTGCTCTTGTTTCCGACAATTAAATTGTGACATTCTGCCAAAACGTGCGAGGAAGCTGGAAAACGCTCTCGAGCAGCTGGAAGGGGAAGGCAGATCCTCCCGGCTGCCTCCTGCCACCCAGACGCAGCGGTGACGGTCGCGGGGAAAACGGCACCTGACGGACGAGGCAGCGGCGGGCGGACGTGGGCATTCGGCGTTCGCTGCCGGCGGGCGTGGGAAGCGGGAGTTTAAATAGGAAGTTGAAAGGTTTTTCTTCTCCCTTTAGGGAAGGAATCTGTGGGATGGATCCATGCGGTACCAACAAGCCAAACGCTGGTTGTACGGAAGGACGGGAAGGATGATTTCCACCACTGCCGCCCCAGCACCACCAGTGCCCGATTCTGCTGCCCTTCCCACACAGGTACTGCTGCGTCCTTTTAAACTTCTCCCTGATTTCTAATTCCCTTTTCCCCCCTTGTCTCTGCTCCCCTGGCCGCTGCCCACCCTGGGGTTCCTTGGGGAGGGCTCGGGTGGTCCCCTGCCCTGGGTGATGTGGGCAGAGCTGCTCCCCAGGAGAAAAGGGCTGGCGGGGACCCGGAGGGTGTCGGGACCCGTGGGGTGGGACGGGCAGGGGCTGGCAGCCGGAGAGCTGCGGGTCCCGCAGAGCTGGCGAGAGCAAATTCACCGGGGGGTGGGGGGAAGAGCAGAGAATAAAAGGCTGTTTAAGAAAGAAATGACTATTTGGTCATGGCTTAGAAGTTGGTACTTAGAAATTCCATGAATTTTAAAATAAAGACATCGTGCGATTTGAACTTTCTTTTGAATACTCACAAACTGCAGTGCCTAATACCTTCCCTGGCCATTAAGGAGCTGTGCTGGAAAGCAGAGAGCGCTAAGTACTACACTGATAGAGCAGTTAAACACGGTAATAGAATTGTGTTTGGAGAGGCTGCAAAGCCAGGTATAGAGCCCATACATAAACAAGGCCATTACCAGCCAGGGTAAGCGGTGATAGAATTTCATGAATATCCCCACAAAAAGCTTTCTATATTTATAACAACTCACAGAGTCGTTTGGAGCACAGTCAGGGGCCTTTCAGAGTGATTCCAGAGTTAAATTGTACAACAGATCTGCGCACTGGGGTATCAGCCACAGCCGCTGCGGATGGGGCAGCGAGGTCCTGGGGAGCAGCAAGGGGGGAGCGAGGCAGTCCCGGGCTGGGCACCCTCCTGCCCGACCACGGCCCCGGGGTGCTGCGGGTCCTCAGCCACAGCCGGCAGGTACAGCCTGACCAATACTGCCCACATGTTTTTCCAGTCTTCAACCTAAGACACCCTTCTTGGGAAGTTTTTTAAGATGATCCTCTCTTTGCAGGGAAGGGGATGGAGAAGGGCATTGCTTCCCCGGCTGGAATGGAGAGCGGAGCAGGAGCAGGGCTTGCTCCTCCTCCATCAGCCTGGGGAAGTTCCTAAGGGGCAAGAGACAGAAGTTTCCTTGTCTCAGAAAAAGAGAAATAAATCTGGGATCCATCAGCCTCGAAGCATCAGGACGGGGCTCCCTGATCGGGACGGGAGCAGCAGGAACTTCACGAACACGCAATCCCATCCTGATCAGGACGGGAGCATCAGGACACGAGCCAGCACCCCAAGAAGCCTCCGCAAGAAATCCAGGCTCTCAAACTCTGCAGCTTGAAAACAGGAAAGCAGCCTCCTGAGCATACTTATTGCTCTAATTTAAATAAACAGGTACTTTAAACTTACAAAAACTTTGCTCTGCAACTCTTGCAAAACCTGAACCCAAGCGATAGCTACGCAGCTCCAGCACGAGCCATAATAAAATGCTAATTGCGATTCATAAATTATATTGGGATGCCTGGGACTATTGAAGATCCTGGATGAAGTGTAGTGTTCAATTTATCCTGTGCATGTTGCCGACAGCGCTGCCAGCCTCCTCCTTGTCCCCCTGTGTTGTTTTGTCATCTCTGCACCATCACCAATTCATCACAAAGGCAACTGAACTCTCCGATGTCCACCCACTGGGTGACTTTGTCTTTGCTACTCTATGACTTCTAAATTAAATTGTCAAAACACATTACGGAGAAAAATATCGCGAAGGGAAAGTTCTTTACCCTTGTATCCCATCTTAAGAGAGAATCGGTTTGATCTGAAGAAAACACGTCTGCTTCATTATCCCTCCCGCACTCGTATTTCTTCACTCGGCAGCAGCAGGAAAAGAGAGTCGATACACAGGTCTTGGATGACATGATGTAGCATCCCACAGGAGTTGTCTCCATAAATTCTGAGATTGCCCAGGAAAAGCTGCGGGGGGGTGGGGTAATTTTCACTCTCTTTTATTCCTCCCACTCTCAGACAATTTGAAAGAGATTACGGGTTTGCTGGTGTGGATTTTCCTGAGCTGGATGTCCCCGCTCCGCCAGCACTGGAGGTCTGGAATGAGCTCCTTGGAGCCCCTACAAGTGAAGAAACCAGCCCAGGAGCGGCACAGCCAGCGCCCCGTGCATGCCGAGGGGTCCCCGGACCTGCCACCTCCCGAAGAGGGCCACCGACCACTTGCAGATGGTAGAGCAGTCCCCAAACCACTCCAATTCACACCAAAGGAGACCCCGGGCAGCCGCGCCTGCTCCCACCCCCCTCCCCTGGTTCCTGCAGGAGTCAGCACTAAGGGTGCTTGGCTCCCCACGCACAGCCCAGCGAGCCCTACCGCGGGGTGTTCGACTGGGGGTGGGCTCGGTGCCCCCTCCTCTGCTCTTCTCTCCCCCCCATAACACGGGGCAGCCCCCAGGCCAACACCTGCAGCCATCACATCAGCGGAGCTCTGCAGCCGGCTTCGCTGGGACTTGTATCACCCTCAGTAACGCAGGAGGCTCCTGCTGCTCGGTGCAGTCATGGAAAATAATTCACCTGGAGAGAGAAAACAAAAAGGAGTCGTTTCCCAGAGGAAAAGAGTGGCTGATTCCCCCGTTTCCTCACTCACACGTCGGTCTCCGGCCAAACCGGCTCAGTCATAAAACGCAAGTAACACACTGCGCACTCCTTCTTTTGGCTTTGGACAATATTAACATAATACACACATATTGTTTATTTATTCTGCCATAGTGCAAGTAAAGGAGGTGATACCCGACGCTCAAATGGGGTGTTTTTAAATGCTCGCGTTTCCTTAGCCGTTCTGATGCATTAGCCATCAGTAGCCAAATTGCCTTGTATTTGCAATTTTATGGGTACATTTCATCAAGCACACAGGAGCCGCATTCAAAGCATGAAAATAAAGTATTCCACTTGTGTTAGGCAAGCACTGTTTCGACGCAAGATATGGCCAAAAGGCAGAAATCTCCTTTTTTCCTGCCTCAGTTCCAGATTCATCTCCAAATATTGCTTCTGCTTGCAGCGGCGACTGCTGAGAGCCCCCTTTATGGCTGTGTGACATCCACGCGTCCTCCCCACCCCGACAGCTCGCAACCGAATTTAGCCTGCCGTGAAATCACCCGGCGTTTCTTCGCTGTTTTAAAATACCTCCCAGCAAAACATTATTGTTGCTTTCCCCCGCAGAGAGGGAGAGAGCAGCTGCCGGGGTTGTCGAGAGTCGCCTTCCCGAGCCAGCGCCCGGACTCCCAGCTCCCCTCGTGAAGCCGGAGAAGTTGCAGCGAGCAAATAACACCGGTAATCAGCAGGAAAAAGCGATTCTCCCTGGGCAGGGCACCCACCACCGTCTGGACACATTTATTATTTATTTACATATAATTTACAGCTGCTGCGCACACGTAGGGTGGCTTCGGTGGCCAGGACGCATCGGGCAGCCGGTGCTCGGCCTCGAGCATGGCTGGCCGGGGCCAGGGCTTCCCGCTCGGCCCTTGGCGAGGGGTTACCCCAGCGCTGCCCACAGGCCCCGGCAGATGCCCCACGGTGCCAGGGCTGCGCTCGTGGAGGGGGGCAACTCGTGCAGGTTGTCCCCAAAAGGAGCTGCTGGCGGCAGGGAATTTGCTGAGGAGGAATTTGCTCCCTCTCGCGGGCTCTGGGAGCCCGGTGTGTGAGCCCCGCACGGTGGCTGCGCAATGGGACCGGATTCCTTCGTGTCTTGGAGAAAAAGGAAAGAAAATCTCCCGTCCGAGCCCTGGGAGCTGCCAGCACAGGGCGATACAGGCGTAAAGACCCCCAGCGACGCGCTCCTGGGTCGGGGCTTCAGCAGGACCTGCAGCTTTTGGCAGCCCAAAACTAAAACTGCTTTTTGCTGGGATGGAATTTTGGCTCTGCAAAGCTCTCGGCTCCTTCTCACATAACACTTTATTGCCTTTATTGTTCCCTGGGTCTGCTAATTCTGTCCGGATTTATTTCTTCCAGACAGCTTTAGCTGCCGTTCAACCAACTCCAGGCTGAGTGTGTAACATCAATATTGCAGCGCTCACTCTCAGAGATGAAACGATGATACTCCTCATATTTTCTAGACAAGTACAGCTCCATTTAACCCACACGTGAAAACCCAGCAGCTAAGCTGCAGTGCCCTTTTTTCATTCCAAGCTCCCTTTAACAGCGTATTTAATACCAAAAAACCCCGAAGCCTGTCAGCCTGCCGGCAACGACCCGGGCAGGGGAAACAAGGCAAAGCGGCCGAGCGTGCGGAAAGCGCGCGGCCGGCGTCCTGCTGCAGGTTGGTGTGAAACGGTGCCTGCTCCTCGGGAAATGAATCGCCACGCCCTGCGGCACCCATGGGCACGTGAAAGGGTGGGAGGCGGCAGCTAGCTGCACAGCTGGACAGGGCGGGCCCAGACGGACAGGCCCTGGATAGAGGGACAGGCTTGGACAGATGGACACACCCTGGACAGATGGACAGGCTTGGACAGACAGGTCTTGTGTAGACAGGCAGGCCCGGGACAGATGGACAGGCCTGGATAAACGGACAGGCCCTGACCAGACGGACAGGCCTGGACAGATGGACAGGCTCTGGATGGAGGGACAGGCCTGGACAGACAGACATGCCCTGGACAGAGGGACGAGCCCAGGACAGACGGACACGCCCTGGACAGACGGACAAGCCCTGGATAGAGGGACAGGCCTGGACAGACAGATAGACCCTGGATAGAAGGACAGGCCCAGGACAGACGGACTCGGCCTGGATAGGTGGACAGGCTTGGACAGATAGGCCCAGGACAGACGGGCAGGCTCTGGACAGACGGACAGGCTTGGATGGAGGGACAGGCCCTCGACAGAGGGACAGGACCGGGACAGGCCCCGGTGCAACATCCACTGTCCCGTCGCCCGTGCGCGGCCCCCCCCATCGCCCGTGCGCAGAGGCCCCGCAGGCAGCTCGCGGTCCCCCTCTAACGGCGGCAGGGAGGGAGGGAGGCAGCAAGCCGTGTGCCGCCGGCCGGCCCGGCCCGCTCGGGCAGGCTCCCGCCGGTTCCTCCGGTGCCCCCCCGTGCCGTCCGCGGGGCCGCCCGCTGCCCCAGCGCTGCCCGAGGCCGCAGCGGCCTGGCCGGGCCCGGCGGGGGACGCCCCGGCGCCGCGGACTACAGCTCCCAGCGTGCACCGCGGGAGCGGGACCACATTTCCCACAGTGCTCCGGGGCGGAGGGAGGGCCTACGATTCCCACAATGCACTGGGAAAACAAATTTTGAAAAAAAAATTAATTTTTTATAAACCTATCCGCCCCGACCCCCGAGGAGCCGTTAATAAATGTTTAAAAAAATTCTCCAGCGCACGCAGGGGTAGGGGGTCCCACCCCTGTGCTCTCGCGGCCCTCACTTCCGGTGCCGCCCTAGAGAACTACATTTCCCAGCGTTCTCTGCGGTGCCGCGCCTTTCCGCTTCCGGCCGCCGTGGGAGCGCCCCCGTCCCCTGTGAGGGCCCGCCGGGCCGCGGCCGTGACAGGAGCGGCGGCGGGGCCGGTGTACGGCGGGCGGGCGGGCGGCGGGGCAGGGCCGAGGCCCCACCGAGCTCCCCCCTCCCTCTCCCAGCGCGGCCCGGCCGGGCTGGCCGCTCCCCTCGGGCCTGGCGGGGTCACCTTCATGGGCGGGCGGGGGCCCGGGGCCTGGTGAGGCGTCACCGGGGCAGAGAGGGGACCGGGAACGGCGGCGGGACCCGGGGCGATGTTCGTGCAGGAGGAGAAGATCTTCGCGGGGAAGGTGCTGAGGCTCCATGTGTGCACCATGGAGGGCGCGGAGTGGCTGGAGGAGGTCCCCGAGGACACCACGGTGGAGAAGCTGAAGGAGCGGTGCCTGAAGCACGTAAGGAGAGCGGGCCCCTCCCGGCCCCGGGGCTGGCGGCTCCCCGGCGGGCTCCCGGGGCGGGTGTCAGGCGCAGATAGCGCCGAAATCTCAGCGTTCCGGGCTGGGAGTGAAAATCGTGGGCGGAGGGGGGAGGGCAGGCGGGTCCCCGTGTGAAGAAAACAGATTTTTCCAACGCTCTGTGAATGTGTTTTCTTCTTTCTTTTATTTTTTTTTTTTTTAATAGCTTAAGTAAACAAATGTTTCTGTGTTCTGGTTTCCTGGTTTGCAGCGTCTGCCACCCCCCCTCTCCCGATTATCACAGAATCACAGAGTGTTCTGGGTTGGAAGGGATCTCTGTGGGTCACCCAGCCCAACCCCTGCCCAAGCAGGGTCACCCACAGCAGGCTGCACAGCACCGCGTCCAGGCGGGGCTGGAATATCTCCAGAGAAGGAGACTCCACAGCCTCTCTGGGCAGCCTGGGCCAGGGCTCCGTCACCCTCAGAGGGAAGAAGTTCTTCCTCGGGTTCAGCTGGAGCTTGCTCTGCTTCAGTTTGTGCCCGTTGCCCCTTGTCCTGTCGCTGGGCACCACTGGAGATTATGTGAAAGTGTTCCACAGAGAAAGAAAATGCCCATTTTGAGAGGTTTGTCTGTTGGGAAAGGAGGATTTGGGGGGCAATTCCTTTGCCAGCTTGAGTTACAGAATTTGATGAGGGTTTTGCGGTAGTGCTGGAAACCACCAGCTCCTGTGTGCACTTTGTGAACTGGTGACCGTGCATTGCAAGAGACTGGTGAACCGGCTTCTGATGATTTCCCCTCAGAAGTTATAGCCTGGTTTGTTTCTTGTTTCTGTTTAAGAATAGACAGAGAAAGTAGTAACTGTGGAGGAGAACTTCGCTTTTTTGGGAAAGTCTTGCTGCAGCCTTGCCCTGTGTTGGCACTGTCACTAGTGAGGTGAGAGGCTCGTCTGGTGCTCGCCGTTAAGCAGTAAGGTCTTAATGGATGCGTCCAAAGGGTAAATTACTAATTGGTGTCTGGAAGAGAAAACGTGTGAAAATGCGCAGGCTGCAGAAGCTGAGCTGGAAAACACAGGCTCTTTGTGCTCTCATGTTTGATTACCGTTGGTGCGTTTGTGAGTGTTAGATATTAAAACCAGTGGTTACAGAGCTACTGGGCTGAATTTTGAAGATCTGCCATGACAGTGTTTTACACTAAAGCCAAACCTGATTGACAGCGGCAGCGTGTAAAGTTGTGACCGATGACCAGGACTGTCCGAAAGTCCGTCGTTCTGGAACCAACACAACGTGGCCTGGCAGCCTGAGTCACAACCTGCTGGAGTTCTTAGAGAGCCTTGCTGAGGGATGTGTAAATTCTCAGTGGCAAAAGCAAGAGCCTCTACTCTCATCTCTGGGAGCACATTTTACTAAACCGTGTTTAACAGTGTTTTTTGTCTTCAAAGTCTTACAAAGACTTTTTTTTTCATAAAACACAGTTGCAATAGGAGAGCATACCTGTAATACATAATTACTGAACCCCCGTTTGAAGGGTAAAGGGTTTTCTGTTCTGAATGAGCATGCTGTGAAGAAAGGGTGGCCGGCAGCCCCGGTGCCCTCTGCCACAGGCCCGTGAGCTGTTTGCTTTCAGCTGGAAACTACAGGGCATAGTGCATGCTGGTTTTCCTTGTCCTGTAATCTTGGTAAGTGCTTGCTGAAGTAGGGACGAGCAGGGCTCCGTCTGGCTTTGCTTCGCCTGAAGCAGGTGTGATCCTTCTTGAGGGGAAAAAAGGGGTGCCTTGCTGAAAGCTGTGGGGTTCAGGGCCCCCCCCACTGTTGTGGAAGAAGTTTAGTGCTCCCCTGTTGTCCCACTTCACTGCAGCTGAGTGATTAAGCAGAAGAGTGGTGCAAAGACTGCCAAAACAGGGTGGGGTAATGATTACATGCATATGTGCAGAGCTGAAAGGCCTTTAATTATCAGGAAGCTTAATTAAATAGATGCTCATGTTGCAGTGCGGGTTGGGACAGAAGTGGTTGATAACTTGGCACGATGTTTGACTTGGTTCTCTCTGCTGCTTTGCGCTAATAGCGTGGATTTGCATAACCAGTGTGGATAATGTGTAGTTTTATGGAGGGGAAAAGTAGAAATGGAAAAATCATGGCTTCTGGTAGTGGGTGTGTTGCAATGAATCTTCATAGCACCTTGAGATAATTTATGCAGCCATCTCTTGTAAGATGCTGGTTATTGTGTTCCCTGAAGTCTTTGAAATCACCCCTTCAGGAAGCAGAGGATGATAATATTTGTAAGAGATTTGAACTAGGAAGGTGGCCACTTCTCTCTCTGCAACATTTAGATGCTTACTGATCTCTGAAGTGTCACTCTTGATGTCTTTTTTTTCCTGAATTTTATGGGGGTTTTTTTGTTACAGATGAAGAAAAAAAACCACCAAAAAACCTCCCCTTAGTTCTGTCCCTTGACCTGTAACAATTTGGTGATGATTGCTGGTGAACTGTTGCCTTTAGTAATGCTGTCTGTATAGTCAGTGAACAAATAACTGCTAAAAAGTTGTTTCCCTTCCTAGTTATTTTTTAACTCAAGTTTCACCATCAAAGTGTTCTCTTGGACCAGTCGCAAGGCCCCACCGCCTCAGCAGGAGCAGGCCCTGAGCTCTGCTGTGGTTTCCTTAAAAACCAGCTCTTCATTTCGGAACAAGAATTGAGAAGGGTCAGCTTGACCACAGAAACTCAGGCTCAACTTAAATATTTCTCTGATTCATAATTCTTGTGGCCAGCGTCGACAGTCCAAGTACAGGACTGCGGTGCTGCCGACAGTCCTGTTCTGATGCTCTGATCGCAAGAGACCATTGCTCCTGGCGAGGCTCAGCAGCATTCCTGAAATGCCGAGGTAAATCGTGGCCATGCACTCGGGATGCACAGATGTGGGCTGCGTGCGTGCGTAAGCTCTACCTGGAATTTTCCTGGCAGCGTGGGGCAAGCTTTTAATACTTCTGTTCCTTTTTCTTGAGCTGCCTCAGTGATACTCGCCTGGGTTTTAAGGTATGATAAGGAGTATCTGTGGAACCGAGATGCAAGGTGCTGGTTCTCAGAGTACAAAGATAAGGTAGGTTCATGCCCCTGGGCGTGTTTTGGATACTTTGTGAGGGATGCAGATACCTCAAGCTTAGCAGTAAGGAGTGTCAGTACTATTCTCAAATGTTTCTGTTGCTGAAAGCAAACAAAAAAATGCTTTTTTGTATTTCTAAAAACAAACAGAAAGCCTTGTGGTTTATCAGGATTCCAAGCTTCACACATAACATTTGGCATCACCACGGCTTACAATTTCAGCAGTTGCTCAGGCACCTGTGAACAAAGGTTTCTCACCTGCCTGGCAAAGCAGCCTGTCTTAAACTCCAGGATTAAAAAGAAATGCAAATATTTATGCTGGAAGCGAAGTGTTGAAACAGCAGATCCTCTCCTTACAATCCTTTTGTACAAAAAGATGAGAAAGATCTTGTCTTCCCCGGCATGCTGCACCTCTGATTGCCAGGGGAGCAATGCTCCTTAACCCCGGCCGTGCCCTGGGGCTTCAGGGTGCACCCCGATTTCCGGGCTTCCTTTCGCTTCTGCACAGGGAATTCCTCTCCCCCTCACCGCTGTTCCTGTGCGTTAGCAGTGCTCTCCTCTCTCTGGGCGGGAAGATGTTTTCAGGTACACCTCAGAGGGTTGGGTTTGATACAAACCCACTGTATTTTGGCAGATTATGGTACTCATGAAGCAAGATTCCACAGTGAGATCTGATGTTTAGTGGGGGTAGTTCCTGGAGGGCTGTTGAGAGCTAGTAGAGGTGTTGCTTGTTAGGATGGCCTTTCTCTGTCCAGGCTATGTTAAAATGTTAAAATAAGCCAAGTGTTTCTGCGAGCATTCACTTTGATATATGTGCTGTCTATACATGCCTTACTGTTCTAGGCAGTGGTTAATAAAGTGGTTAGAGGAACAGGAACTAAGAATAGCTGTCCACAGGATTTTCTTTTAAAACAGCAATTTTTTTTTCACTTTTACTTTCTCCTTATTAGTAAATATTATGATTGCACGCACACCCACTGCTTTTTATGTGCTAGGGAAAAAAACAGGTCTGTGTCATGTCCTGTCCTGTCCCACCCAGACATGCACCTCCCAGCTCCCGTTTTCAAGTTCTTCCTTTTGGGGTCTGACTCTAAGGATCTGCAACAGCAACATTTTGAGCTTGTTCAGAGAGGAGATGTTCCACTGATGTGCTCTTAGGCATTTTGGGTAGCTTACGAGATCAATTGCAGGAGGTACTCCGAGCTGCTTCTGGGCTTTAATGCGTTTTTTTGACGTTTGTTCAGCAGTTAATATGCTGAAGGATTAGTGAGATGCTGCTGTTATACAAAGCAGGACTCAAACGTTCTCGCCTCAATCTTATCGAGGCATCAGAACCATACAGAAGTTCAGAAGAGGAACTGAAGATCCGTGTTAAGAACAAGGGCGTTGTGTTTGGAAAAAGAGCAGGTAGCGGAGTTTCCCAGCAGTTGCAGTCACTGTGGAAAAGGTTATGATGGACTAAAAGGATTCCTTTGGAGGAGGCTGGTGGCGCATGTTGTGATGAACAGGACTAAACGTTACATCAAAGTGCAGCACTGATTTCAGTGGGGTTTCTGGAAATGGCTCTGTTAGGTGAAGTGTGACCGCGCTCTTCTGCAGACGTGGTGCAAGTGGCTTGGTAGAAACTTGTCTTCAAGTGTCATTAAAAGCTGTTTTCTGTGAGCAGAGGTCAGTATGAAGTGTCTTATTTTGTGGCAAGAACAGCAGCATCAGTTTCATAGGTTTGCTAGGCTGTTATTTTTAATTTTGCCTTTCTGGAACTGCAACCACTATGCTTTCTTCTTCCACTCAAGCAAGTTATAGAAGCCTTTAGGTGCCCTGATGTAATGTTCTTGAAATCTATCGCTGTGGATCTGGGAGCCCCTCTGGTGTGAAGATGGAGTCAGTTCGAGGCCTGTGTGTGCACGCGTTCTTTGTTCAGGATTTGACCTGGATTTCCTAGTGAATTAATTGACATACACTTTAGAATGGCAATAAGGAGTTGAGCACAACTTTCATATATGAAATAATATATAGCTGTGAAGAACCGTTGTGAATGTAACTTTTGTTCAGCACTTTCAGCAGGAGCTCAGGTTATTAGGGCTCCAGCAGCCAAGTCGGTTGATTTCAGCTTGTAACAAGGTGCAGAAGCTTCTGTTTTCTTCCCAGTTTAAGGTCAAGCATACCAAAATCACTGCTGGCAGCTCCTTGTTTAGTCTGACTGTGTGTAAATAATGATTAGATGAAACGGAGAGTCCCTCCTCTATTTTGACACTAGTTACAAATGAGAAATGTACTGCATTATTATAGCCTTCCCTCTGTGAAAACACTGGATGCTTTTTGTAGATTTGCATTCTTCGTTCATGATACTAATTGCTACCCCCAGACTTCTCACTAAGAGCTGGTGACCTTAGCGATCTTTTGCAGAATTAACGTAGCTGTGGGTCCTAGAGCATCCTTGCTTTCCCCAAGTCTCTGTAGGCCTGACTGTGGGACCAAGCACTCAGAATTAAGTGTGATGGAGATGTACTGTGCTGCGAAAGTGTAAATCCCCTCACGCAGCCTGGTGCCCTTGAAGGGCTCATCGGGGGTGATTTGGCTGTGATGTTAGGTCTTTGAAACTCTGTTTAAAGAACTTTTTTAGAGCATCAGTTGGAACTTAAGTCGTAGGATATCTCAAGTTGGAAGGGACCCATAAAGATTATCAAGTCTAACTCCCTGACATAGCTATTAATTTAACAATATCAAGGAAGACAGGCTATAATCCTTCCTTCTGTTGATTGTTCTTCCCAGCCAGGACCTAGGATATGCAGGTAGAAACCTACAACACTCAGTATTGTTACAGCACGAATCGAGTTTCTTTAACAAAATACATTCTTTGCACTGGCCTTTGGCACACTGTGCTGTTACTTAAGCTGTTAAGAAGCTAGTAAATGATGGCACAGTTTGTATATGGAGCAAATCTTCAGTGTCAAGTGCGGTGATTCATGCAGTAGGCTTATTTGTCTTCTCATCTTCAATATTTATTGTCTTCTGCAGTGTGTACCTGGGAGCTTGGAGGATCCAAAAACCGTGACACATCATAAGTTGATACATGCTACTTCAGAGAAGGTGCTGACAGACACAAAAACAGTGTTGGAGGAGAACATTCAAGACAGGGGTAAGATTGTCTGGTTTTTAATCCTGTCAGCCTGGAAACAGGAGACTGTGTTTAACTGTTTGGCGAGTTCCAAACAGTAACCTTTTTAGTATCTACTCTCTGCTTTGACATAGGAAGCTAGGAAGGCAGCAAAAAAGGAAGGAGCAAAAAGACTTTTTTCCCCCAGAGAAAGCACCTTGAGCAGTTTGCTTTTCTTCACTCTTCCTTATAAGAGCTGAAAAGGAATTAGGAGTGTTACATTAAGTCAATAAGTTAAACAGATTATTTCTATCTCCTTTTAAAGGATTTTTATTTAAACCTTCAGGGCAGCATTTATCCTTCAGAATGATTCAAAAATGGTTATAGTGGCTGAGTATTGAAAGACAGACAACCCTTTGCTTTTGGGGGGCGTTTCTTGAGGTCTCCAGGTCAAGCAAAAGGATGGTTGCTGAAGTGTATCTGAGTGTCTGCGGTTTAGATCTCATTCTGTCCTCTGCAAACTTTGGTCAGAATCCATCACACTATAGTATCACTGACTACAGTACAGTATGCGAGGTATGTATTTGCTCCTGAGCTTTAAAGGTGTAAAGGATTAATGTGAAACAAAAGAAGATCTAAAGATGAGAGCTGGAGTCAGTTTTTACTAGACAGCTTAAGCTAATGGCCCCTTCTGGAGATAAAGGGCAGTGGTGCAGAAAGTGAGAGAAGGAGGACTGCTGTAGACTGAAATATTGTCTGAACCAGAAACTCCGCAGGAGTGGAGTTCCTGGGTCTTTGCGGTTTGGTCGCTTTTCCTAGGCAGTGTCACCTATTGCCTGTAGAGCTGAGCAGTGTCATCTTGGGCAAAGGCGAGGGACAGCATTTTTGCTGATGGGTGGTGTATTATTTCTAGGCAACGTGCCAGCTCCTACAGAGTTTTGAATTGCAGCTTGCAGCAGCTAAGCAGTATTAACGGTGCAGTCGTAGTAAGGTGTCACACGAATGCCTCTTGGCTCCTTTTCCCTCCGCAGTGTGTTCTGCCTTTCTTGCGCCTTGCTTGTCAGGGAGACGAGATCGCAGCCGACAGCTGATGGCCACCGGCTGACTGCACAGGGCAGCCCAGAGTCAGCGCGTGGATCCTTTTCCGTTCCGATCAGCTGGACAAAGGAGGGTTAACAGCCTTCACCAGCTGTTGCTCTTGGCTGTTACGTGCTGAGCCAGACCAAGGAAACTTGTGCAAAGCATGCTTTGCTTGCTCGTCACCTGCTTAATGCAGTGGACTAAAAACTGCGTGTCAGGCCGTATCCGGCTGAAAGGCTGCAGGTGCTGCGCAGGCCCGTGTTGGGCTCCAGGCAGTGTGTTCACATCTTTCCACCCTTAGACTGTATGTGGTAGTAACTGAGGTGCTAGAAACCTGTAAAACATCACGTGATCTCTAGAAACAGGGTGCCTTGTGAGGGGAAACTGTTTGTCTTAAAAGCCCAAATCAAGTTCGTGCCAGGTCGTGTGGGGTAGCTGAGACTGAAGACTTGTTTGCACTCGAGACTTGCCCTGGTGGGCTGCCAGTGATGCATCCCTGCTGTAGACTGTGCATCGCTCTCCTGCCATTCACACCCAAAGGTGAGCTTCAGCCTGATACTGGAAGTTCTTGCCGAAGCTTGGCACTTGCCTTGCTGCAGTTGAAGGAAGGCCCCAGCTTAGACCAAAAACCATCTGTAGCCTGTCTGTATACTGCTTCCTTCTCAGGAAAGTGAGATGTTTTCCTCACTGAAAGTCCTGATGCTTGCTCGTTATGATGAGCCAATTGCTCTGCTATTAATGTACAAGACAACTGGATCCTGTAATACCCCTTGTTTAATGGTGCAGTGTGAGGAGAAGAAACCAGTAACCGTCAGAGTGAATTACTGTGCGCTAAGGAGTTGCAAACACTGAAGGGGAGTGTGTAAAGTCATACAGGTTTTAAAATGTGAAAAAGGTTTGATGCTACAGTGGAATTAATACAAAATTCATCTCCAGGAGAAATTGAACTTGTGAGGTATCTTACAAGAACTGTTTTCACATTACTTTCTAATGTGTTTTGGTATCATTCTCTTTCTAGATGTCTTGCTTTTAATAAAGAAGCGTGCGCCACCTCCACTCCCCAAAATGGCAGACGTGTCAGCAGAGGACAAAGTGAGTTTGAAAGACTTCTTGACTTGGCCAATTTGATTAACTGCGTTATTACTGAGCTGCAGAAGGGTTAGTGTGGTGTATTCTTTATTTATGGAGGCAAATGCTGCCAGTTAAATTCTAGGGAAATTATTTCATATTTCTTCCAAACTTTGAGGAAGCTGATTTCCATTTTTAACTTTGATTGTGAGAACGTTTGCCTTAGAATAAGACATGCAGATACACCCTGTGGAAGTTGTATAGATTTGATCTTTGAACAAATGTCTAATGACTGTATAAACATATTTCAGCAAGTGCCTTGCTTTTCTCTGGTTGAAAAACTAGAGGAAATAGGGACTTGCTGTCAGGCTGTCTTCTGTCTGTATCTGTGTGTGGCTTATCGCCTGCTAACCAGGTCTCTAGAGCTGAACTGTTAGCCCCCTACTATTCTTTTTGGTTTTTTGTTTTTATCTTATTGGAATGTGATTGTTACTGAGGGTCAGTGATACCCAGGATGATGCTTATGCACGAGTGGTACTGCGGTTGATATTATCACATAAACGCTTTCAGCCATGCTAGTGCTTGACATTGAATTCCTCGGTCTCTCTACTTCGTCTTTGCACAGCTTTGTTTCTTCTTGCTTCCCGTAGGTATTGGTGTTTGTCTCTGTATCCCTTCCTGTAGGTATTGCTGTATGTCTCTCTCTTCAGTATGGTCTTGCTGTGCAGAATGTCACTGTAAGAGCACAAGTTATGAGACTGGGAAGTATTTATAGTTTGTACCCTGCTATGTTTTGTCCTGGGCTATAAGCATGTACTGAAAATCCAAGGCACCGTGTATCTCTGCATGAGACTTGCAAGTGGCGAAGCACTTCTAGTGTTAAGCGGTTAAGTGTTTGTCTGTGCACAGTATTGGCACATCTCTCGACAAGCCATGGGTTTGAAAAGAGCGTGCTGTGAGCAGACCACGTGGAGCAGGATATGGTCCTGGGCACTGAAACCTCCGAGTTCTCTCTGTGTTTGATACATCACTGTCCCTCTCTTTGCTGGAATTTCCCTGCGTGTTTAGATAACAGAAATAGGTACAAGGACTGAAAGTGGGGCAACCCAGCAGGTCCAGTTTTGCTCTGTAATTGCAAAATATTACCAGTGCTATTAATCCATTGTACTGCTAGACTGCTGTTTCTTTTAGTTGCAAGTTACAGAGCACTGCTTGATGCCTTGGTGGAGAATATGAAACTGCTCTCTGCTATGCTGTGTTCTCTGTTCTGTGGATAATGGGTTATGAAACCTGACCCTGTTTCCTGTCCTGCAGAGGAAACAAGAGCAGAAAGCTCCTGATAAAGATGCTATTCTCAAAGCAACTGCAAATCTGCCCTCTCGCAATGTAGATCGCACTGTGGCCCATCACAACATGAGGGATGTAAGTATTAGACTTGACTTTTTAAACCCTCACACTAACATCCAGATAGGTGTTTATCTTGTATAACCTTTTCTCTTACATGGGAATGTGATTCTCTTTTCTCTGTGAGAAAAATTCAGATGTATATAATGAATGTATATTAAAGTAGATAGTTTAAGATTTAGACACAGGTCGTACTATTTAATGATGATAAAAAAAAAATCTGTTCTAAATTACGATTTTAAATGTTTTAATTGTCTGTGGGAATGCCTCAGTAAATATGTTCAAGATCTGGCAAATGTGAAGTCGCAGGTTTTTATTTCTTCAGTCTTAAATAGTTCAGGTGTTTGCAGTGGTTTTTCTCTTCCCTGGTTTTGAATAGAGAAATCGGGCATAAATTTTGACTTCAATAATTGGATGCTGATAGTCTGTAATGCTTCTAACCGTGTCTTCAGCAGTGTGGGGACTGGTCTGACCCTTCTGTACTAGCAGGGGTGTGAAGCAACGAATCCGCCTGCGTATGGCATGCTGTCAGAGTGCCCCAGTAACCTCAAGGGGACAAGTGGCATTTAAGCTGCTTAGTGGCCAACATGACCTACTGAGCGTGGCGTTTTTAAAAAACAAATGTCCGCCTGAAAGGAATTTGTGATGCTTCAGTTTAGAAAGCAGCTTTGGTCTATGTTGTTCAAATTTAGATTACTAGAAAGCAAGCTGTAGAGCAGGAAGGCTCGGTGGTTCGCAGGAGCAAGTGGTGCTGGCACGGAGCTACTGTGACTGTCTTCTAGCAGCACTTCTGCAAGAGGAGAGTGAAGATGTTCCTGTGAAGCAGTGAGCTTTCTTGAACACTGCACATCTTGTGGTGGTATTGGGTGGCAAGCTGTGGTAAAAATAAAAGGACCTTTCTGCCCAGTAGCTTTTCCTTACATGTAGCACTTCACAGGAAAGGCCCAGCTCTTCTTGAGAGACTAAACAATGATAATAGAGCCCTAATAAAGCAACCTTCTGTACAGGGGGCCAGACTGCTGCTGAGATACGAACAATAGCTGTATTAAGATTTAATGATGTCTGGTAACTTGCTGTCTAAATGTCTTGACAGTTTCCTTTCTTGCAGTTCCAGACAGAACTCCGGAAGATCCTAGTGTCTCTCATAGAAGTTGCACAGAAATTGCTAGCACTGAACCCCGATGCAGTTGAGCTATTTAAGAAGGCAAATGGTATGAACGTAGCTTATAGTTACTTGTTCAATACTGGGAACTTGTTTGCTTCCATTGCAGCAGAGTGAAGTCCAGACCCTGATGTAATAGTAAAGCTACTGCAAACTTTGTGGCAAAGATTTCACGCTGTGGGTGTACGTTATATAAAATTTGCGAATATATAAGGTCCCTTTGGGATGGATGAGAAGTTCTATTTTAAAAATAAAATCATTAGCAGTGAAAAAATTGGAAAACTTCACCAGAATTGCGCTTTAGGAATGGTAAAGAGTAGTTGAAAATGCAGAAGGAGGTAGTAAAATGAGCAGAAAGCATAGCTGTTGATTCAGTTTGTGGGAAATGCTTGCCCTTGATCTGCTAGGACCAGATCCAACTTCCTTTCACTGCAGATCTGTTTTTTCAAGGATCTAGAATCTCCTGTGTATATCTACTTATGTGGAAATAACATGGTAATGTGAGAGTTAGCTGTCTTTTGTTTGAGATCTTGAACACATCTGGACAAAGTCTCTGTCCGGGAAGGATCTATTGGCCTGATTAAGCTGAGTGCAGCAAAGTAAATGATGAGATCACAAATTCGGGGCAGAAACAAAAGTAGGGATGGAAAAGAAGAATGGGGTTTGAACTTAACACATGCCATTCCATTGAGAAAGGGGCTCATTTTAGTTTGAAGTCAATCTGAACATTGTGTTGTTTGTGTGTGTGTAGCCATGCTGGATGAGGATGAGGAAGACAGAGTGGATGAGATAGCTCTGCGGCAGCTTACAGAAATGGGATTTCCAGAAAGCAGAGCTGTCAAAGCCCTTCGATTAAATCAGTAAGTGTACTCAGCACGCTGCCTGTATATTACTTGATATGGTTTAAAAAAAATAAAATAAAATTTGCATTTTTTTCTAAAGTCTGCTTATGTGGGTCACCCAAAACTAGGTTGAAAAAAAGTTTTAACTCGAAGAACAGCGCTGCCTCGGCAGTGTGCAGGTGCAGAAGGCACAGGGAAGGGAAACAGTGCCATACTTGCTCTGGAAAGAGTAGCTGGTCTGTGCTTCACAAGGCTACCAGGCTGGTGCTGTTTTGAAGTATTAAACTCAAATTTTCTTCCACTTTAGAATCCATATTTGACAGAGAAAAAAGAAAACCTAGCCCATCTGGATTGGTCTTTCAGCGGTAGAAAAATACTTTGTGCTGATCTTTTTAAAACTTTCCAAGAATATTGTAAAGTCCAGATAGCAACTGTAGGAAAATAGGAGGTCATGTAGTCCCTTCTCGTGCCCTGAGAAGAATCCGCTGTACTGCCCCACTCCTGAGAGGGGTTTGTTAGGCCATTCTGGAAAATTTCTAATGGCGGATAATCCACAACGCATTCCAGTCCCTCTTTTCCAGTATCTCTCTCTTTGGGCTCAGAAAGACTTTCTCCACTGATGTCCTCCATCTTTCATGTAGTGACTGAAAAGCCAACTAGGCAAAGGCTTTCCTCTCCTTTCTATGAACATGTAATATTTCCCGTGTGTCAAGTAAAATTACATGTTCAGTTGCCCTATCGTTGTCTTTCCTTCCTCTGTGTTCGTTGGGAAGAGATTTGTTGGGGTGCTCTCGAGATCCCTTAGCTTGAGCACTTGCACTGCCTTGCAAGTGGCCGCGTTACGATGGTGATGTTCTGTTCCTTGGGCTGGCCTCTCCTTTGAGGGATCACAGATTTCTTCTTAAATCAGAGCGGAGGAGGAACAGAGTGGTACATGTCCGAGTGCAATCGCCTGTGAATTTTGCTCTTGTTCAAGGCGTATTGTGCATGTGTAATCTTTTTCACCCTCTTTTTCTTTCTTATGTTGTTAATGGCATTCCTTGATCAGTGGATAGGTGTCTGAGAGAGCTGCTTAAGAAACAACAAAGCAGCTTGCGTCTTAGATGTGATTCCATGTAAATTTGGAACATGCTTTGTTTGCAGTTTTGTCAACAGTTGCAAATAGTCAGTGTTTGTCTGTTGTGAAATAAAGCAGATGATGTGAGGAATAAGGTGACTCCCTCAAAAATGCTTCTTAAAAATCTGGGTTGCAGCTGTCCAAGTTGGACTTCATTCCTCTGCCTTCAGATAAGATTGTGGTGCCCTGGATGCACAGAGAGTTAAGGTGCTCTGAGATTTGCTCCAGAACTTTATTTATGACTTTTCAGATATTAATTAACCTGCAAGTCAGTATGCCATGGGAATAAATGCAAAGACAAATGTATGTGGAACACCACTGTACATCTGGAGCGTGTCTCATCCCTGTGTTTTGATTTACTTCGCAGCATGTCAGTGACACAGGCCATGGAGTGGTTGATAGAACACGCAGATGACCCTGCAGTGGATGCTCCGCTTCCAGGTCAGACTCAGCCAGAAGCCACAGCTGAAGCTGGTGCATCCTCTGCTGAAGCGACTGCGGGTTCTAGCTCGGAAGCGGGTGGGGAAGAGGCCAAGGATGAGCTGACAGAAATATTCAAGAAGATCCGGAGGAAAAGAGAATTTCGTCCAGACCCACGAGTACGTGCTGTTTGTCTCACTATTTATGTAACTGTTAGGATTAGAAGGGACTGTGTGGACACAATGGAATCCAAATAAATGTTTAGTTAATCAATGAAGTGGCACGTCTGGGTAGATGTATATTATGCTGCCTTGACAGTATTTTAGTGGAAGTCTGTAGGGACTGTTTAAATTCAGATTGCTGAAAGGGATATTACTGAATTAATGCATCGCTGACTCAGATAACAGTATCTAGATTACTGGCACTGTTGTTTCTGTACCTGAAAATTAACTGATGGGACCGAAATGAACTGCCAGACTCCTGACATTGCTTTTTAAGACTGCTTTCTGGGTAGGTAGTGTTGTAGGACAGCAGTAGGTCCTTTTTGCGTAGCAAAGGACAGAAGAGTGTTATTGTATTTAGGGGGCAAGGATAAGTATCACCAGCAGGTGTAAGTCTTGCAGCAAATGCAGAAGTTAGCCTTTTTTCAGAACACACTATCACCTGAAGTGAAAAATATGTGTTGTTATCACACTGTGAACTCACCAGGAGGTGCTCTTTAGAATCTAGCACTTTGCTTTTACAAGTAACTGGTTTTCGTAATTTTGGTCAAAGGTATTTGATGACCTAGGTACAATTTCTAAATGATGAAACATTCTCATAACAGTATCTAGGTACGCTTGTCTAAATATGTAATGCTCACTAGCAATATAATTATCCAGGAAGTAAAATTAAATTGAGTGAATAGAATTACAAATGAATATGGAGCTTGCTGTGTTGGTGAGATGTGAACAAAAGCTTTGTAAAATGAGAGAAGTTCTAGAATAAAGTGTTTCTGTCCCACTCTTCTCCTTTCTACCCCAGGTATACTTGCTCTTTGGCTTGCATTCATCTTTCAATGCTGAGGGTAGGAACGACCTTTGCTCTTAGGATTTACTTTTCTTCCATAATAAAGGCACTTTTGATATGGGGTATTCGAAAATCTTTGTAGATAAGATTACTTAGTGGTCTACAAATGGAAACAATGGGGCTTTTTACCCCACAGAACACTTGAACAGAAAATGAAAGAATGTGATTGTTCTCATTTCTGTTTTAACTGTTATATTTATTAAGCTGTGCAAATCTGGTATAGGCTGTCATTGCCCTGATGGAGATGGGATTTGACGAAAAAGAAGTGGTAGACGCACTCAGAGTAAACAACAACCAGCAAAATGCGGCCGTGAGTACAATGTCATTTCTGTTCCTTATTGCCGTAATAGTCTGTTCAGTTGATTCTTCTCGTCATTGAATTGGTTGATGTTTTGATCTGTCATAAGGCCCAACTGTTACTGGAGATGAAATGAGCACTATATATTCTGTGCCTCTTTCAAATTAGATACACAACTGGAATACAAAGGTTTTGGAGTGCTTGGAGGAACTCGGCATGTGTGAGGTTGAGGCTGATCTGGTTGGAATACTATGTGTGGATTTTCAAAAACCTTTTGAGAAACTCCCTCACTAGAGCCTGCAAAAGAGATAATGCTATCGTGAGAAAGGAAAAGGTATTCCCAACAATTAATAACTGATTAAAGGAATAAACGATCAAGCAAGAGATTCAAGCCATGCAGTGTGTAAATCACTATTCTGCAGCAATGCATTCCAAAGTTTATTGAATAAAAAATATGAAGGCTTTCAAAGATTGATTAGTTCCCTGCTAGTGGATGATATGTTAAGGAAAATTATGTGGACATAGCTGACAGCTGAGGAATCACCCGTCTGAAGCATCCAGTGCTGGCTACTGCCAGAGAGCGGTTACCGGGCTGGATGGTGCTTCAGGCTGACGCGTTGTTACCATGCTGATGGGGTTCCTTTGAGGCAGTATGTATGTAGGATAACACACGTCTTCTGAGCTTTGAAACATCCAAAGTTGGTATAACTTTATTACCGTACCAGGCACTTCTGCTGTTCCCATTGAAATAAATGTTGATTTCTGTGGGAGCAGCACACAAATGAACAGTAATCTAGTGTGAAAAGAAATATATAGCTCGGTTATTAACTGGGAGAGGAAAAAGTATTTCTAACGTGCCACATGGTCAAAACTTCTGAGACACTTTCATTCTAATGGAACCAATCATGATATCTGTTGTGCCTGGTGATTTCTTTCAGTGTGAATGGCTGCTGGGAGACAGAAAGCCTTCTCCAGAGGACTTAGATAAGGGCATCGACACCAATAGCCCTCTCTTCCAAGCCATCTTAGAAAACCCAGTGGTACAGTTAGGGCTAACCAACCCTAAAACTCTACTAGGTAAGTCCTACTTGAGTTCCTGATATGTGTAAACTGTCACTGTAGTTGCTGGCATGTTAGAGACTGGGTGATGACAGCACACTCTGTGGGACAGCTGCAGCTCTGTCCCCTTTTCCTCACTTTCAGCAGCTGTATTGTTTGTTTGCTTCATACTCAGCTAAACCCAGAAAAGAACTTGGGGCTGTCCCAGAAATGATACTAATTCCCCAGGCTACTGGATTACACTTACTGAACTCCGAACTGTAGTAGCTGCTGGCTGCAATGCTTCTGTGGATTTAGGAGACCTTCTGTGCTTTCCCTTTGGCCATGAGGGGAAACATCAGGAATGTCTGTCTAGAACTCTGATTATTTCACAGAATAAACAAGGCTGTCTCCTGCTGTACAGCTTGCTGTGTCTTGAGGCCTGGTCATAGAGGTGGAAGATAACTTGTGTAAGAGTAACCAAACAAGAAGTCTGCGCTAAGGCCTTGCCTATCAAAGCTGACATAACGTATGTGAAAACAGACTTCGCCTTGCTTGGGTTTCAGCTCGGTGGTGAAGTCTGTGTGCTCGCAGTCAGAAAGGCTGTGAGCACAGCAAGTACCCAGCTGATGAGCCTGACAGGGAAACATAGATCTCTGATTAATTTGTCCCTCTGACGATGGAGGACGATACAGAAGAATGACACTGGCTCTGTGATGTATATAAAAAGTTTTGCATTTAATCTTTGGCTTCAAAATTTATTTGATGCAATGCTTTTAAATAAAGGGTGTATGTGCAGCTCTTTTAGGAGAGCTTTTTAAAATACTGCTTTAAATGTAATTAGGAGAGTTTGCAAGCCTTTAAATAACTCGAGAGCAGAAACTTCCCACTGATTTCGGAACAAATGGTCTCTTCGTTTCCAGTGAGGGTGCCTCGCTGCAGCTCAGTATAAATAGAAAATGAAATGCCGTTATATGCACTTGTAAAGCTTGGATGAACATCAGAGAATGTATTCCTAATGACACAACTGCAAATTGCTTATGTCACAGATTTTATTAATGGATGTTTGCAGTTAATTAGATACTTACAGAATGTTGATAAATCTTTAGTTTTAAGCTTTTGAGTCTGTGTAAAAGAATATAGTGAGAGGTGAGATCTGTAGTTTATTCTGGGCTTTTCTGTAGGCATGCTGCATGACCTTGAGCAAGGTATTAAGGATGAGGCTTTCGGAGGTGCTGGGTACTTACAGCTCCCACTAATGTCAGCTGGAGCTTCGTACACCAGCGCTCCTGGGAACATTAAGTCTCTGACCTTGGTGCTGCTCTGCCAGGCTCTGACCACGCTGATGTTTTGGCGACTTCTGAATAGGTCAGATGTGCAACTGCTTTTTTAGTCCAGTTCCATAATGACTGCTCCAAATGTCCAGTAGTCTGGCTCGGTGTCTGTCATAAGGCTTATAAATAATTGCCTGGACTGTTCTTCTGCCAGATTTGCAGCTTAGCCCTTGCAGTGGCTGTCTGGTTCCTTCAGCATAAGTAGACTAAAAGTCAGCACACTTAAAAAATTAAACAAAACAACAAAGCTTTTTGTAAAGACCGCTGTGTATAGAAATAAAAATGCTCCTGAATATTGGGATTGCTGTCACTGTTCAGAAATGGAGGTAATTGTTCTGCACAGCAGCCTTTCCCAGTGCCTAGCAGGTGGAACTGGCTGCCTTCCTGACACCCTCTGCACTCCCGACACCAGGAAGGAGAGGGCTCGTGCTGCTCGGAGAGAAGGTGCCGCTTCCCTCCTGGCTCCAGGGGCCTCTGTGAAAAGATAGAACTCTGAGATTTGGGGGCTTGAGGGGCTACACTTTTGCTGGCTCCTTTGCAGCCTTTCCTTGGCAGCCTTTGGCATACCTTCTTATTTTGCTGGCTTAGTTTTCTGTTGGGAGACATCATGAGAGAGTAGCCAGAGGACAGCCGAAGTGCAGCATAGGCCAGCAAAGGTAACAGGCAAGGGGGTGACAGGGCTTTCTGTGAACTGCCTTGGTTAAGTACCAGGGAGTAAAAAGATACTGGTGCAAGAGCTAGCTGTTAAGGAATCTAGGCTGGGATGGGAAAAAATCTTTGATCAGAAGAGTGGAGTTGCAGAAGAGTCTTCCCACAGGAGTACTGGCAGCCAATGGCCCAGTTCTAGGATGGGCATTCATAAATGGATGAGTTGCATAGCAGGTTCCCTGCTACTGCATGTAGACATTTGCTCAGGCTTTAGCTCTTCAGACCCGTGTCCTTGAGGTTTTCTAAGGTGGACTGTAATCCAGGCTGAGTATTTAATCACCCTCTGTCTGCAGTAAATTTGATGCTGAGGAATGGGGAAGCATAACAGCCTGCAGCATCCCAGTCTGTGGAGACCTTGGAGCGCGAATGGTCCATGCACGATGTGTCTTCCCACCATTTCTGGGCGATGCTTGCCCTCTGCCTTTGGGCTGCAGCTATTTCTAACTGTCCTGTTGTTGGAGCATCCCAAACATGGAAGCCTTTGCTGGCTAAAGGACTGAGTGTTGCAATTTCCATCTCTTGGCAGCCTTCGAGGATATGCTTGAAAACCCCTTGAACAGCACTCAGTGGATGAATGATCCAGAAACTGGGCCTGTCATGCTACAGATCTCCCGAATCTTCCAGACGCTGAATCGCACGTAGAGGCGAATGCCAGTCCACTGTGCCACTTCCTGCTGTCCCTCGCTTCACCTTCTCCACAGCGGGAGGATGCACGGGTTGTCTGGGGAGGGGGGCGGATGGAAGGGGAGGGGGGCAGATCCTGTCTGGATGGGTCTCTTGTGCGAGAGCTTCTGTAGTTATGGCCAACTGAAGTTAATTGCCTTGTGGATTTAGTGTTAGTGGAAGAGGTTTGAAGACTTGTTTTTGTTTTCAGGTATTAGGTTTAAAATAAAGTATATCAAAAAATAGGAAAAGGTTTTGTGAAAACAGTTAAGAATCTGATTGTTGGAAAGAAATATGAAATACTTCTTAAAAAGGCCTGTGACGGTAGTTTTCTAGCCGGTTTTGCTAGCATCTGGCTAGTGTTTACAAAAGGTCACTGACCACTAGCATAGGATATTAATCATCTTCATACAGTATTAATTTATGGCTATATCAAATTATGAAATGCTTTTTAAAATTGACTCTTAGGAAATGTTTTTTAAAAATCCAAATATTGGGAGAGCAAGCACATTTCTATCCAAACTTGTTTATCTTGCATTATAATTTAAGCAGAATAATTGAGAGGTGGAATTTTTTAATAAATAGCATTACTTTTTCCTATTTATTTTCTGCGTTAGTGGTGTTCCAGTCCCCCAGTGGTTATACTTGTAGGAGATTCTCGGTCAGCTACATTAAAGGTGCAGTATCTCTTTCACAACAGAACTCGCTACTCCAAGACTTGGAATCTCAAGTAGGCTGCAGTCCACAGGTCCATACCCTGCCATACCCTAGCACAAGGAGGGCTGTAGTGACGCGGTGGGTTTGTTCTGTTTGTACGTGCGCGGTTTTGGAAAGGGACACTTGTGGGTTTTGATTTTGTTTCAAACTGTTTACAAAAAAGCAACTAGTTTGCATGGTTTTTTCATTGGTGATCTGTAAAGAAGCGGAATTGCTTAGGTTTTATCTTGTTTAACGTATTTGAAAGCACGCTTGAAATTATTAGCTTCTTTGAGATAGAGGTGGTTTTTCTTGACACTTATTTTTACCTTGGATATCCCAAGAATGTCAGGCTGTGTCTTTCCCGTTTTGTCAGAAGACCGAGTTGAGATTTCAGACAGGAGTTGTGAGCTTTGAAGAATAGAACTCACTGGTAAATACCCAGCTAGTTTTTATGATTGGGCTCTGCAGGTGTTACTTTAACAGTCTGAACAAAAAAGGTTTTTATTTTCAAATTGGTGGAAAATGATTGACATCTGTTGTGATCCCTGCCATGTCTTGTGTTTCACAGCCCTTTCTTTGGAGAGGCAGCCTAGGCAGGACCTGCCTCGGCAAGACGCAGAGTCATCAGGTGGAGACCTGATCCTTAAGTAGCACAAAGGTGGCCTGTCAAATGGGGACATCCGGAGTAGCTCTGCAAGCCACCTTTCTAACTGTGGGTTGGGTTTGTTTTTTTGTGCAATTGGGTTTTTTAAACAAAAATGCAACAAGATGCAACCTGAAACCCTACGACAAGTTTTGGCCTGAACCTGGCGTCTGATCTGTGCTGTGCTGCAGTCAAGGCACTGAAGCTGCCAGTTTCACATAATTAATATGAAGGGTGGGGAAATCAAAACAGCATGAGATTTTATCTTGACTTACTATCCCAGCATTTTTTTTTTGTTACTTGTAATTTCGTATTAAGCTTTGCAGTTCGTGACTGCTGAAATATTTGCTTGTACACTTAGTAATTCCAGGCTTTACAGAGATGCTGCTTCTGTTCAGATTGGACGGTAAAACCATTTTCCTGGACTCTTGCTGAGAACAGATTGACAGCGTGACATTAAATTGGAACCTTGTCCATAACTCTGAAAACTAGGAACCTGTTCCTGCAACTCAGTGAGTTCAGTGCAATGACTCGTGAGTAGCTGTGACTGAATGTTGCAGTGTCATGAAAGGTTTTGATTATTTTGTCCGTTTTTTTTCTTACTCCCTGAAGCTTATTGCCTGTAATGCTACCAGAAGACACTATTACTTGAAGCTCTGAATGTTAGAGGCACATGTCCTTCTCTACCAGTCAGGATTCTTGTAAATACTCCTTTTAAGGAGTGTTTTTAGAAGACAAACCTGGGAAAAGTCACCCTGTAGTTTGGGGGTTTTTTGGCTTCTGAATGAACAAGTACAGGTTCAGACTTATCGAGCAGATACTTTGGTAGCAGTTTTGGTCTTTGAAGAATGTGAAGGCTTGTTGAAATGCTTCTTTTGATTTCGATAACACATGCTCAGACTCTGGAGTGGCTGTTGAGCTTCCAGACGGACCATGCAAGGGTCACCTGTCAACTTGAGAGTCATCTGGAAGTTTGGCATCTGGCTTGCTGGCAGAACCTAGGGACTGGCCGTATGGCGAGAGCGAGCGACCTATCCTGCCAGCACTGGCATGGGAGGAGCTGCCCCCAGGCCTGTCTGTGGCCGCTACCAGGGCGGTGTGGATGATGAACCCCAACCAGCTCCCCAGATTTTAGGAGATTGAAGCTGGGCGCATTCCTGACCTGCTTCGGAGGAGCAAGGTTGTGCGCTTCGAAGGGTGAAGGTTCTGCTGCTTGTGTGTCTCTGCATCAGCCCCACAGCAACGGGATCAAGAGTGTGAGACTGCCAGGAGCTGCTGCTGAACTGTGCGTGTTCTTCAGTGCCAGTTTGATCAGGGTGATAAAAGTTAACAGAGTTGCCTCTCTTCGTGTGCCAGAGCAGAATCGGTGCCACTGAACCTTTTGTAAAGTAAGAAAAAAGCATTAGTAAAACAAATCATGCTTATGTAGTAGAAGGAGGTAAGAATGCCCAGGTTCAGTGGCATAACCTAATGTTGCAGCAGCATTTAGAGACCTTAGGGATAAAGGAATCTTTAAAATGCTTGAAGGCTTGAGAATGTGTGGTTATTTCTGGGTTTCGTTATTCCAGAGCTCAGCACTTTCACAGCTGAGGTGCTGGAGAGCGTTCTTCCTGATCTGCCAGTCTTGGTGCTTGTTACGGCTTTAACGTAGTCCTGCTTGGCTTTTGAGAGCTGAAGTTTCCAGTGGCCAATAGCTGAGAGAGGCCAGAACTTCGGCGGTGTGATGTTTGCAGCAAGGCACAGGAGTTGAGTCAAAACAAAGAAAAAAACACCCTGGAGGTTAAACGAACACTTGAGGAGCAGATGAAGACATCGGTGGTGTTGTTAGGGTGTGGATTAGTAGCAGACCAAGGAGCTGTGTGATCCATCACACCTGGGTGTATTGCTACTTCATCACAGTAAATGGAGGGGGGAGTAGAGTCCGCTGTGCTTGCAAAGGCGTCAATTATCCCAGTTTTTAGAAAACCTGCAAGAAACTGGAAGATGACTGCTGTTGAGTCAGATTGTGCAGACAGGTCTCCAGGCACAAGGAGCGTGTGTTGTAAGAGCTCTGCCTGGTGATGCACTGTCCTGTTGCGTGGCCCAAGGGTGGAGGGCTGGTGGATCTGGTCTGGAGGCCAGTGGGAGGCCCCTGAGCAAGTGGGAATAGAAGGGGGTTTTGCCTAAAAAGAAGTTTTTGTGGGGTGGTGCTAATCACAGGAGTAAGGATTTACAGGTTCGGGTGCTGTGCTTGCACCTCTGGTGTTCAAGTTACAACTAGCGAAGACCTGTCGCGCTGAAGTGTCTCATAGCGTGGCCAGGGGAGTGTTTGGAAGCCTGTGGAGTCAAGGAGCAGTAAGGAAATGGGGTGGTAGGTGGCTCGTGCCGTGCAGGGAATATTTCCTACACTTGTAGCTCTTTGCCCCATCAGTTGATACAGACAATCTTCTGCCTTTTGATACTACGTGACTCTCGAAAGCTAGCTAGCTATTTATTTACATATATATAACTTACAATTTGTCATCAGAACACTGATATTTTTAATAGGAATGTACTATATGGAAGTTTGTTCTCAGGGCTTCATATTTATACTCTCTTGATGGGGGGGGGTGCATTTAGAGGGATGTATTTGGGAAAAATGTCAGTGGCCACTTTACAACTTGGACCTCGATTGTCTTGACCTGTGAGCCCGAGCGAGCCTCACTCTCCTGGTAAACCCCTCGTGTCTGGTCCGGTCCCAAGGATCTGCCACTCCTTCTTTCCCTCCTTGTGGGCAGTGGCACGAGTCTGCCTTTAAGATTGCTGCATCGCCCTGTGGAAATGGTCTTTATGCCATTTCAAGGACAATTCTGTTCTCCATGCAGCTGGGAAATGAACTTGCGCGGTTTCTAAAGCAGTCATCAGTGCACTCTGCTGGGATGGGGCAACGTTTGCTCCGGCAAGAGCTCTGAAGCCTCCAGTGAATTGCTGCTTGTTGGCTGCTCGCAGCCTCTGTTGTGGCCATGCCCCAGAACCGTGACCCCCATTTCTTTCCTCGCTCTCCTGGAACCAAACGTCTTCTGGAGATTGATCTCCATACCCAAGAAACACTGAAGTGGTCATTTTAGTTGGGACTGTTATGATTTTTTTTTTTTAGGCATTATTATTCATGGGCTGAGGATCTCTTTTAATATATTTTGAAAGCTGTTTAAATAAGCGTTGCACCAAACGAATGTACAGTAACACTGTCAGCAAGTCCTGCCTGCGGAGGAGATCCGGAGCTTCCCAGTGAGCTCTGCTTCAGTGGCAGTTTTCTGCAAGTTGCATGCACGGGACGGTGTGTGTTTCATCCAAAGGAAATGCCCAGGTTTTCTACTTTTAATAAATAATATTTTTATTAACTAGCAGAATAGCAGCACTTGCAGCTGGGTGTTTCCATCTGATCATAAGTCCCTGCGCTCTGAGGCATAAGCAAACCTCTGACCATATCCTCCGCTCCGGGCCGGTCCTTCGGCAGGATTCGTGCTGGAGCTCGGCTGGGGTGGCAGTCCCCGTGCTCCCGTGGGGACTGGGCTGTGTCTGTGCGGGTGTGCTGTCACGGTGGTGGTGCTCACCTGCACCCCGACATCTAGGTGTAACGAAAGGGGGGGTTTTAAGGACCTCTTGCCCTGGATTTGAAGATCTTTAATGCAGATCCTGTTTGCAGCTTGTGAACTTCAGTAAATGTAGATGCATTAAATTCTTACTGAATTTGGGCGTAGTTTTATATCCTGCTCTGGGGAGAGGGAAGAAATTGGATCACGTTTTAAACTAAGCCCCACAAAACAAAGTGTCTTTGTTGCAGCAGGTAAGAGGCCTGTAGAGATTTTATTTGCGTATTTTTATCATAGCTTAATGAACTGTACAAGAATGTGATTTGCTACCTGGCACTTACCACAAGGCAGCACCGGTAAAATTATATTGCAAGGTACTGAATTTCCATTTTTCATTTCACTTGTGTGTAAAATAATTAGGTACAGCATATGATAATTTTTATATGGCACCGACAGCGGTGCGTGGCATGCGCGGCCGTTTCTCAGACGTAACATTACTTTTATGCAGCTTCACTGGGGCGGGCGTCGCTGAGCCTGTGGAGCTCGGGGTTCGTTCTGGCCCTGCTGGCGTGGGTCACCGGCCGCTCCCCGGGTGGGAAAGGCAGCAGGCTTTGCTCCCATACAGCAGCCCTCTTGGCAAACAGCAAGAAAGGCTGTGAATGTTTAGCCTTGCAAACGGTCGCTGTTGTCTACCCAGATATTCCTGGAGGTTGTCGGGGTTGTTGGCAAAGCCAGAGCTGTGCAGACTGAAACGACTGCGTGGCGTGAGCGTGCGGAGAAGTCGTACCCGCGAGCGAGACCGGAATGAACGCCGAGTCTCTCGGCCTGCTCGCACATACACACTGAAGACACTGATGTTATGTGTGTTGTAAATTTATAATATATCTTAAAAATAAAGGTTTTTGTTTTATTACAAGGTGTTCTGAAACGTCATTTTCAGGAGCAGCGGAGGTTTGTGAATCCACATCGTTCGATGTTCCTTGTATCTGCAGACTGCTGGAATTGTTTCTCAGAAAAAAAGGTATTTTGGTAGCTGGCCAACAAACCTGTAACCAAATTTGGGCAGAAAATCCTGGTTCGGTAGCTTGGTCTGCACCTGGAAGTTACCTCTCCATTTCCCAGGAAAAAGTTGCGTTGGTGAGATTCGTTGCGAGGGCTGGGTGAAACAAGATGTGGTGATCCTCCGGGATGGGCTGATGCTGTCTGGGAGGGACTCATCTGGGTGGTGGTGAACTGCGACGTTGGAAGCCTGTCCCCCAACAACAAGGGAACCCTCGTTAAGGAAAGCAAAGATGCGGTGGGGTGCAGCAGCGTGCCCGTGACGAAGCCACGGTGCCCTCCTGGCTCCGGCCGTGCCAGCGCTGCTGCCGGCTCCTGGGCGATGAGCTGGGGAGCACTGCCCAGCCTTGCCCCCATGTGTGTGTGTGTGTGTGTGTGGTTGCCTTGGAGGCAACTGATTAAGAGTGCGAATGTGTGAGGTTATTTCTCTAACGAAGAGGTGGGGTGATTAGCATTTTCACACAGCGTTCAGGGCAAGGAAGAGCACCTGCCAGCAGGGTGTTTACTTACCACACGTTGCAGCAACCGATGGAGGAGTTCAGGGTAATTTTTGTTGCATTGCATGAAAGGTGGAGGGTGAGCGTGTGAGACGTGTTCAGTGCGGGTTTTTAAATGTGGTGGTGATAAATGCAGGTAATCTCTTGGTGCCACGTGGCCCTGAACCCCGATTGCCTTTCATGCAGAGTTTAGCAGTAGGCTGCAGGACAGTTCAAAGGTCCAGCTCTCCACTAATTTAAAATGAAAGCAAACGAGTAAAAAAAACCCTTAAAGGAGCTTGTGGTGTGTCGGTAGATAATGGTACTTCTGAACCTAAACTGGTACAGCAGGTCTAGGCAGAAATCCACACCTTAAAAATTAAAAAGTCCTGCTATCGGAGTGACAGGACGGTGTGTAATTGGCGTGGTGTTTGTCAGCTCTCGGTGAGAAGCGCGCGTTCGGCGCGGAGCCGTGTTGCTGGCGTCCTCCAGCAGTGACAAGGGGAGAGGCTGCCGGTCCTGCAGCCCGGAGCCGGCTCCGGCAGAGCCGAAGGCCCTGCTGCAGGGTGGGGACGATGAGTACAGCTTGCACGTGGCTGTGGAAATGCAGCTTGGCGGTGGCAAGGCGAGGCATCACTAATGACACAAAAGGTGTGGCGAGAGCCCTTCCCATCCCGTCAGCGGGCGACTCGCCATCGCCTCTCCCAGCGAGCTGGGCCGTGGTCGGGCGTGCTTCTTCCACGCGCTCGCTGTTCTCCCATCGGTTGGAGACCGCTGGTCGCGCTAGCCCACGAGGAGGAGTAGAATATCGTACGGTCACCTGGCCGGCTCCTCGAACATCTCTGCCTGGAGTGGGTTCCAGTGAAACCAGGAGGAAAGAGCAGCTGCTGCCCCTGGGAGCTCCCACACCCTGGCAGCACGAGGCTGCAGCCCCCCCTGACAGCCCCATCGTTCACTCGATGCTTGAGCTTGCTTTTTTTAAAAAAAAAAAAAAAAAAACCAAAACAAAAAATGTGATTTTACTACAAGAGAGGCAGTGGCCAAAGGAAGCAGCAGCTCTGGACGCTGCTGGGGCTGCTTTGCCGTAGGGGAAGGGGGTTTGGGGCAGAATTAACAGAGCAAATTCTTTTTTCTTGCTATTCAAAAGCCTTCATTTCAAATGTGAGACCTGTGCTTGTGAGCTGGACCATCGCTCCAGCGGTTTGCTCCTGGAAAATGGCTTGAAAGCAGGCAGGGCTGTAGCGTACGTGTGCGAACAGCGTTGGTTCTCCTGCCGGGGAGCACGGCCTGAGACACGGGAGGGCAGTGCCCGAGCCCCGGTATCCAGTGTCAGCAGGAATCCGGTCACTGGTGGAGCTGGGGGAGGGACAGCAGTAACTCGAGATGTGCTGGACCAGACCGCGCCGGACCAAAATAAACCTGGAGAACTGACCGGTGCTCTCAGACCTGGGGGTGTAAGTGAGAAGCCTGGCCCAAAGAGCCGGAGTTCAGAGCCTGCGAGGACCCGGGCTCCTGGGCGGTCACCGGTGGCTCCGGCAACGCTGCCTCGCTGTGCAGGGCGCTTGGCTGCGGGGGGTGAACGCGGCAGACGGTGGGATGCAAACCCCGCGTCTTGGGGTCCTGCACCCATCCTGCACCCCGGGGTGCCATGTCCCCGCGGCTGCCGCGGGGAAGAGTTGCGGCTCTCAAACAGGTTTCATTTGCGATGCCATCAGCAGTTGCCTAACGAGCTCTCCCGCTCTGGGAAGCAGCGGGGAGCTGGTTGAGCTGGTTCCATGCCAAGGCTCTGCGTGCGCGGTGCAAGCGGTGGCTTCGCGCTTCATTCTTGGCCAGGGCTCTCTGAGCGTCTCGGTGCTGCGCTGGGCAGGTGTGAGCGGCTGCCGGTAACCCCGCGAAAAAATTATTCATGGAAGACTTGTAGCACTTATGCATGATGTGGTTACTTGGCTTTTATGAGCCGTAGCTTGGGCATAAACCACACTTCTGTTGAAGCGAACCTCTATTTGTCCTCCACCAGGAATCTGTGCCCGGGAGTCCCAGACCCGTGGCAGCTCCCACGTGCCCAGAGTTTGGTGGAATTATTCAGCTGCTGTGCAGGGCAGCCCTCGGAATAGGGCAGCTCCCGCTGCCGCGCTGACCCTGCTGCCTCCGGCCACGCTGCCACCTCGACCCCTTCCCGGTGCACGAGGGTTGGGGGACTGGGATGTCTCTCGGGGTTTCTTGGCACATTTTTTGCTCCGTTCTCGCGTGGTTCCGGCAGCCGGGGTGAGCCGGGCGGTGCGGGCTGCTGGACCCCCACACCCCGCACGGCTCCTCAGTGCAGTGTGCAAGAAAAAGAAAATAGTTCAGCCTCTTCTAAATCATCCTTAAAAGGACACCAGCCTCCTGTTTCCGCGCTGCTGGCTCGCCGTTGCAGCAGCCCTCCTCCATCTGTGTTTTCCTCCACACAGGAGCTCGTTGCCAGGCTGCGTGCGATGAATCACGGGGTGCTCTCCGCGTTTACCCCCGTGCGCCTGCCTGCCGCGCCGACGGGCGCCTTCCTCCCCAGCTCACCAAGAAAAGCAAAAAACGCACAATCCTCCGTGAAATCTGCGCTCAGACCCCGGCGTGATCCTTCCCCATCCTTCTCTCCCCTCTCCTGCCAGCGCGGGCAGGAGACGGCAGCAGCCCGCTCCTCCTGCCAGCCCCTCTCCCCCTGCCCGGAGCATCCTGCGGAGCGCGGCCGAGCCCATGAGCGCTCTGAAGTGCCTTCTCTTCTCATCCAGCCCCGGTGTCTGGAAGCGGGACGGTGCCTTTCCCACCGGAGACCCGGCAGTGCCGCGCTGGCCTGGCAGCTCTGGCTGCCGTGGGCTTCCCCGCTGCCGTCACTTCCCGGGCTGAGCAGTCGCTCAGATTTCCACGGGTCACTGTGGGCTGTATTTATAGTTTGTTGGGCTAAAAATAAAAGCCCCGAGTGCTGGGTTCGCTGACCCCAGCCTCACGTAAGGAGGGATGCCCAGAAGCCCCCGGGAGCGCGGGTTGAGCGATGCCCCTGGGGCTGCTCCCACGGAGGGCTAAGGTTTATTTCTCGGAGATGCTGTAGCTGCGGCATCGCTCTCTGACCCAGCCCTGCTCTTGCTCGGTGCAGAGCCTCGTGCAGGACTCTCATCCTGCTAAAAATATTCTGTTCTGTCTCGTCGGGCTCGATCTAATGGAGCCTGTGAGCGAGAGGGGATGGAGTGGCGGTGCCGCTGGCTGCGGCTATCGGATGGTGCGTGAGGAAGCCCTGCACCGCACAGCTCACAGAATCCCAGCATGGTGGGGGTTGGAAGGGACCTCTGTGGGTCACCCAGCCCAACCCCCTGCCCAAGCAGGGTCACCCAGAGCAGGCTGCACAGCACCACATCCAGGCGGGGCTGGAATATCTCCAGAGAAGGAGACTCCACAGCCTCCCTGGGCAGCCTGGGCCAGGGCTCCATCACCCTCAGAGGGAAGAAGTTCTTCCTCGGGTTCAGCTGGAGCTTCCTCTGCTCCAGTTTGTGCCCGTTGCCCCTTGTCCTGTCGCTGGGCACCACTGGAAAGACATTATGTGAAAGCCACAAGCAAATGAGCTACGGGACTGCTCTGAAAAACGCCTGCACGCAGCATGTTTGCTGGTGGTGGTCCCTAGGCCCGCTGTGCCCAGGTAACGCTGCTCCCTCTGCTTGCCCCATTTCCAGCAAGGTCCCTTTCCAGCTGCCGGCGCTGGGGAGCTGCGGGGGCCTCTCAGCTGCGGCGATGATGGCGCAGGAGCAGCGGGGCTGAAGGCGAGGGGCCCCGCGTGCCCCGCTGAAGGCGACCTCCCCCTGTTCGCGTGCCCAGCGCGGTGGGGAAGCCAGGCAAGGCAAGCAATTTCTAAACCACTTTCCTTCATCTGGTTGTGTTTTGAAGAGGACGGAGGCCCGAGGGCAGTGAGGGGGTCCAGGGGGTCCGTCTAGGGGGTTCCTCCCACTCTGCCCCAAGCCCCTCGTGCCCAGCTGCCAGCGCCGGGCAGAGAGCAGAGCTGACCCATGGAGGGGTCCGGCATCTCCTCCCCTCCCCACTCCACGGGTCTCCTGCCAAACAACACCAGGGGCCCGCTGGGACACTGCTGGAGGGGCTGAGTCTGGGTGTTTTCCCTGCACAAAACCTTCCAGCTTCAACCAGCAAAACCGAACCGGGAATATCTGCTCCCAGCATCGCCCCCCGGCCCCCTCCTCCGCATCTCTGATGTCACTCATCACGGAGCGTGACTCATTCGGCAGTTGCCGTGGCAACGCCAGTGATGCTGGGGAGCTCGGCGTTGCCCCGCTCCCCCCGGCCCTTCCTGGGGAGCGGAGGGGACCGAGCGCCCCGGCGCTGAGCCCCCGGGACGTGCCATGGGCTCCCATGTCACGGGCTGCTGACCCCGGCCCCCTGCGACCTGCGAGGCTGCGAGGACGTCGACGGCTGCCACCGGTAAGTCAGTGCTGTCGGGGATTTACCCATCCGGGGGGCTTCTGCCAGGGGTCCTGTAGCTTCTGCGTGCCTGGCCAAGCAGGACAGGCAGTGGCACCCAACAGCCCTGCCCCATGCGGACGGGTGGCCTTTGCAGTGTCCCCCTCTCCGTGTGCTCCTGGCAGCCCCAGGGAGCGGGGTCTCATCACCCCAGTCCCCCCAGGGCCAGCCAGGGGAGTACGGGCTGCTCTGAGCGCTGGGGAGCGAGGGCAGAGCGGCGCTGGGCAGGCGTCAGCCCCAGCACGCGTGGGGACCGGGGCTGTGCAGCCCCACACGCGTGGGCAGCATCCGCGCCTGATGGTCTGAGTCACCGGGACAGGGGGTCAGCGGGATGGGACCCTCGGCAGCCGCGTTTCAGCCCCGGGTTCTGCTGATGGTGTTGAGGCCTCTCTCCTCGCTCGGACCCGTCCCGGCGCAGGGCAGCCTCTGCCAGCCCGGCCGTGTTCCGAAGCCTTTGGCAAGGATTGTGGGTGACCCTGTGCTCCGGGCACCCCGGGGACCCCCTCCATGCCGAGCTCGGCAGCCAGGGGTGACAGGACGCACGCCCCAGGCCATTAGCATCCCTGCCGGGGAGCGTGGGGACCCGCTGGCCCCTGCCCACCCCCCTGCCCACTTCCACTCTGAGGTGCCGCAGCCAGAGCTCGCTGCCGGTGGCTCGGGGGTGCTGGCATGGCTTGGTCCCGCTCGGTGTCTGAGCGTTGCCGTCACCAAGTTCTCGTTGGAAGTAGGACCCGGGTAAGCAGGCTCGAGGTGTTTCAGCTACTCTAATTTGTACGTTAACACACGGCTCTGGCTGCGGATTTCGGAGCGTTGAAGCGCAGCCCGTGTGAGCTGGCGGGGCCCCGAGGCAGGGAGGAAGGCACAGCTTGCGTTGGCACCTCGCTAGAGGCAGGGCGAGAGGGGCCAGGGCTGCCAGGTGAAGGGCTCAGCCGCGGCACGGGGCCGGCAGCAAGACGAACCGGGAGCTGCAGCCCACCGGCACGGCAGGCGCTGACAACGCCGACCGCGAACGAGGGGAAATGCAGCGGGAAGCCACCGTCTGCCCCTCGCCAGACCCTGCTGCGTGGAATTAGAGCAGCTTTAATTTGCTGCTGAGGCAGGTTCTGCTCTGAAGAAGCTCTCTGGGATGAAGCCTTGCACAGCAAACTCACCTGGAGCGAGTTGCGGTGCTGTGCCCACAGCCCAGGGCCACCTGGTTTATATTTATAGATGGGAAAGCCTTAAAATCCAGGAATGACGGCCCTTTCCTCCAAATCCCCCCTGTATCTCGAGACCGTAACGCAAACCTGCCGCGGGGAAAGGGGAACGCCCGGGTCAGGTCCGTCCCTCCAGTGCTTGGGCTGGAAGAGGCGATTTTCCAGGACCCGGCTTTTGCCTTTGTGCATCCCCAGGGGACCTGGAACAAGGCGGCCCCGGTTTTGTTCCCATGCGAACACCTCCCTCTGTGCAACGAACGTCAAGCGTTCCGGTGAAAGAGCGATGTTGCAACACCTTTTTGGAAAAAGGTTGGCTGGCGTCCGCTGTGACCTGCCAAAGGGAGCGCTGAGAAGTGGTGCAGGGCGGTGTTTTTGAGCGTAACCACGCGCCGGCCCACGGGGAGAGCGGGGGGTTCTGCGTGGTCTCGCTGGAAGTCGGGTTATCGGGGCGCCGAGGCTTTGTGCTGCTCTGGCCGCAAACCCCATGGCGTTTGTCGGGATGAAGATGCTTGCTCTGGGCTACTGCACCTCGCCAAGCGCAGCCAGGAGCAGGTGTTGCATTTTGGAAATCAGTTAGAATTTTTTTTTTCTTATTAATTTATTCTGCCTCTCAATTATTCATGGCTTTACAGTAATGTTTAAGTAGCGGTGGAAAAGTTGGAGAGAAGTCATTCTCTCTTTGCATAGTTATACTTTTGTGGTAAATATGGTTTTACTTTCCAAAGTGTCCTTAGGAAAAAAAGTGCGTTTTAAAAAGAAATCGTCTGGGTAAAGCAAATCACCAGTTCCCATCAAAATTGATTTCTGCCTGAGCACTACCCAAATATGACTGCTAAAAAGGGTTTAATGAATATAAAGATACATGGAAATACGGCAATATCTTATCTGCTTATTAATTAGATGATGGCAACGCTCAAAAACCTTTCACCGCTTGCCCAGCCAGTCCCTGAGGTCTCTCTGGATGGGGTTGCTCGAGGAAGGAGAAGGCAGAAGGCAGGCACGCTGGGCTCAGACCGCTTGGTAGGGGAGTCTCCCTGGAAAACCCGGTGGGCTGTGAATGCTATCGACCCATTCTCCTCCTAAACATAGTCCAGGGACTTGAAAGATAAATAATCTTAGAGATAAAAATATCTTACACGCTAAAACCCCCTCCTGTTATTAATGCAGGCACTTAAAACCCACCGCCCGCGCCTCCAGAGCGGAGCTTGCTGCAGATAACCGCGGGCCGGGCGAGGGAGCAGAGGAAGGTCTGGCTCGCAGCGAGCCAGGCGGGCAGGGCGAGCTGTCACCCCTCCCTCTGCCAGCTCTTCCCCCAAGCCATAACAAGAGTCATTAATTAATGTTTGTACAGCGCTTTGAAGATAAGTGCTGAACAGAAGTATTGTTTTACAGGCGGTGGGGATCGCCCTCGCATCGTGCACGCCAGCGGGGGGAAGCCCCTCTCGGCAAGGACCAGAGCTGCTGGGTCCCGACCCGGCTCGCGTGCCCCCCGGAGCAGCCCCGGGGTTCGGAGGGGCAGGAGCAGCGGGGGAAGGCCAGGCAAGGCCCGAACGGCAGGCGGAGGTGTGAAGCGGGACTTCCCCCGGCGCCATTTGATACACATCAAACATTATCAGCAAGGGGAAAAGAAATTAATCTGAATAACTGGTTGCACTCATCAGCGTAACGGCTGAACCGCGTGCACATTGCCTTCAAGATAATACAAATGCATGAATGAAGTTGAGTGCTACTATCTGTACTTCATTTGCTTTCTTTATTTACATGAAAAACATTGCCTGTTGCATGTGGTTCCGCGGCGCACACGGCCACGCCGCTGCGTATTCCTCCTGACTTGCAGAACTGGGTAGAAGTAATTACTGACAACGGCGTTACGCTGCAGAAACTGCTCCCGTGGTGTTGGTAGTCGCGCTGAAGTGCCTGTTCTGTTCCCAAGAGTAATATTCTGCTCTCCCCTCCTTACGGCTGGCTGCCTGCTGAACTGTCACAGGAAAGAGGAGTGTGGGCAGCAGGTCGAGGGAGGTTCTCCTGCCCCTCTGCTCTGCCCTGGTGAGGCCCCATCTGCAGTGCTGTGTCCAGTGCTGGGCTCCCCAGTTCAAGAAAGATGAGGAGCTACTGGAGAGAGTCCAGCGGAGGGCTACGAGGATGAGGAGGGGACTGGAACATCTCTCCTACGAGGAGAGGCTGAGGGAGCTGGGCTTGTTCAGCCTGGAGAAGAGAAGGCTGAGAGGGGACCTTAGAAATGCCTCTAAATATCTGCAGGGGGGGGTCAGGAGGACGGGGCCAGACTCTGTTCAGTGGTGCCCAGCAACAGGACAAGGGGCAATGGGCACAAACTGAAGCAGAGGAAGCTCCAGCTGAACACGAAGAAGAACTTCTTCCCTCTGAGGGTGACAGAGCCCTGGCCCAGGCTGCCCAGGGAGGCTGTGGAGTCTCCTTCTCTGGAGATATTCCAGACCTGCCTGGACGCGGTGCTGTGCAGCCTGCTGTGGGTGACCCTGCTTGGGCAGGGGGTTGGACTGGGTGACCCACAGAGGGCCCTGCCAACCCCCGCCATGCTGGGATTCTGTGATTCTATGAAAAGGACATTTTGAAGTGGTCAGAGCAGCAGTCGAATGAGGGGTCTGCCAGGCCCCCTCTCACCCCCAGGTCACAGTACCCCGGCTCCATTCTTTCAGGTGATATTTCTAATTTTTTTGACCACATCTCTTTTTCCCTAGTGAATTTCTAGTAAGACAGAACGTTGTCTGAACTCTGTGGCATGTGCTGGGGGCTGCTAACGCCTACCGGCACAGAGCAAGCAGGCTTCTCCTCCTCCCAGGCAGCCGGCGGCAGCGATGCCCGCGTTCGCCCCGTGCAGTGACCTCCAGCAGTGCCCAGGCTCTAAGTCGATCCCAGCCGGGGTTATTAAGTGCTCAGCACCGGGGCAAGCGAGGCCCTGCAGAACTAAGCACAGGGAAGGAGATACAGCGGCGTTCACAATTAGTCCAGGGTCAAAAATCGAGCCGTGAGGAGGGGGCTGCAGGCAGCCTGGGCTGCAAGTGTGTGAGCTGCTCCTCACGGCTCTGCCGGGGCCATCCTCAGCACTTTTGACCACTGTAGAAATTTTGCAAGGATAAGAGGAAAAAAATGCTGTTGATTCATTTGACCTCCCACTCCCGCTGCTCCTGAGAGCGCAGCCGGGAGCTGCTGAGCAAGGCTGAAGGCAAAGAACCTCTTCCCAGGTAGAGCCACGCACCCTTACCCCCGCCGAAGAGGAGGGATGGATGAGCAAGCGCTCCCCCAGCAATGCCAACGAGCGGTGCTGCCAGCTCGGCCCCAACGGGTCGGGTTGTAAACCAGCCGGAGGGGAGAGGAGCGCGGCGTGGACCAGACCAGAGCGCTTGCTCCTTGTTTGCTCCGTGGCGGTGCTGCCTGGAGCGATCCCGCTGTGCCGTGTCTGTGCAGCGGGACCGGGGTACGGTAAACCCGACCTGGTCGCGAGCGATGTCCGAGGAGCTGGTGGAGGGGAAGGCACTCTCTGTTCTTGTCCTGTGGAGAGGAAGCGAGGAGGTGAAGGATGGGAAATCACCGCTTTGGAAAGTGCGGTGAGTCCTAATGGAGGGCAGCAACCGAAGCAGAAATCGAGATACTCAGGGCGCCAAAATTCCCAAGTCACGGGCTCTTGCCCTGCTTTTTTTGTCCATTTTAGCACCACGAGCATTATGTGACAGGTAGAGTCACGGCAGGGAGACCTCCCCCTCTGCACACAGCTGCAGGGAGACAGTGCGGCACGGGCTCCGCGCCGTCCCCGGCAGACGCGCGCTGTGCTTCGTCTGAAAGTGCCTTTTGTAAGGCAGGGGGGGATCCCAGTTCCCTGCCGGCCTGTCTAACTGGGAGGTGCCGCGGACGGGTCAGCTCTCGCTTTCTCTGCGTGCCCGGGAAGTGTCTCCACCCTACACGATCCCAGTGCACCACATGTTTATGTCTCTACAGACTCTACATGTTTTTTACAGCATAGATTTAGCTCGATGCCCTCGGGATGGCCCGGGACGGATATTCCTATCCTACACGTGGTCTCCCATGTTGGTAAATGAAACATGGTGGCAGAAACTGAAATCCCAGGCGTTCTTCCAGTACAGCAGAAGACAGACTCTTTCCAGTGGTGCCCAGCGACAGGACAAGGGGCAACGGGCACAAACTGAAGTGGAGGAAGTTCCAGCTGAAGATGAGGAAGAACTTCTTCACTCTGAGGGTGACAGAGCCCTGGCCCAGGCTGCCCAGGGAGGCTGTGGAGTCTCCTTCTCTGGAGATATTCCAGCCCCACCTGGACGTGGTCCTGTGCAGCCTGCTCTGGGTGACCCTGCTTGGGCAGGGGGTTGGACTGGGTGACCCACAGAGGTCCCTGCCAACCCCCACCATGCTGGGATTCTGTGACAAGCGCCTGGGCTGAGCTTTGTTACGTGCAATAGGTGTCATGTTTGAATATGGCAATTTCTCCAGTGTGTTACCTCCTAGTAATTAGTCTCAGAGTTCTGCCGGAAGACGAGTTGCGCAGTGTTTGTCAGCTCACCTCTGCACCCGCTCTGAATGGTTAACGAACGCAGGAGACTCAACAGGGAAATGATTTTGCATAGAAAAGCACGGTATTAACATTCTCCAGAAGAAAAGCCTTGAAGCGTGTTTAGCAGTGGAGTGCAGGAAAGAAACAAGTGGTACACAAATGAAAGGTGAATTTGCTGCTGCTGAATAAAGGAGAGTCATTTATCTCCTCGCGGAAAAAGCAAACACGTTCAGCAATCCGCTGATGACCCCGCTATTTTAAATGCAGCCTTTTTATCTCCGGGACAATTCCGAGCGCGCCGGTGTGGGACGATGCCGAGTGTGATCCTGTGCAGCCTACTGTAGGTGACCCTGCTTCGGCAGGGGGGTTGGACTAGATGACCCACAGAGGTCCCTTCCAACCCCTACTATTCTGTGATTCTGTGATTCTTGACAAACCACTTCAGCAGCAGCTACAAAGTCTCCCTGAACACCAATTCCAGCTTCCTCTTCAGGACAGGCGAACGCCCCAAGTCACGGAATTTCAGGGCATCACCGCCCAGGAAGCAGCGGCTGCAGATTCCGTGTTGGGTTGGGAGACGGCGATACACGGGCACGGAGCTGGAGGATGGTGCCGGGGAAGCGCAGGGGGTAGAACTTCGGTCATAAGGGCAGAACCTGAAGCATGGCAGGAGCCCGTCAAAGCAGAGCGTTCTCCGCAGCACCAAACTGCCCCCCCTACGCTTTTTCGCCACAATGTTTGTTTTTTTGAGCCTAACTTTTTAATTCTGAGGGTTTCAGTGGTCAGGTAGCGGCTTGGCTTTGCAGGGGCAGTCTGCCATGCTCTTAAAACATATTTCTAAGTGATTCTGAGAAGCTTAACAACTGGATCTGTTCCTCACCTCTAGCAAAAATACGTCAGAGGAAAAAGTAGGTCAGTTTTCTCCCGGTTGCACCTTCACCCTCGCAGCCAGGTCAGCTGCTCTGAGAGTCAAAGGGCCACTCTGTTCCTGCCGTCCATTTAATGCCCGATCCACCACGGAGAGGAAAACATTCTTCTCGAATTTAAAGGGATTTGGACTGGGCCTTAATGCTTAATCTAGAAACAAGAGTAGCTTGTTATAACAACAACGTCACGAAACGCCAGCCTGTAAAAACTGTACTGAAACCCAAACTCTTCGAGCGGAGATTGGAAAACAGCTAGCAGGTTGTCTGCGAGGGAGAGCTCCTTCAGCTGCGCACAGCCCCGCGGAACGGAGGAGCGGCAGCGGCTGGGATGACCTTTGGACGCCGGATGGTGTTTCCCGGTGACACGGAGCGGAGTGCCCTCCGCTTGCACTTTGAAAAGACATCAGGAAATAAACATTGGATCTTAAGACAGACCCAAATTAATCTTTAATGATTTTTAAAGGTTTGTATAATCTACTAGTTACAGGCAGCAAAAAATTATTTACGAGGATCATAACAAAATCAGGTAGAACAAGGCCAGTCTGCTATCACTGTTGGGCAGCTAAGCTTATAAACACATTTTGCGTAGATGGATGTGAGGAGAATTCATCTACCCAGCACAGGCATTAAAGGCTCGAACCTCTACTCGACCGTGTAGCTTCGCTGTCCAGATGAGCCCTGGAACCCGCTCGTCAGGCGAGTCGCTGCCCGCCGAGGCGGTGCGCAGCCCGGGGAGGGATGAACCCGCGAGGCTCTTGGGGCGGGCGGTGGAATGGCCCGGGGGTGGCTTTGGTGATCGGACTGCGCCCAGCAGAGAAGAGCCATCCCCAGATTGTACCTGGGAAACGTTGCTCGCTGTTATCTACGGATCAGGGCATAACCCAGGTGAAGAAATCCTCCGTCTGCTAAGGAACACACAAGACGCACGAGGGGAGCGGGGGCCGGTGGTGGCGGGGCTCGGCAGCCCTCCAGGCCCCGCAGAACCCCCGGTCCCAGTTCCCCCAGCCCCGCGGGTGCCAGGCCCTGACGGAGGCGAAGCCGCTCCCGGGGCTCCGCCACCGCCACGGCTCCCCCACGTCGGACACCGAGGGCAGGGCCGGGAAGCCGCCCGGTCACCCCCCGGGGGGGGCGGCTGGACTCCCTCCGCCCCGAGCGGGAAGGCTCTGCGGCCTGAGCGGGCCCGGGGTCGCTGTGCCTCCCGCGGGGCCTGGCGGGGCGGTGAGGGCTGACCGCGGGCCGGGGCCGGGCCGGGAGGGACGCGGGGCTCCCCGCGCCGCCCGCTCCCCGTTCCCCCGGCAACGGTTGCCTAGCGACGGCCGCAGGCGGCCGGGCCCCGCGCCTGCGCAGTGCTGCCCCCGCCTGGCGGCCCGGGCTTGGCGGCGCGCGCGGGAGAGGGCCCCGCCTCCTTCCTCCGCCGAGCGCGCGCCGCCCCGGCCGGCCGGGAGAGGAGGAGGACACGGAGGGGAGGGGGGGGGAGAGGGCGCGCGCGCGCGAGGCGGGCGCATGCGCGCGCGCGCGGCCCCGAGCGCTGGCAGCCCCGGCCCGGCGGCGGCGGCTCCTTCCCGCCCTCCCGCAGCGGCGCCGGCCCCGGCCCGCCCAGCCCCCGCCCGCCCCTCCGCCCGCTGCCGGGGCCCCGGGCGCGCCCGCCGTGCCCCCCCCCCCCCCCCCCCCCCCCCGGGGATGAGGCAGCGCTAGGGCGGAAAGGTGAGGCGGCGGGGCCTGTAGGCCGCGGCGGGCGGGCGTGAGGGGGGAGCGGCGGGCGGCGGGGGCTCGGCGGCTCCCCGCGCGGAGCAGCCTCCCGGCGGCGGGTGGGCTGCGCCCCTCTCCCTCCTCCTCTTCCTCCTCCTCCCGGGTGGGGGCGGGGATGCGGGCAGGGCCGCGGCGGGGAGGGGGAGCGGGAGCCGCCGCCCCCCCCCCCCCCCTTTGCCCTCCTCCGGCGGTGCGGGGCGGCGCGGGGATGGGCGTGCGGGCCAGGAATCTCTGCTGCTTCTCCCGGCCGAGGCGAGGGAGGGAGCCGCAGGTGCTGCCCCGGGCCCGGCCCTGCCGCCGTGCGGGCGGGGGCCGCCGTACCTGGGCGCATTGTTCGGCGGCGGGGAGGGGGCGGGCGCCGTGCGGGCTCTGTGCGGGCGGGCAGGTGCCGGGCCGCTCCTTTCTCCTGCCCTCGGCGCCAGCCGCGGCACCGGGCGGGGAGAGGGGGGGATGCTCGCCCTGGGTTGGGGCGTCCGCCGGTTTCCGAGTGGGTTTTCAAATCGCTAAATAAACCCTTCCCGTGGAGGTGCCGGCGGGTGGCGGGCCCGTGGGCTCCGGCCCGCTGCGCTGTGCCCGGTGCGGTGCCCGCCGGCCAGCCCTGCCGCCAGCTCCCGGGCGGCTTCGGAAAGGCGGTGGGAGCGATGGCTGAGGTAAAAAGTCCGCTGTCTTTTGTTGTTGTTTCAGATGGTGGATGTTGATGTTTGTGCGGGTGGGGATAGTACCAGAAGAAAAATGGATGCCCTGACAGATAGCGCGGTCGAGATTGTCCCTTTGGAGCTCTATGATTCAGCCAGAGCAAAAATAGCTGCTAATCTACAATGGATCTGTGCTAAAGCCTACGGAATAGGTAAGAGCACTTTTATCCGGAAGTCGTTCTTTTGTTCTTGCTTTTTCTGTCGCCCCTGCCATTCCAGAAGGAATTAAATTGGGCCTAAACCACCTTTGTTTTAAATATCAATAACACAACGGTCTGTTCTCTTGTAATATTATATGTTTCCTGGTACCTGTGACAGGAATGATGGAACTCTGTGAGATGCCCTGAATCAGCAAGCCTGAGGGTGAACGCTCGCAGATTGTGCTTGTGAAGAATGCTTAAATCCTCATTTTAGCTAACTAGACTTGCCTCCCCGGAACCGTATGTCACTGCTCGCAGGCCCCAAGTCCCTCCATGCTGCGAAGGCTTTAGTGCACTTCCGTGTCTGGTCACCTTGGCCAACGGCTGCTGGCACCTTGATACCCTTCGTATGCTCACTTAGGTCTTTTTTTTGTGTGTCACGTTGTGGGTTTGGTTTCAAAATGACCTAAAAAGCAATCCGTTTATGATCAGCAGCGTTCTTTTATGTAAAAGAAATATTGAATGAATAGATACCATTTATCTGTGTTCTGTGACATTAAACAGCAAGTTGTGGGTGATAGAGGAGCTCTTCTTTCCATTATATTGTCATAAACCTTTACAGTCAAACATGGAAGAATAAAGACTCTTGGAGCATCATTTGTACAGTATTTTCCTGGCATCTGTTGAAATTTGCTTTTTTGTTTTGAACTAGATCTGTCTATTCTGCATTACCGTTCCTAGATACATCTTGAGTTTAAGTAGCTTCATTATGAAGAAATATGGGGAAATACTTAAATATAAGAAAAACATGTACAGAATCTTGTTTTGGAAAATGAGGTAGCCCTGTTAATCTAAGTCTAATTCGCCAAACTCATAATATGCTTAATGGCTTAGCAGTAGCTTACTTTGTGACAAGGCTGTAGGAAAAGCAGTCCATTCCTGCAGTTAAATATTAATCCTTGTTGGAATATTTTTCTAAATTATTTTTCTTTTTTTAATGTTTCCAGCTCTGTCAGTGTTCTCACCATCTTAATGACTGTGGGGAAAATAGCGAGTCTTGGGTTTATAATGTTTAATATCAGTGAAGGTATCTCGTTACAAGTAACAAGAGACAAAAAGATCCCCATTTATTAGATGACATTTAAAAAATGTGGGAATTTTGGGAAGGTGTTAGTAAAACACTGAGGAGTTAAAAGAACATTTCTTCATGTAAATTTTTTTTCAGTTGCTGGAGTTGTTTGTAATGTTTCCTGAAGACTTTTCAGTGATCAGAGATAAAATGGATATTCCAGACGTGGAGATGCACTATTTATATTATGACTTTGTTTCGAAAGAAAGCTAATCCTAAATTAGAATGGACTGGCGTGGCTCCTACGCTGCAGAGAGCTTTATGGCCTCGTGTTCCTTGCTAGCGTCTCCTGCGGCTCCAGAACTCAGGGCTGTGTCTGTACGTCTTGGACCAGCTAACGGGTTAACAGCAAGTCTGCTTATGCACTTGACAACGTGCACTTACGTTGAATAAGTATTTGGCTTTCTTTTGACTAAAAATTTTGGAAAAGGAACCCACCTTTCATAATGACAATGATAATGATGTGATCTCTAGTGTAGAGGAGGCTGTAGCCGCGTTTGCCAGTTTTTCCGCCTGTATTTAGGCTTGTTCAGATTACATTTTAATAGAAGTTAAACGCCATGACCAGTAGGAAGAGATGTTTTTGCTGGGGCTTTTGGTGTTGCGTTGTTGGTTAGCTCCAGTGAGTAAGATTTTTTTGGTGTGTGTCTTTGCAGGACCATGGTCCACGGAAATTTAGTCTGATTTTTGAAATGGCTCCTGCAAGGTGTTGTCACATAGTAACCATTACTTCTGGAGTAGCATTGCAAAATACTGAGTAATTTATAAGCCTCTTTAATTCGTATAGAGATGGGTTTAGAAAGGTTTCCTATGTGATTATAGTTTTGAATAATATTTCAGCTTAATACATTACTTGTCGTCTCTCAGGGTTTTCTTTTTGTGTTAAGATGTTGGATGTTGTTCAGTGGGTCTTGGGCAGCTACCAAGCAATTGTGAATTCGTTATATAAAATCTCACTAGGCAGATGAAAGTTTTGGGGGGCTTTTTTTGTTATTTTAGACTTAGTTCTGGTCAATTTGATGAAAAAAAAATGCTCCTCTGTTTGTAATATTAAAACACTGTCTGTTATGTTCTGAAGTAATTCTTACCTGATAGAGTTTGCATAAGTGCCTTCAAGTGGCTAAGTAAAGAGTGTTTTTCTGAAATGCTAGATTTGGAATTGACATATAGGAATTGCCTTAATTTTGTGCCTTAATCTTTCAAATGCTGGTGCCATATCCTGGTTTTCGTTTTCATCAGAGCTAAGCTCGTGCTGAAGTGTAGGAATGGTCAAGAACAGGCCTTTGATTCTAGTGGGGACTGTTACGAGAAGTCATTCATTGCTGCAGATTTTACCGGAAACTGTATTTTCTGTTTACTGTTACGAGATATTTGAATTCTCCACATCTAAGATGGCATCTAAGTAGAAAAATTCTTCATACTTTCTTTTTTTTCGTCAAGGACAAACTACTGAGAGCATGCATGACACATAACTTGGAGCTGAAGTCCTAGTTTGGGCTTTGTTTCGTTTGATGATGCATTCATTCCTCTGTTTTTCCCTGCTGGCCATGAAAAGAGACAATTTTGGTAGCCAAACAGCTGAGCACAGCTACCTTCTCTTTTCAACACAACCGCTGCTAGAGACAGCCCCTCTTCTTGCATAGGGTTTGAGCAGAATGGTTTGTTTCTGGAAGCCTGTGGCTGCTCCTGTCTGTCTGTAGTGGCTGCCTGGTTGTCACAGGTGGGGTCCAGAGGGAGCTCTTAGAACTGTTTGTCCGAATCCCAGAAGACGGAGGGGAAGGATGTTGTGAAGGAAGGTGTTTCCCCATTCGGTGTTCCCCCTCTCCCCAAATAAATCTGGGAGTGCTGTCGTGGATCACTCTAAAAGCCTGTGCACAAACATCTGGAAACCTTCTACACACTGGTGAGATTATAAAGTCCGTTTAGCTGAGACAGTAGTTTGAGGGAATGGAATTTGATTAGAACAGAATTATCTTTTTCATCAGCTAACTTTGATTAGAACCAAATGTGCACTTGAAGGAATTCCACTGGCAGTGTGAAAATACAGTTCATAACATTTAAGTGGCCGCAGAGCAAGGGTGCCACTGGGTTTGTGGAAGTTCAGCTCACAGGAGGCGAGCGTGGGAGGCTCGCAGAGGCTTGGCAAGCCGTCCGTGGGAGAGATCGCTGTTCTGCAGTCGGTGGAATGAACCAGATTGCCAGGCAGTAACAGGGCCACGCGCTGCACAAAGCTGGGCAGGGGGAGGTGGACCTGGGCCTTCGGCACCGCTCGGCCTCTGAGCAGCAGCAGGCAGAACAACCATATCCACTTTGTTTTCATTTGGTACAACCTAGAAAAACAGACAATGACAAATTTCAGTTTCTCAGCAGATTTAGTTAGTACAGCAATAATTTGTGTGTAGAAATGATGTTTTCCATCATCATAGTTATGTTAAAATTTAGGTAAGGAAGGAGTATACACAGGTTTGTCAGTGTCGCAGCTTACTGTGAGCAAGTGGGTTGTTTGCAACCCTGTCCATAATAAAAGTGGTTGCTTCTGTTGGGGACCTTAGAAATGCCTATAAATATCTGCAGGGTGGGTGTCAGGAGAACAGGGCCAGACTCTTTCCAGTGGTGCCCAGCGACAGGACAAGGGGCAGTGGGCACAAACTGAAGCAGAGGAAGCTCCAGCTGAACAGGAGGAAGAACTTCTTCCCTCTGAGGGTGACGGAGCCCTGGCCCAGGGTGCCCAGGGAGGCTGTGGAGTCTCCTTCTCTGGAGATATTCAAACCCTGCCTGGATGTGGTGCTGTGCAGCCTGCTCTGGGTGACCCTGCTTCGGCAGGGGTTGGGCTGGGGGATCCCCAGAGGGCCCTGCCAACCCTCATCATCCTGTGATTCTTTAAAACAATTTGTAAAATTTGGGTTTTCAAAATGAATTTGGTGTGGTTTACTTATTTATTCGGGCTAGGAGTTGTACATAGTTTCCAGACTTAACACTGGCATTAGCCCGAGACCTTTGGCAAGATACAGGCAGGAAAGCCAAGGGCTCCTGTAATGCACTGTAGGGAAATGCAAGTTGTGGCTTTTTTTCTTTTCTTTGAAGTAATTAATACTTACCTGTTGACTAAGGTTTTACAGTACCGTTATAGCTTCTCACGGTTACCGGTTGGTAGGGGCAGTGTGAACATGTTTCGTGGGCTTAATTGCCCTAAATCCCTGGGTTCCCCACTTCTGTTCTTTGCCAGCATTCTTCTCAGGCCCATAGTAAAAATATTTCTAAGCAAGTTGTTCTGTTATGCAAATATTCAACAGTTAAATATTTGTTTCTTTAATAATGCCTGTTTCATGAACATTGACTGTTACTTGTGTGAAGTTTACAGTGGTGAAGAATTCTGTAATTACTATTTTGTCTCGTCTGCTTCATCCAGGTTTGTGGCTGTATGCTTGATCAAAAGATATGATAATGAGTGCGGTCACTCTCACCAGCAGTATACAAAGTCTTTAGCTTGCTTTTTTTCCTGCCTGTTGTATGTAAATTTTCATGTGTAATATTATAAATCACTTCCAGAGTTTATATGTTGTGTAATGAGAACCAGCAAAGAATGTTTTTATTATAATGCAGGTGGTCTTAGTTGCTGAGAAGGTGTAGCTTCTGTTCATGATCTGCAGCTTAGAGGACAGCCATACACTACTAAATAATTCTGTGAACAGATACTGATACTAATGAAATCCTACTCAGAATTAGAATAAGCTTCGTTCTGTTTACCATGATGCTTTGGCTCTCTTTCCATGTGAAACCAGTTCTTCGTGCTTCTGGAAGGAAAATAAGATCTGGGGTGTATCCACTTCATCTGTTCAAGGGCTAAGCCACATTTGTTCAGATTGCTGTATTTTACTTTCTCAAATCATCATCAGGTAATCGTCTTTGAACAGATTTTGTGAGATGGTGAAGACACAGGAGAGGAGAGTCTGGCGATAATTGTCTCTGATGGTTGTTCCAAGCAGAGCTATTTTTGTAATCCTGTAAATTATGTTGTACACAATGATTTATACTTGGAACTGACAGTTTTTTGAGAGATTAGAACTCATTGATACGATGGAACAGACCAAAAGAATTGCTTCATGAGAAATGATGATGTTTTGCGTTTGAGTCCTTATAAAAATAGCTGGTAGAGGTATCTCTCCAGTAGATTCAGTGGGGCAGGAACACTTAAAGAGTTTATGCTGCTGAAACTTGGGAAAAATATTATTACTTTGTTTTTATAAGCATGGGAGACAGCAAAAATGAGCATTTTTTGCTCTGTAATAAGCTGACTGCATGCAACTAAGTAACATGATATAAAATTCACATGAAATCCGTGTGTGGAAGAAGAGATCCAGTCAACTCTGATATTGAGTGTATTGTGGTAAATTCTTCAACAACTCTTGATACAAAACTTTGGAGAAATTGAATTAATGATGTATGCCTTCGCAGAACTGATTAGCAGGTTAGGTGCCATTGTTTTTAAGTTACTATGAAAACACTGGTAGTTTTTAACCTTTATGTCTTTTGAACACTTCGTTTTGTGTAGAACTGGCAACTGAAACGCTTGCGTTGAAGTTGATGCTGACATTTTGCTGCGGTAACTGTGCAGAAAGCACATTAGGACAACCAGAAGGTGTTTGCAAGCTTTTCAATAACACGCAATAGTAACATAAAAGGGACTTCCTTTTTGGAATGAAGATGGTATTGGAGACCTTTTTATAAGCAAAAAAAGGACATGATTTAATTGGTTTTGGCTTGCTTTGGTATGATTTGTTAAACTGCTCGAGCAGAAATTTTTGTAGCTATTGCTTAGAAGTTAATTGCTCAGAAGTTATTTTTTCGTGTTGATGTTTTCCAAATTCTAAAGCATTAATGTGTAAAACCAGAAGTTTTAAGGAATGGAATTTTTCCACTGAACGTCTAAGTTCAGTTATAGGTCGTGAAAGTAAGGTGTTGAGAACGATACTTATAGAAACTGGGCCTTGGAAAGACTGGAACATTTTCTTCAAAAAGAGGAGTGACACATCCTGGAGTGAGGCAAGCAAAAAGCCTACGATGCATTTGGAGCCTGCCGAATCTGTAAAAACTGGGGAGAAAGGCTATCCATAATTCCGGTGGCTACGTGTGTATCCGTAGAGTGTTATTTAAATCAGCGTTAGGTTGCCTCTGACGGTGTATAACCGGTCTATAACTGACAGCGTATTTCTGAGGATTTTGGCAGTGTGGCAGTTTTGATGTTTTTAAGGGGGTTTTGGGGAATGAGCAGACCTGGGTGCTGTGGGTAGTTTGCATGGCATTATGCTACAGGCAAGAATAATTAGCAGAGATGTGAAAGGTGAGATAAGTCTCTTACGTTGCACTTTCGGATGCGGAGTTCAAATATTGAAGATATCTCACAATTAGAGCACGTTTTTTTTTGTCTGTGGCTGGCTGGGAGGGCTGTGTTACCCTGTCTGAGGTAATTGCATTGTGTACAGCACATCTGCAGCTATGGTGTTTGGAAGTTTCTCAGCTCGGAGTTACATACTTCTGTAGCATCTTTTTTGCATCACAGTTTTTCCTGCCATTTATTTCTCATTTATTTGTGTCTGCCATGTGTATAGTACGATTATGTCCAGTAGGAAATGAAACTGAATTAAATAGTAAAGGTAACATTACTGCTCTTGAGCTTTGATGTGGTTTTTGTATCTTAAAATTTCCATGGGCCTTTTGCCAGGACATCAAACTGGTTACAGAACTGTTCCTTTTTGTCACCGATAGGCAAATTTAGCTGGCGGAAGTGTTGTGTACACTGATGTAGAAAACAAAACTGGGTGTTTACAGTGAAAGAAGTTGCAATTATCGGAGGATTAATGTATATGAATAACTTTTTATGATAGTATTCAAATTATTAATCGTGGTACTAGAAATCATCCCCACCCATCTTTAATCCTGGTCAATCCAAATCCATTCAGTCCTTAAGCAATTTTATGGAGATCAGAAACATGAAGTTGGGGGGTTCTTCAATAGAGAAGAAAAAGATTTCAGATCTCTTGACCGGACATCCAGACTAAAGAACAGTAGCCAAGATACAAGGTGTGTTTATTTTTTGTAATATATTGATTTCTGTGACATGGAATCTCATCAGTAAGAACTAGATCCATTTATTGCTAGAAAAGGCTTTTAAAAATCATTAAAATATTGCTAGTTTAAACAAAAAATTAATGTGGGAGGTCTTGCTGCCCCTGTCACGCAGGAAGCTGAGCATCGTGTTCCAGTCGTCGCTTCTGTTTTAATAATTTGTGTGAAGACCCCAGTACAATAGGTTATATCCCTTGTGCGTTAGTTGTTAGTGTTGAAGAGAACACTTTGTGCTTTCTGTAGTTACCGTCTATAAAATAATCGTGGCCTGCCTTGTGGAAAAGGGACCTGAGGAAACTGCGAAGGGAGCCGCTGTTCGTGGGTGCCGCGTCTGCGTGGGTCGCCGGGCAGCCGCTGTGCTGCAGGAGCCGCGGGATCGCTTTGTCCAGCCGGTCCTCCAGCGAGTTGCAGGCAGTCACCTCGGTTCCCCTGCTCGGCAGGGGGCTGCGGAGCTGGTGGAGGGCAGATGTTAGTGCTAAAACCCTGCTCTAAGGACTCCAGCTTTCAGACATTCTGAATTTGCATTTTTTTTTTTTCTTTTAAAAAAGCCTTCAAAACTTGGAGTGGTGCTAATGCTCTTACCAGAAATGTACTTATTCAGGGATATTTTATGAGCTAGTATTCTATTCTTCCCTTTCACAAATAATTTTAGTAAAAAGCAATGTGTATTTGGATGGCAAAGGTGCAGCTGCTTGTAATGAAGCTAAAATGTTGAATTATATTAGCTGCTTCACGTTTTGATTTTTGGATCTTTCCCCAGCCTTTAGAAATGGAGGGTCTAGTTCTCTTTCTGGAAATGGCAATGACCATTAAATGGAATTAGCTTTCAACAGCCTTTGATTTTAGGTCAGGTTGACTAATGTTAAGAAGATTAAAAATATTTGAATTTATTACCTGTTTCACTAAAAAAGGACACCCACATTAACAAATGCTACTTAAGTAGTGCTGGTGGGCTTTTATTGTGTCTCTTCCAACCGTCTTCAGTGTGTAGTCTGTATATCGCAGCATTCAATGTCACATAAAGGAAAAATAGCGATCTTAATTTTTAAAAACTTCAAAAAACTTTCCATTTTGAAAAATAGGGGCAGTACTGTATGACTGAGTAGCTGTTAGAGCTGTTACGACAGCTCTGGTTTACTACATATTTTTATTTAAGTGAGATGTACTTCTGGCTTATGTAATTGATAACATTCTGTCTCAGCTTCTCCTCTTCATGAACTTTCAGTGCTCTGCAGTATACAAATACTGCGTGGCTTATTTTGCAGTTCAAAGATACGCTATGGGTAGGAGCTCTTTTGAATGAGGAAATCTAATTATTCTGGAAATGAGCTGAATGAAAAGTAAATATGCTGCCAAGTTAATAATTCCTATAACTGTAGATGTACGTATTTAAAATGAACTATTGAAGTGACTTCGGGGAAGATCTTCAGAGTGGCTGGATAGCAAAAGATAGAATTTTATGCTTGAAAATTATGAAATGTTGGGCTTCTATTAAGACAACACACTTGAGACTAGGAAGTATTTTCTCTGGAGTTGAAGACTCATTATTTCTGCTAGGCTGTTATAAAGATCAATACCTTCTAGTCTGATTACTGAAAGTGAGTAGAAGTATTTATTTTTACAGTATTTTACAGTATTTCACACTGAGGGTGATGAAACCCTGGCACAGGAGGTGGGAGATGCCCCATCCCTGGGAACCATTCCAGGCCAGGCTGGATGAGGATCTGAGCAACTTGATCCAGCTTCGAAGGTGTCCCTGCTCTCTGCAGGGCGTTGAACTGGATGGCCTTCAAAGGTCCCTTCCAACCCAAACCATTCTCTGATTTTGGGATATATCTATTTTTAACTTGGCTTATGTCTTTTCAATAATATCAAGAAACTATTGGTAGCAGCAGCGTCCCCTTCCACTTTCAACTGCTGTGATCGTTTGACACGTGCCTTGTATTGTGGTGTTACAACCTTTAACGTTGATTTGAAATGTCTTACACGCGTTTAGAGTGATCAGAATATTAGTTGTTTTTAGTGCCTTTCTTTCCTGCCAGCTATGAAGCTGTGCTGATTTATAGTGAAAGTGTAAGTCTTTGAGGCTTGGGAGCTGGTGGGGAGGAAGTGGTGTGTGAGGATGAAGTCTTCTGTGGTGTGAAGTTTAACTTGCATGTCAGTTACTACACTCAGGATCTGTGTTCGGTTTGATAAACTCCTAAGACAACTTGCGGAAATGGTGCCATTCCGAAAGAAGCTAATTTTAGACTTGGTTTAAAATTCATGTTGAATCCAAATCCAAGTGGAGTGGTTTCTTTAATTTTTATTTGAAGGCTGAGAAACTGCAGTAGTTCGCTTCAGTGCTCTGGTCTTCAGAAAAACAGACAATCAGCTCACTGGAGACTTCATTGTTTTGCAAACCGTTTGTAAAATGCTCAAGGTTTTACTCAGCTATTTCGGTCTTTCTATGCACTTTGGCAGTTTAGAACCAAGAAATAGGTGGCATAGTTTTCTTTTTCAGTTTGAGAATGTACAGCTGGTCCCTCTTAGTGGCTGAGCATTGCACTTATTTAATTGCTGCACACAGATGTTTTGGGGTATTGCTTGAAGATGCTGTAACTTTCGCTTTGAAGATCTGTAAACTTTGCCCATCTGATACACAGAGCATTTTAGCCTGTGATCCAATTGAATGATTTAAAATTCCAAATAAAATGAAAATACTAATAATATGCACTGGTCAGTAGAGGTGCTACTGTATCATTCTGATTAAGCTGGGTCTTATTCAAGGTAAGAGCTAGAGATATGTAGAGGACAGTGGGACTTTGGACCATGCTGAAGTGCTTTCTCGAAAGGGGTGCCAGTATCTTGAGAAAGCTAGCTGGTAACGTAGAGGACTTTTACTGAAGTGTGTTTATGGTGGGAGCCAATTATATATGCTTTACTTAATTAAAATTGAAGCACGAAGACCTATTGAAAACCATTTGCAATATGAAACTGCAGACTTAAGCACAAAAAATACTGAGTGTAATTTTTTTGTTGTTCTTTCATATGCTGTCTTTGACTTAAACAAAGCAAATGTTTTTACTTTATAACTGATGCCACTTACTGGTGCCACTTGTTGAAACTTTTCTTCGTTGTTTCAGATAACGTCCCAGAGGAGCTGAAGGACCCTTTTTACATAGATCAATATGAGCAAGAACATATTAAACCGCCGGTCATCAAGCTGCTGCTGTCCAGCGAGCTGTACTGCCGCGTCTGCAGCCTGATTCTGAAGGGGGATCAGGTGGCTGCTCTGCAGGGACACCAGTCCGTGATCCAGGCTCTGTCTCGAAAAGGGATTTACGTCATGGAGACTGATGATACACCTGTGTCTGAATCTGATCTGGGCTGTGCACCAATCAAAATGGTTAGCTTAATTAAATCCACCTAATGATCTTTTTATTTAACACTATTCAAAATAGTTAGTGGAATGAAGAGCTCTTCATTTCTAGGTCACTAACATCAGCATTTTTTAATTTAAAATACAATTAGAATAGATTTTTTTTTTTTTTCTTAAATGATTTTATTTTTCAATACTCATTGTTTTCCTCTTTTAGAGTTCTCATATGGCAATGATCGATGCTCTTATGATGGCCTATACTGTAGAAATGATCAGCATTGAAAAGGTGGTTGCTAGCGTCAAGCGTTTCTCTACATTCAGTGCCTCGAAAGAACTGCCCTATGATTTGGAGGATGCAATGGTTTTCTGGATTAACAAGGTACAATTTACTTTGAGAAAAGCGCGCCTGTTTCTTACTGTCACTTTTCAGATGGTTTAAACGTTTCTGATGAGTGTGTTGCTTCGATCTTTTACCTCTGCATTTCTATCATCTTTTCCACTTCAGATGAAGAGACCTGCTTTAATTAGTGTTGTTACTTGCTACCCCAAGCCCAATGGTACTTGGATATTATAACCTCCTAATACAGATTATTATTAATGGTATTTGATTCCCTTATTGTTGCAATGTATTCTAATTTCATCTTTGTGCTTGGCTTCCCAAGGTTTCCATTGGGAAAGAGAATCAGACTAGCAGGGAAATGCGATTTCTCATTCTTAGGGATGCTGTAATAAAGATGGTAAATTTTTGAAGGCAAATTTTAAAATAAGATGATAAGTAAGAACTAAATTAGGAAAACTGTAGAAATTGGGTTCTTTATTTTCAGACAAGCTGCTGTGAGGGGTGTGGGGTTTTTATTAGGTGAAGCATTGGTTCACGTTAAATAACAGGATAGACTTAAATCTGACTACTTTGAATAGAGTTAACAGAAATACTGAAACTTTTCAAAGGGTGGAGGTGAAGTTACTGAAACCCTTTTGAGTGACAACAGCGTCACACTCCAAAGAGAATGTCTCCTTTGCAAAGCCAGGATTCCATTGTGATTGTGGCTGCTGCTAAGACAACAGTTGTTCTTGAAAACTGTTATAACACATTATTCACTGGACTTTTTTATGTTTGTAGAAAGTATTGGTCATTAAGCTGAGGGGAGGAAGAAAAAAACTCGACTTGTGAAAACATATGTTCAAATATATTTTAATATTTTGTCTGTGCCATGCCCTCTTAGGTGAACCTGAAAATGAGAGAGATAACAGAGAAAGAGATTAAATTAAAACAGCAACTAATGGAAAGTCCAGGGCACCAAAAGGTAAACCAAATCTGTCTTCAGTTGTGATTTTGTGTATTGCTGATTAATGGGTTAAATACAAACATCTCAGTATTTTCTTTGTCAGAGAAACCTGAGGCATCCAGTCCTCGAAACTCCTGAGATTTTGTGCATGCCGTTTGTTTTGTGTCTATCATCAGTGCCCTTCCTTACCTTTCAAGCCCACTGGTATCTTCTGACTTCCCTTTAAGTTTCACTTGGACTAAAATGACTTGCTTAAAATAACCTGTATCAACTTTACATGGGTAAATATGACTCAGCTTTCACAGCACGAAATGTATGTTTTGAAAGCTCTTGGGGCATATTCATTTTGCATGGGTTAATTGGCTAATGTATATTCAGAGGCTTATTCAAGTTCTATCTAGTAAGCATACTCTTGGCATTCAAATGTTACATGTTTGTGTGTTCGTAGTTTTTTCCACCTTTTTTCCCTTGAAATTATATCACAATGCACTAACATTGCAAAATATAGTACACTTTCATTTCTGGAGAATGTAAAATAGACCTTTCTCAAACATAATGGGTGTCAGCTGCCTGAGCACCCAGTTTATGATTTGATAAAGCCTGAAGAAAACCTGCTATGTTCTTCCCTCAAATTGGCATTGCTGTGCAAAGGGGATAAAAGTGACGTACGAACAAGATGCAATTGTTTAACTTTCATGTTAGTGACAAAGTGTTTTTATGTCCTTTTTATGTAAAATAATATGTTTCAATGATAAGGGGTTAAAGAGCTGTTTAATTTACAAGTTGATGTGTGGTCTGAAGGATCTGTTTAGCTATTTGACTCTCTATTGACTTTTGGGTCTCATTTTAATATTTTTAAATCTAAATTTCTAGGCTACAACCCCTCTAAAATATGAAAGTGTTTATTGCTGAAGTGCATTTAAGTATTACTGCTTTTAACTTGCATTGCTGATGTTCCTTTCCTATTCCTGCGTTCCTTTCCTTGCTTCCTGAGCAGTCTCCTTCCAAATGGTATTGGAAATTAGTACCTGTAAGTGAACTACTTTTACACCAGTTGTCATCCACAAAATCATGGCTTTTTAAATTTTTTCAGAGTGTTCGCCTCCATTATGATGCTTCTTTGATGGTCTTTGAAAAAAAAACTGTGTAAGCTTTGGGTCATCAGGCTTAGTTTCCATAACGTGATTTTTGCGTACTGTACAGCATATAGCATAATCACTTTACAGCATTTCAGAGTTGTTTCCACAGTGCAGGAGTGAGGGATATGGAGTAGCAGCAAAAAAATAGAAAATTAGCAGCAGCCGAAAGGGTTGCATTTACTATTTTTGTTGTAAGTAGGCAATTCATCACAGCACTAAGGTGATGTAAAAGCTGGTCGGTTTAAATGGTTGCTGAATCTTTGAATCTATAGTTCAGATACCCAGATGTTTGCAGTCATTCATTAAATAATGTTCTTGTACTGCTCTTGCACAGGTTTGTAAATCAGTCAAAACCAGAACACCGTTATTCATTGAGATGGGGTTAGAAGATTTGAGAAACCGGTTTGGACCCGTTATGACAGTTGCTGGAATTGTATGCTAAATTAGTGAGAGTTAAGCTGGCATAATGGGAGGAAAGACAGAATTAACATTTCACAGATCAGAACAAAATACTTATTTTCTTTATGGTGAAGTGCGAAAATGGAATATCAATTCCACTGTATATAAAAAAAATAGTAAAATAATACTTCTGCTATACAAGCCTGCTAGCTTTTGGTTGAGTTTCCTTTTTTTATTTCAACTTGCAGAGATTCTTCTTTATTCCTTTGCTTTCCTTAGCTTTGATACCCTTTCCTCCTGCACTTGCTGAATCTGGGGTTTTTCTTTTTCTCTCTGGGAAGATGAGAGCTGTTGTCTCGGTTGCAAATTCTGCAGAGCAGCGCACTTGGAAAAGGCAGGCGTGACAGGGCAGTCACCTGCCCCTGCGATCTCTCTGCCTTTCCACAGAGAGCTCAGTCCCACTCCTCTGCCTCATACGCTTTTATTTGTTTGAACCAATTGTACGGACCGCAGTAGAAACTTCAAATATCTGCAGTGAAGGAAATTCGAGTGGGGACTAGCAGGCTAATAGAATCTGTGACAGAGCCCTGTCGTCCAGCCGCATTTAATGACGTGCGACAGCACGTGACGAAGTATTGACCTTAGCCCTTACCACTCACGTTCTGGTGTGCTTACAGATCGCCTCTGTATTTGAGGCACACACTTGATAGCCTTTCCAGGAAGCAGGTTTACGTTTTGTTTAAAGAGACAACTCGGTGAGAGTAGAAGAAACTACAGGAATGGGACTGATTTGCAGGAGATCGTTGAGCAAGTTGGTGGTAAAGGAAGGAGTAAACAGAGGATGTCTCGCTGCTAGTCCAGTACCGCTTAGATTATACTGGTTTACTGACAGATTTTGCAGTCTCCATAGTAGTTGTCACACTGTGTCACTTTTCTATTTCTTTTTTCTTTTGTGATTTTTTTTTAATATAGTTACCTCTATTTCAGTAGCACCCATTTCTGCACTTTAATGCATACAGATGTCATTAATTGTATGAGTGGGGGACAAACCACAAAACTCGGTTTATATTCTAAGAAAGAATTCAGAATTTTTCAGTATGAAAGACTGAGTGGTTAAGAGAATAATAGTTGAGCAAAAAATAAGGAAGTAAATTAAGTCCACAAAAAACCTCCTCAATGATAAATCTGTTTTTTCACCAAAGCTAAAATAAACAAGGAATTCTTGTAGATTTTAGTTCTCAGTATTGACTGCAGTTGGTTTAAATTCCGTTTAAGCCTATTGGAAAGGAAATAATTTGTATCTACTTTACATACAGGAGGAATTAAAGTTTAAAAAGAAGTTTCTGAAGTTTGTCTCTAATATGTTACTTTGACGAAGTGGATAGATGGTGAACCTTCTAAGCTAGCCAGTTCACCTCAGTGTGCAGACTTCTTTTATCAGACTTAATGACCACATTTCCAGTGCACAATGGATGTTGCTAATGCATTTGATTTGATTTTCGTGTTTGAATAACCACCATCGTGTATCTCGCTATTTCTTTTTGTGTAAGCCTGATCTGATGCATGCCATATCGCACTGCATGCTGGAACCAGTGGAATATGCTCGTGTGGTACAGTATGATTCCCATTCCATTACATATTTGTGGAGTGCTCCAGGCTGCGGGAAAAAAAATAATTTGCACCTGGTAAAAGGACAGGAAGAATAGCATTAGCATATAGACATAGCTTTTACAGTTACTTGCCTTTGCCAGGGAAACTTAACATAGCACGTTTATATTTGTGCAAAAGAAATGAAATAGGTTCTTATTACTCTGATTGTAAACGATCTTCGTTCCTTTGAACAGATTTTTTCTCAGCCTGTGCCATCCTAAATTGACACGTATGAGTATGCGTGTGTTTGTGTAGGGAGCTTTCCCGGGTTGTCTTGGAGAGTGTACGATACCGTTGGTAAAATCCAGCTTTCCTCTGGTGATTCAATACGTTCTCTGCATAGCTGTGTGTTAGGCCAGCACATCAGTCAGGGTAGTTTGTTAGATGCTGAGTGATAGTAATGCACTAAAGTGGAAAAGGGGTCTTCTTCCAGCACTGAAAGGTATTTCTGCTAGGCTCCGTAGTGTGTGCTGCTTTTGCTTGCCCAGTTGCTTTGCTGCTCAAACTTAGCTTCAGCCTTCTAGTCTAGCTAGCGCGGGGCTGCTCAGTAAATAGCGACACTGAAACTTTTCTTGCAAAAATGGCAAGAAGCAATGCCAAGATTTGTTCTTTAGTTGACCGGCTTTAGCTACTCTTTGGCTATGCTCCAAATGCATGAGGGCTAGGGGGTGGTTTGCAGAAGAGTTTGATACTGATCTGTAGTGCAACCCAGGGGAGTTTTGCTGTTGATTGAAAAGGCCTGCTTGCTCCGCTGGCTGACCATTGTTGGAAAAAAACATGGTTTTTTTTCTTTCACACAACATTAGTGTTGTCTACTGGCTTGCCAGACAGACTATGTTCTGAATCTCTCAGAGGACTTTGCTGTCTGTGGACATGATGGCAAGTCTGTGGATGTTGGTAACGTATGAGAAATCGCTAGCTCATCTGAATTATTTTTTGCTCTGTATTGGTTTTGGTTTTTTTCCTGAGCTTTAAGTGTTTTCATGTAGTTATCTGTGTCTCTTTCTTTGGATCTGCTGCATTCATGCACCTATGTGGAAGGATTTTGACTTAAATTGCTTGTAATAAGTTAAAACGTGTGAGCGAAGCTAGAAATTCAGCAGCACAGGTTGCTTCCAGACGTGAGGAGAATGATTGAAAGGGAAGCACCGTATTCTTCACAATTGGCTTCCACTGAGGGAAAAGTATAACCTTGTAAATTGTTTTTGACTTGGAGCAGAATGCTATAAAGGATCCACTGTAAAGAGTTTTCAGTGCTTAACAAAAATTCCTCTTTTATTTTCTTTTTTTTTTTCCTTTTTGTTATCATTATATGAACACTTGTTTTCTGTTGTTAGGTGCGTTACCGAAGAGACCATCTTTCGAGCAGACAGTTGCCTTACTTTCCTTTGCTTGAAGATTTGATGAAGGATGGTAGCGATGGTGCTGCTCTTCTAGCTGTGATACACTACTATTGTCCAGAGCACATGAAACTGGACGGTATGTAATAAAGGTTTCTAAAAAATAAAACAAGTTCTTCAAACTTTGAAAAATGAACTAAAAATACATTATAAAATAAAAATGCGACACATCTAACAAGTGGTGGACTACAGCAAGTTAGAATCGGGTCACATATGGAATCTGCATAAAAGCAGTCTGTTTAAAAAGTAACCTCTCTTTGATTTTGTTTTTTTACTTAGTGTATTTAAAAGGCTCTGCTCTGTATATTATGAGCTACAATATAATCCTTTCTTTTATAGATCCAGATGATACAGCTTTATTTGTTCAAATAACTGAGCTGGGTTTCAGCAGACCATAACAAAGGAATACACATCCACTACTGTTAGTTGAGAATTCTCATGTTCTTCTGTAGAAGCACAGAATTTGACATTTTAAAATCTAGATTTTAAGTAGTTTCTCCCAGTCTTCAGCAATTGTCTCTCTTCAGTATATCAAACATGAATTCTCTTACCCAGCAATTGTTTTTCTTAATAATTCAATTTCCTTGTTGCATGTAACTTCTACAAATCAACATTTTGTATTGGTTTCTAAATTCTCAGATATGTTGTACCTTGCAGAGCTCCTGAATGTTTTCAGAAGGGACCAGCACTGTGAATCCTAGGAGTAACCTTTTATTATTTGCAAATCAAGATGTCTGTTTTTAATTGCTTTTGTATTTTGTTGTTATGTGTGGTCTTTGTAGCCTGCTTACATTTCTGTCTCCGTGATAGACAGAATCCTATACGGATTCTAAAATAAGTGCAAAATTGGTTCTGTTTTATCTGTGTTTTTCTTCCTCCTTTTCCTACTCTTCGGGTGCTTAACAGGTAGAGAAATGTCACTAGTAGCCAATAAATATTAAATGATGGTGTATAAGCAGTGTGTGAAGTTCCTGTGTGTAGTGTTTCTGTTAATTGTGGATGGAAGTTGAATTCACTGGGATAGTGTCGTAATTTACTGCTTTTCTCACCTTTCCAGATATTTGTTTGAAGGAGGTAACGTCCATTGCAGACAGCCTCTATAATATTCAACTTCTGAGAGAATTCTCCAATGAATATCTAAACAAATGCTTTTACCTCACATTGGAGGACATGTTATATGCTCCTTTGGTTTTAAAGGTAAGAAACATGATGGAGGATATATTTTTGAATAAAATGTGGGTAAACTGTGTTTTGTTATTGTGAGGTGTGTCTTGTCTTTTTTTCTATTTTAGCCTAACGTGATGGTATTCATTGCGGAACTCTTCTGGTGGTTTGAGAATGTCAAACCAGACTTTGTACAACCAAGAGATATTCAGGAAATAAAAGATGGTGAGTTTTTAAATTTTGATAAATATTATTTAAAAAATACTTAATTACAATGAAACTGTTGCACAGCGGTGTTTCCTTCAGAGTTTTGGTTCTGCCCCAGCTTTCTGCTTTTTGGGATCTTTGACAGCAGTAAAAATGGAAGTAAAGTTAGTCCTAGATCCACTTGAGTTCTAAGTTTTGGAGTGAGATGGGCAGGTAGGTTTTTTTTTTTGTCCCTAGACTGACTAATTATTTACTTATAACTTCCTTTCCATTAAGGTCACTATAAGATACATCTATTTTAAGTACAGACTGTTACTTCAGCTTTTATTTTAGTGTTGTGTCTTAAAGTTTTCATTCTAATGTGCTGCAATCTTAAAACGTCCTGTTCTGTTTTGTTGTTTTAATGGCTACTAGAAGTTGTGTTAATGTTATCAATGTGTGCACAGTTAAAACAGTGTTGCAGCAGAAGAGCAGCCGTCCGCCTGTTCCTATTTCTAATGCGACGAAGCGCAGTTTCATGGCCAGCCCCGCTGGTACAGGCCCGGCAGACATGCAGCCCTCGGCTCAGACAGGCCCCGAAGCTTGCAGTAGGTACTACCTGCACCCCGAGGAACCCGACTATCTGTAAGTCTGGTTGCATGTTGCTTAGACGAATCTTCGATTTATGCTTCCTTTTGGATAACCTGGGAATTTCTGCTGCTAAAAGTTCTGATTTTGCTGCAGATTGAGTGAATTTGAGCTGTGTGCAATCATTCTCTAAAACATTCTCAGTTCTCAGGTTCAGAGAAATGCTTTGCACTGGTATGTTTGATCTTTGTTCGGCAAATGCCGTTAAGCCCCTCAAGTAAATGTCACCATTGTGTTATAGAAGTTATCCTAATTTCTGTTTTGAAGAAATTGTGAAACGTGAGAACTGTTCAAGCAGCTCGTCTTTACTAGCCGTATTCTATAAATGGTGATGTGAAGACAAGCTTAAATTGGATCTAATGTGCAGGAAAGTTAATGACAAGATTTTTCAGCTGGCCTAAGTCTTGGTGGCAACCAACAAGTTATTTCAGCCTTTACTTTGTCTCTACTGTACTGTTTACGTAAGCTACATCTTAAATCTGCTGTATTTAAAAATTTAAACAGTTTGATTTCAGGTAGTAGGCTGACTTTGGTGGTGTTACATGTGAAAAACTTTTCTTCTGTTGAAGTATCTTCTTTAACATTAAAATTAATGATTTATTATTGTGTTTTAAAGAGGGAGGGGGTAACTATTACCAGCGTAACTTCACAACTGTATAATTTCTCTCATTATAGAAAAAAAAACTCTTGTAGTAATGAATTTTTGCTTTCTTGAATTAGTGGCAAAGGAGGAGGCCCTGCCTTTAGCCCTTCCCATCCACTGCTCCCTTTGAGACAAAAGCAACAAAAGTCTTTGCAGGGAGAAGACAGCCCTGGTAAGTCTACCTTGAATTTGCATTTCAGCAGGCAATGACCATCAGTGTCAATACAGTAATGAATAAAAATGTACGTTCACAAATGTGAATTATCTAAAATTGAGTTAAACTGCAGTCCGCCAAGTGGTAAGCGTGTTTACTTTGGGTAAATCATCTTTCTTTGCATCCGAAGATTTTAAAGATCTTAAAGAAAATTACTGGATTTAAAATAAAAGTTTTCTCTCACAGTTGAGCTTATTCTCAGCATCGCAAGTGCAAGAAACTAAGACTAATAATGTCAATTCTGTGAAAAGTAAGGGAGAAGCTATTTGCCAAATGTTCATAAGACGAGCAAAAGTCTTAGGAAGCAAGATTGTCATCCAGAATGACAAACTCACTCTAGTACTTGACATATTTTTTGCCTAAACATTTTTTTTTTTTTTATTACTGAAAACCTAAGTTTTACACGTACACAGAGATGCTCAGAATTTCTTTTCTTTTATCAGCTAAGGTACCAACCAAAGCATTCCAGCTGCTTAGGCTCTAACAACGTGCAGTGAGGACTTTTTCTTTCTTCTCTTTTTTCTTTTTTTCTTTTTTTTCAAGCTTGGGGGCTGACAGGGAAAGCAAATTGAGCAGTTTCATGTTTGGAAATCCAAAAGTCAGATATGTCTATGTGATCACTTTTAATTGTATTTTTTCAAGCTTTGTCTGTCTGTGGTTAACATTTTAGCAAATCTGTTTTCTGCTGCCATCTCTTGGTAAAACAGTTGATTGTGTTTGCTATGAAATAAAGTAAAAGTGCTAGTTTAAAGACCATTTCTAAACCATTAACCATTTAAAAAATATTTCAGGTCATCGGCATCGTTCTAATTCTCTGACCCGTGTTGATGGGCAGCCACGAGGTTCAGTTCTTGCATGGCCAGAGAGGAAACCCAGGTAACAGATATATTTAAGTATTACAATACAGCTTAATGAAAGGATGCTCAGTCCTGTGACAATTTCATTGTCGTAATGTGGTGTCACTTCCTTAGAACTGAACTGAGAGTTGCTTGATTTGGTTTTTCCGTTAATGTGCATTTTCAGAGATGACTGATTTTAGGGTTGCAGTTGAAAGTACTTTAAATATGAGTTTCAGAAAGCATTGCTGAAAATTGAGGTATCTGAAGTTGCTAATTTTTGGTATTGCTGGTCATTCTTATACAGGTTACATTTTTCAAATGGAGCAAAAATTTTAACTGTGTATATCATGTTCCTTAGTTCAGTGAATTGTAACTTTTTGTGCTTAAGCATCAGTAGACTGCTCTTATCTTTTCTAGGCCTCTGTCTCAGCCAACACCATTTGCTCTTCATCATTCTGCCAGCAGTGATGTGGACCCCGGGTCTAGTGACAGCATTAGTCTGGCTAGATCGATCAGCAAAGACAGTCTTGCTTCAAACATTGTTAACGTAACTCCAAAAAATCAGCCCCATCCTCCATCAGTGAAAACCAGCGGGAAGAGCTTACTGAACAATGTTGAAATTGAGGATGAAGATGAAGAGCTTATTGCAATAATCAGATCTGAAGAAAGGCCAAACCGTGGTGATCTTGAATTGCAGAATGCATCAGCCAGGGTACCCAGCATAGTTGCGGCTGCATGGTCTCCAAAAACGAATAGCGAGACTTCAGAAAGCAAACCAGATAGTTTTTACTTGGAACCCTTAATGCCCGCGGTTCTAAAACCAGCAAAGGAAAAACAAATAATCAATAAAGAGGAGGAATGTGGGGAGGGAAAACAAAGGAGTTTTGTAACAAAGAGGTTAAATGAGGGACACCTGCCTTTGATCCGCAAGAAAACAAATAGTAGTCATGGTGAGCATGACCTCAATAGGACTTTTACTCCAATTTCTAGTTCTGATTTCACTCCAGTTGCAGATCCTGGTACTGCAGACTCGGTGACACTGGTGGAGGCAGGCTTAGAGGCTTCCAGACCTTTGGCTAGTAGCAGTTTAGATCCTTCTACTCAGGAGCTATCCACTGGAGGATTTTTTCTTCATGCTACTAAATCTGATGATGACATAGCAAGTAAAGTCAATGTAAGTTATATGAAAAGCCTGAATTTGCATGTTCCGGATACTACATGGACTATGGTGAGACAGGACTCTGATTCAGATCTTTTAGACATAGAAGATGCGGAACAGGATTTGGTAGTCATAGATGACCATCCTATAGTCACTAAATACATTGGTGAGGAAGAATCTGCAAAATTGCAAGAAGATATGAAGGTAAAAGAGCATGAAGATAAGGATGATGCTAGTGGACGTTCCAGCCCATGTTTGAGTACAATTTCTCAAGTTAGCAGTGTGTCAGTGGCTAGTGGGAGTGTCCGAATGACTAATTTCGCGGAACGGAAGCTTCAGAGACTTAATAGTTATGAAACAAAGTCTAGCACAAGTAGTTCACAAAAGACCACACCAGATGGATCAGAAAGCTGCCCAGCACCACTGACCACATGGAAGCAAAAGCGAGAACAAAGCCCCAACAGACAAAATAAAGATAACGCTAATCTTTTAGCTTCTGAATTGGTGCAGCTTCATATGCAGTTGGAAGAGAAACGAAGGGCAATAGAAGCTCAGAAGAAGAAGATGGAAGCCTTATCAGCAAGGCAGCGACTAAAATTGGGCAAGGCAGCTTTCTTGCATGTTGTTAAAAAAGGGAAATCTCCTGATGTTCCACAACCACTTAAACCAGAACATTTTGCAAAAGAATATTCTCGGCACAATGGTGAAGACTTAGATGAAGTTTCTTTGGGTTCCAGATCCGAGGAGTTTCTTGTGAAAGAGGAGGAGAGAGAAGAAGTGCTTAATGACTCTCAAGAAGTAACAAAAGTAAAAATGCAAGAAAGCATAGCTTTTGCTGAGCAACATAAACTAAAAGACTCTGCTGCTATACATGATTTGGAAAAAAGTAAAATTATTTCTGCTGCCCTTCTAGAAGACAACGTTACTGAAGTGGATATAAATGAATGTGATCTTTCTATTGAAAAACTAAATGAAACAATCAGTACGCTTCAGCAGGCTATATTAAAGATTTCTCAGCAACAGGAACTACTTATGAAATCTCCATCAGTGCCATCACCAGGAACCAGAAGTAACTCTCAGGACCAAAAGGTAAAACCATCAATTCATTTTGTTGAGCCTCTGTCTCCAACTGGAATGAACAGTCTTCGTAAACCACCTCGATTTGGTCAAGGAAGGGGTCCTCGATCGGGAAGACCTGCTGATCTGAAAGTCACTAAAGACAGACAACAAAATTCAGCACGTGTTAAAACCCCAACACAAAGTCTAGAAACCTTACCACATTTAAGACCATTTCCATCCAATAGCTTGTCAAAGACACCAACAGAAATTGGCTTGGAAAATAGTCCCGATCATGGAAGTGGTTCTCAAGAGAAGTGTTTCTTTGATACCTATAGACTTCATGATGAGAGCAATCAACGGGCACTTGTTCTCTCCACCTCCAAAGATGCAAATATTATTTCTGAAATGAGCAAAGAGGTGGATTACAGCTTCAAGGAAACAGGCTTGAATTCTTCCGACGGCTCAGGAAAAGAAAATGTCCCAGTGGACGAGCCACTGAGAAGCAAGGCTAATCTCATTGAAGTAGACTTGTCTGACTTAAAAGCTCCAGATGAAGGAGAACTTGAAAACCAGGATAGCTCTGCAGACATAATTAGTGAAGGTGATCAGAAGTCTGGTGTGGGTTTTTTCTTCAAGGTAAATATATTACCTTTGTGTATTTGGTTATTGTTACATGTTTGCCCAGCATTAGAACTTGGTTTTTTTCCACTTCATTCTTTAGTCTACTGGTGGAAAGCAGTGCATTCTGGTTGCAATATTAGGACTTTTTAGAACTGCATTGGAAAATAATTGCTTGTGGAGAAAATAGTTTTTGACTCAATGTATGAAATCTTGGCTCTTGTTAACTTTACTAGGAACCAGGATTAACCTTGCTTTTCTTCTCTTTCCCTTAGATTTTTTCTGTCTGAGGAACAGACACACATGCTATAAATACTTAGCACAAAAGAATCACAGAGTGCAATGGGAAGAATTTACTGTTCTGAAATCCCAGCTTTCTGTGAATCTTAATCAACTGATTGAAAAAATTCCAATGGAACATGGGTATCTAGTAAAAGCCTGCTGAATGGGTTTTAAACTTGTCAGGGAGAAGAGAGTCTGAACGTTTTTTTGGGGAATTTGCACCCAGATTTCTCTGGTTTTGAGCAGCCTAACAGCCTAAAAGCCAAGAGCTCTGATGGAGAATTTAGTCGTATGTCTGTAGATGCAAGTGAAAAATATGCATCTGCTCCTTCTAGTGAAGTTCAGAACTGCTGTTGGAACATTTAGTATCTTCATTTGTGCTGAACAATGATTATTGTAAAGAAGTTAAATGTGCTGACATGACAATACTTTTTTTCAATTTCTGTTTCAAGAATGTCGAGCTAGGCTGTCTCAGTGTCAGTGAATTGGACCTCTGCTTTTGTGTAGTATGATTAATTTTGACTGAAAGGTTATCATTATGCTGGGGTTATTTGTTCTGTCCATTCTAGCCCACATGATAGTTGCATTGTACTTTGCAGTTCTAGAAGGTTTTGTGCTGGTTAGCTGTACTTAAAAACAAGTTAGATGAGACCCTTCCTCCCCCTGGCCCCCACCCCAACTTAAGAGAGCACTAAGACTCTCTCTTAAACTGTTCTTGATGACAATCGTGATTTACACTCATCAATTCTAAAAATGTAAAGATTTCCAAAAGTAATAGCTTATGTTTTCCTAAAATCTTCCTGGAATCCTCAGCAATCTTGTGATGTCCAGCTTAATAGATTTTCCTTCATTCTTTAAAACTCTCTATCCCTATGTATTTTCCAGGATGAACAGAAAGCAGAAGATGAGCTTGCGAAAAAACGTGCAGCATTCCTTTTAAAACAGCAGCGCAAAGCTGAGGAGGCTCGGATTCGGAAACAACAGTTGGAGGCTGAAGTTGAACAAAAAAGAGATGAAGCTCGGTAATAACATGTGGAAAAGAATACTCTTTATCTTTAAGGTGAGGAAGATTATTATATGTTGAATATAATGTTGGGTTTGCTTTTCAGTCGCAAAGCTGAGGAGGACCGAATACGGAAAGAGGAGGAGAAGGCTCGAAGAGAGCTTATCAAGCAAGAATATCTAAGGAAAAAGCAGCAGCAAATTTTGGAGGAGCAAGGGCTTGGAAAGCCCAAGTCAAAGCCCAAAAAACCCAGGCCAAAGTCGGTCCATCGTGAAGAATCTTACAGTGATTCAGGGACAAAGTGTTCTTCCACACGTAAGAATTTTACTTCGTTTGCTCTCACCGAGTCTGCAAATCTGCTTTAACAAGATGTGTTTCACATTTTGTCTTTTATTTTGTAGCTGATAATTTGAGCAGTGCTCAGTCTGGTTCCAGTCTTTCTTTGGCCTCAGCAGCAACAACCGAACCTGAAAGCGTACACTCTGGTGGCACACCATCCCAGAGGTAAAGAGAGAGTGAAAAATAAAAAATTAAAATTAAGGCTATGTTATGAAATAGCGTTGGGATTCAGTGGTATTTGCTTCAGTTCACTGGCGTAGAGGCACAATAGCGATTAGTGAATACATCGTCTTATTTTATGTGGCTACCAACTCCAGTGTTCTGTACAAACTTGCAATTTTGTTTTGTTTTCTCCCAAAGGAAGAATAGAATTTTGCTTTGATAACCTAGTGGGAAGAATCTGATGGCTTGGGGGAGGAAAAGGGACAGTAGCCTGTCCCATTCAGGGACAGTGACTGGTGAATTTACTGAAGATTGGGAGGGGGAAAAATCAAAACCTTGGCATACAATTTTTATGCAGTTCTGTTTTGTTTTGTTTTCCCCTCCAACAGAGTTGAGTCAATGGAGTCCTTGCCAATACTGAGCAGAAATCCTAGCAGAAACACAGAGAGAGATTGGGAGAACGCGTCCACAGCATCTTCTATCGCTTCAGTGGCAGAATACACAGGTGACCATTTTAGGTTTACTGTGAGCATTTGTTATGAACAGCAGGTCATAAAAAGCTGGGGTATAGTTGATGTGACATATCGTTATTTTTGAGAAGTTGTTGGTGGGGATTTTTTTCACTTTTGATGAATGAAAATTTTAATGTTCGTAACTGTAGTAAGTAAAATGTTTTTTACTTGTTTATCTTCCTTAGGTCCGAAATTATTTAAGGAACCCAGCAGCAAATCAAACAAACCTATTATTCACAATGCCATATCTCATTGCTGTCTTGCTGGAAAAGTGAATGAGCCTCATAAGAACTCAATATTAGAGGTAAACATTAAAATACAAAATTGTTAATCCACTCAGAATAAAATGTATGTGTAACGCTCATTTCATAATCCCACTGATGCGTTCACTGTAGTGAACGCCATTTCCTAAAGTGTGCCTGTACTGAGCATCCTTTACTTCCCATGGCCGTATGGACTTGTGGAAAACATGATCCCGTGTTAAGAGTTCAACGCGGAGGTTTAGAGGACTGAAGATCATAGTTACTGATCTAGTGCTTCAGAAAACATTGAACACTTTTTTAGCCATATGTGAAGGCTCAAAGCTTGGCATAATATGAGAATTTTGACCATGAACAATCTATGTGTATGTTTGTTTATTTTTTAATGCAGGAACTAGAAAAATGTGATGCCAACCACTATATCATTTTGTTCCGTGATGCTGGCTGCCAGTTTAGAGCACTTTATTGCTACTATCCTGACACTGAAGAAATCTACAAGCTGACTGGAACAGGGCCAAAGAGCATCACCAAGAAAATGATTGACAAACTTTATAAGTACAGTTCGGACAGAAAACAGTTCAACGTGATTCCCGCCAAAACCATGTCTGTCAGCGTGGATGCTCTTACGATCCATAACCACTTGTGGCAAGCCAAGCGACCTGCAGTGCCAAAGAAGACTCAGACTCGTAAATGACACTGAGTTCTTGGGGAGAAGATTGCTGAATGGGATTGCATCGAAAGAAGACGTGTTTACCATTTTCCTGCAGTTCGGTATGAAATGTGCAGAACCATAAACACTTTTTAAGAAGCTTCTAAACAGAAACCATGGATACAGGTTATTAAGAATGAAGGAACATCGCCAGTGTTTTTTTATGAATGGTAAATCTGCTGTTACACCCAATGCTGACTACTGTGGCTTTCAACTGATGAGGGACTGTGCATGTAGCAAGATCTTTAACAAGTGGATTTCCTTTTACTTGAAGCTTTTCATCGGTACAAATTGGGAATAACTTAGTTCTGTTTCCTCTCCGCCTCATTCCCTTCCTTTTCCTGTCATTCTTAAAGTTGGCAAGCTCTGAACTTCAGTAGAAGGATTGAACAGATCTTGGGTGAAGTGCTTTGGGTTGGGTTTGGTTTGGTTTTTTAAACAGTCTTTAGGGAAATCTTCCTTTCAGACTTTTTTGAGGAACTGTTTAATACATCCAGTTGTTGTACTGTATCTACTGCCAACGCAAGTCCAGCTCTCAGATTTCTGAAAAAAGCCCCAACTTGTGCTGCTCAGAACAGAGTTTACTTGCAGTATCTGTTTAGGATAAGCTTTGCAAGGATTGCAAAAGCCAGTCTTTTTTAAAAAAAAAAAATTTGCTCGCAAATGTAACGATTTCTGGAATACAATCATGAAGAGGCATACAGGTGCTACTGGCTGCAATATGCCTGGCTGAAACTTCAGGCGAGCCGAATGGAGCACAGTTATACTGGTTTCAGTTTCAGGTAGTGTCCTAAAGGTTTGTCTGCTTAAATAAAGGTGGATTCTGGTAGGTATAGAACATTTCCACTCTGAGCACGCTACTCCTGTACGATGGTGCACTTAATGATCACAAATTTTAATGTTTTTATTACATCATGAAATGTAATTCTACTTTCTTTGTCCTGTCTTTATTCTGAATGAGCAGCATGCTCTAAAATGAAGAGTGTGTTATGTTTTTTATTTTGGGTGATATATTAATATATATTGATTTGTTTTTCTCATTTAAAAACAATTTTTAAACAGAGACATTTGCATTTGTTTCAAAAGCCCAAATAAGTCGAATGGCTTGGATTTCTTTTCATGTTGAAATATTAAATCTTGAGTTATGACCTTAAAAGTCTTTGTGTTTCGGCAGATTAAATTTTTGTCTGTTGTAACAGGGTATATTTGCAGTTCAGTTCTATATATTTTTTTTTTATATGCCCATTTCTCAGTTTTGGCCTCAGCTAGGCTTCCGAGTCGGTTTCTGTAGCTATTAGTGATTTAATCTGCTAACGTGCGCCTGCTACATCTGGTTTGACACTACTACCTGGGGGTCGTCATGTAGGCTAATTACTTTGGTTTGCACATGTTTACTTTTATTTGAAGTGTTACTTGAATATGTATCCCGTAAGTGCAAGAGGCACTGCACCATCCGAGAGATGAATGGAGCTCTGAGATACAATACAGTGTAATTATTAAACTTTGAGAATAATGAAAGTTAGAGTTATGTACATACGGGGAAAATAGGGTACGTAATAAAGTGCTGACTAGGTAGAGCAGAGTGAAGGTCTTCCATTGCGGTCTCTCCATTTTTTTCCCCTTCCAGTACTCCTTGACTAGGCTGCTGCAACTTTGTAAATTATGTTAGATAGTTTGCTGCTTGTAAATAATTAAAGGCTTTATGGTTTCTAAAGTGCTGAGTATTGAACACCATCATGAGTGTAACTTTTGTTACCATGCTTTTCATGCTTGTGCTTTGTTTCTCACTGTTTGATATTATATACCATATTTATTTTATGAAACACTGAAATTTAATAAAAATCATTAACTGATTTCCTTTTTATTTCATGTGTGCTTCTGTTGTGACACTCATCCCCTCAGAGAACTAATATGCTTTAAAGATGTGCTATTCTATGTTTAGTTGTGCTCTTAGAAATCTTCACCTGTAAGTAGCTGTAATAACTTTATGACAAGAGCTTCGTTCTCCTGACCGCATGGCAGGGTGCAAGAATTTGACCAAAAGGCTTTCAGAAAATCGGGAAGGAATTGAACAGTCTCCTTAAGGATTTAGTTCACCCGTCTTCAGACTCCTGAATCTGGCCGGTGCGTTTGCTTTGTTCTGTGTGTTCAGTTAGCGATAGGATTTTGGGAGCACCGAGAGAATTTCTTTTGTTGGGCTCTTCAGCGTTAGCTTGCTTGTGATTTGTAAAGACGAGTTGCCTCTAGAGTTTAGAAATATGCTGGTTGTTCAAGCTTCATAATGAATCCATCTTCGTTGCACAGATGTGAAATTTGCACTCTCAGAACTGTAGACTTTTCCAATGTGGAAATAGTTATCTGTGACTGTACAATAAATTTTTCAAAGGTAGTCCTTATTTGTAGAGATTAAAAAAAAAAAATCAGTGATTCCAGCGATGTATACTTTCCTGTATTTCGTTCAGGCTGCCCGTAGAAAGGACTGGAGTGAAAGAAGGTGATGGCACCTTCAGTGTCCTCATGGATCTCGGCACTAGATCGGGTCCTTGCTGTTGCTCCTGCTGCAGTGTGGCTTCATTTACTGCTGGAAACAACAGGAGGTGGCATCCGCGTGGGGAGGGAGAGGAGGCCAGGAGGGCTTCGGCTGTAGGCAGCCGGTAGCCCCAAGCCCCAGGCTGAGGATCACAGAGGAAATTAGAGGAGCGAGTCACTTTCCGGGAGATAAATTATCTGGAAAACTAATGGTCTTGAGTTTTAGTCACTGAAAAAACACATTTGTCTCAAATACCTTGGCAAGGAATATGGTGTATTAATTTTGTCTGGAAAAGCAGGAAGAGAAGCTTGTTTGTAAGGAACAGAACATAGAGTTTGGGGGTGAACGTGCAGAGGAACGTAGGAAAACCGTAGATGTGTGTGGGCAAACGCAGACAGTCGTTTGAAGAAGGGAGAATGATTCATGTTCTGAAACGGGTTTTGTATTATCCAAAATGTCAACTGAAACATGTTCACTGGTGTCAGCCCAGGGCGAAACGTGGTTGTAGGACCATGACTGTGCATCTTTGTTAGCGTTGGGCTTGGTGTGAAGTTTATCGAATTCTGAGTGCACAGGACTTCTGTGTTCTCAGTGACATCACGCTTAATGCTTCGCTTGAAACGACTGCAGTTCGTTAGGTGTGGCAACAGTTAGGTGGTGTGTGTGCTCAGAACAGCCACGGTGCCACGGCTGTTACGTTGGTGATGTCGCTTCTAAAAATCGCTGCTTAAAATACAGAATTCCGTCCTTTGCTCAGCCCCTTGAGAGCGCGGGGTGAATGCCCCTGCGTGGAGAGGCGAGGGAAGTGCCCGCTTCTGCCAGCGCTCCGCTGCGCCCTGGGTGCCTCCTGCAGACAGACAGAGGTGATTTGTCAGCCCGCAGCTGGAGCCCTTGGCCGAGTTTGGTTTTCACCAGGATTAGCTGGAGCCGGGGCTGCTCCCTCTCGGCCGCGTAAAAGCAAGCTGAACGGGCTTTGGCTGAGCAAACCCTCCCGGCTCTCAGGACAGCGACAGGGCCAGCCTTTCCTGCTGACTGCGGAAGGGAAATCAGCTGTAGTAGCTGTCTAAAAACAAGTGATAATTTTATTTTTTTCCCACCGAATTTTCGGCAGATGTGCCTGAGCCAGACAATCTGAAGGCCTTTTGAACTGCTCCCTGGAAGTGGACCCCGGCGCTCTCGCTGTGTTCGCTCTCAGCTGGAGAATTATTTTCCCGTATAGAGCAGCATGAAAGGAGATCTGTCTTTGCCCTCTCGATTTCTCAGTGGTTGCTTACACATAATAAATACAAGAATGTACATCTTTAAAGTGATTTTAAATGCAATTTCTTTTTCTCAAACTTTCATACATAGTCTGTGGTGCATTTACGTGTGCTGTTTGCGTTTCTAGTTAATGTGTCTGTGTCTCATTTTCATCGCTCTTTCTGGTAGAGTAAGCAAGAATAATGTGAGTTTGGAAAGTACTGACTCTGACTTATTTTGAAAACCTTAATCTGCTTCAACACTATATGCTGGGCGGCTGGAGCAGCTGAGTGTGCAAAAAAAAATAAATCTGACTTTTCTCTCCCCTCCACTGGAGGTTGAAGAGCACAGAAACCGACGATCTCTGGAGCATGCGCTTACTGCGACCACTGGTTTGGGGCTGTGGTATAAAGCGAGAGTAACGCGAATGAGCTCTCTGGGCTTGAGTTTTCCATTCCTTCTGCTTCTTTCCCCGCGAGCCGTCAGGACCGATGACTGGAGGCGGTGCTGGAACGCTCAAAGCTGCCTCACGTCAGGGTTTGGTTTTGTTGATGACTGAAGGCAGTGTCGGAAAGCTGAAGGCCGCCTCACGTTGGGGTTTGGTTTTGTTTTTTGAATTCGGCAACAACCGAGGTGGGGGCAGCGTCGCTGGGAACTGGCTCTCCCCAGAATGTGGTGTCTGTCGCGATTCTGACAGCGGGGTCGCACCCGGGGTGGTTCTGCAGTCCTGCGTTAGCGCAGCCAGTCTGTGGTTGTGCATCCAGCTATGATCCAGGCTATGCTTCTCCAATTAAACAGCTCTCAGTTAATTAGGGTTTGACACTCCTTTTAAGCAGCTTAGCGAGGCGCAGGTGGCTGCGGGTGGCGGGGACGAGGCGCAGGGTAGGGTTTCTGCGGCGGGGCTGTGGCTGGGATGCCAGACGGGAGCGGAGTTGCGAGGCTGGAGAGGAGGCTGGCTCTGCTGTGACGCCCCGAGGACACCGCGCCAGACAGTGACCCGCAGGGAGGATTTCTGGGAGATCGGTTTTGTACCCATTTGTGTGACCTACGCAGAGCTGGAGAAACCTGGGAAGTGTTTTGTGGGGGAGGTGTTTTTGTGTGCTTCTGAGAAGTGAAAACTTTTATATAGTGTTCTTCAGGACAGTTTTGAGATATTCATGTGGTTGATGAGTGTAGTTTTGGATGTCTAAAATACATCTTTCAACACATCAAAGCAAAGAAAATTGAATTCTTGTCCTCACATTGGTCAGATGTTCTGTTGTTTAATTATATCGATGAAGACCGAGTATTAAAAGTGAGAGAGTTGACTTCATCTTACCGCTGTAAGTTTTTTTTGGGTGTTGCATGTATGTTATGACTCACTTAAAAGCTGCGTGGATGGCGAGTCTGATCACAGACTTAGCTTTACTAAGTTACTGCCATGGCCACGGACCATGGACGTGGCGCAGCCTAAGGGATTCTCCCCAGGTAACCGTGAGCAGGCACAACACGGAGACACGTCTGACCCGCCTCTGTCGCACGCTTCAGGAACCAAGAGAAGAGAACGGTGAATCTCGACTTGTTTTTTGGCAGAAGGGTACAGCGTGCGTTGTACGTTGTCCTTCATCTCACGCAAATTGTCAGGACAAAAGAGACCAGAATTATGGGAGGAACTTTCATGTCATGAAACGCAAGTTATGTTGCTCACATCACATTTAAAATTTTGCAATGAACTTGAGGTCACGTTCAGACGATGGACTATGACGATCATGTAGTAAGTCAAAAATATTCAGGGTTTTTTGAAGTGAAGTTTTGCTATATTATCCGTATAAAATTATTATATAAGCAAAATATTTCCCTTACGGTTCTGAGCTTTCTGTCTGCAGCTATAGTTGGGCTTCTTTTGGTTCTAGGAGGTTTGAAGATCTCCCGATTCCAGTGCGCATCTGGAAAGGTGTAGATTTGCTCTTCTGTTCCAAGTGGTAAGTTCAACTCTTCTTTTAAAAATCAAACCGAAGTTTTATGAAAAATGCCATTCCTACCACTTCAACTTTCTGAAATAGGAATATGCTGTTTGTTTAATCTTGCTTTGGTCTCTTGGGGTCACCATTAGTTATTTGTCAGAAATTTGGGGATTTTTGTGTGTGTGCAGAAAGGAATTGAAGACTGTAACTACAGCGTTCTGCAGTTAGCCAGTGTCCAGGTTCTTTGCAGCAGAGTATATTAATCCATGTTAATATAACAGTATTTTAAAGACCTTTCTTTGAATTCTGGTCTGTATTTAACAAGTTATTTAGTACTTATGTTAGAATTGGGAAAATTTTGCTAAGAAAATAAGCTTATGTCTCAGGAACAGGAGCTTAATTTTTCACATTCGTGTTCACATTCCCCAGTCTAGCTAGAATGTCTTCAATCTTTTGTCTTCAAAACTGTGAGGAGATTAAATCCTGATACATGAAAAGAAATTCTCTGTCCGTATCCACGCAAACACTCGTCTGCCTTGTTCCCTAGAGGGAAGCCTGGCCCTGGTTATGCTCCTTGCAGCCGAGACCGGCGTTACCGATCCCGCCGCCCCCGGCAGCCTCTCTGCAGCCTGTCCCGAGCCCCCTCGAGCAAACAGCAGCGTCCGGAGAACGGAGCCCGGAGCCTGCGTCCCTCCAGAACCCCGCGGAGCTCCGCTCGCCTCAAAACGGACCAACCCCAGTTGCTGCTTCGTCGCTTTCCAAACCTCGAGAGTCGGAAAATCGTTGGGTATCTCCAAATATTGTTCAGGAAATAAGTCCCAATGTGTTGCCCACTACCCACTACCCTGACCACGCTGGATTTAGCAGGCAATAAAATGAATAAGATTAGAGGTGAATGTCTGAAACGTTTATCGAAGCGAACTGCGATTTGTCTGTCTGGTAGCAGCTCCTCGGTGAAGAGATGTGTTCGGTGGGTTATCTCCGACAGCGAAACCACCACCCGAGGAACTCTTCATCTCATCCGCAGGGCTTGGCATGCCTCCTGCTAGGCAGCACCTAGTGCAAGTCCGGTTTTCTAAACTAAGTAAGAAACACGAAGTAACTCCAGATAATAAAAATTCACAAAACAAAGAGTGAAGTGCTGCTATAAAATGTCCTGTGTGACGCGAACACTGAAGGTTTGGGGTGTTACGGAGATTCTGACTTCGTTTCTAATGTTGTGTGTTAATGCCTCCTATCATTTTAAGTGATTTCTGCTAATGTTACTGCGTACAGTGCTGAGCATTAAAGGTGACGGTATGTATTCCGGGTACCGCATTGTAGATCTGTTCCGTACTGCGCGTGTCGCCTGGGGTACGCTGCAGAGGGAGGGAGGAGGTGACGGAGCGCGGGCTGCAAAAGGCGCAAGAGACTCTTCTCTTCTGTCTCACATTGGCAGTTTGACTGGCCAAGGTACTGTGAAGCCATCCAAAGAACTGCTGCTGTGGATCTTCAGATGAAGGACGTGGACTGTCCCTGCTGCAGGACGGTCACATCAGCTGAAAAGATTGCCTAGTTAAAATGCTGGGGGCTTTTTGCAGTTCAGAAATGATCCCAAATCTGATGATGAGCTATTCTTGTCCCCCAGACTGCAGACAGAAAATTATTCAGTTTGCATAGAATAAATGACAAAGATAAGCCAGTATTTCAGCCATTGAACTGTATTAAATACAGTCTGTGTGGCAAAAGGATGAATTCCAGAAGTGGCAAGAGTCATGATGCTAGAAATGTGAGATGAAAATGGAGTTACCTTCAGGCTACTCCCCTTTTGCTTTGCAGGACTGATTCTTTCCGCACACGTCACGTTGCAAGATTACACGGTGTTACTTACCTAAAGGGCATGGATGTGCTGGAGCGGGGCCAGAGGAGGCCATGAAGATGATCCGAGGGCTGGAGCCCCTCTCCTACAAGGGCAGGCTGAGGGAGTCAGGGCTGTTCAGCCTGGAGAAGGGAAGGCTCCGGGGTGACCTTAGAGCAGCTGCCAGTGCCTGAAGGGGCCGACAGGAAGGATGGAGAGGGGCTTTGCACAAGGGTGTGCAGTGATAGGACAAGGGGCAACGGCTGTAAACTAAAAGAGGGCAGATTTAGGTTAGATATTAGGAAGAAATTCTTCCCCATGAGGGTGGTGAGGCCCTGGCCCAGGCTGCCCAGAGAAGCTGTGGCTGCCCCCTCCCTGGCAGGGTTCAAGGCCAGGTTGGATGGAGCTCTGAGCAACCTGGGCTGGTGGAAGATGTCCCTTGCTCACGGCAGGGAGGGTGGAACCAGATGGTCTTCAAGGTCCCTTCCAACCCAAACCATTCCATGATTCTGTGGTTTACGGGGCAGATTGTTCTGCTTTCCCAGAGCTGCTGAACACTTTCCCCTGGCAAAGGCAGCAGCTGCAACGTCTCCAAGCCCCCGAGCAGCGAGAGGAAGCGGCTCTGGGGAGCACCTCTCACTTCCAGCTGTCCTGCGTGAGATGCCACCTGCTCGGGCACGTTTCCTTGCGGGTTTAGAACGCTATTTCACATTGTGTGGTTCAAAACACCTTTGGGGACAGCACGGACAGCTGTGATATTTTATGCACCTTCCTTCCCCAGCCTGCCTTCCCCGCGGCACGCAGGTGTGCACAAGGAAGGCTGAGCACAGCCATGTTTCTGTTGCAAAATTATAGGATGGATTTACTTGCTTGTCTGTGCTAAATATAAAGTCACTTTCAAGTTATGTCTTGGTACTGAAATACCATCATAGTTTTCTGATCCATCCCTCTGAACTTGTTCAGAAATAACATATTTATTATAGCGGGGGGAAAAAGCTCTGGGGAAAGCATCTTAACCTGCTGTGTGCAGCAGGGATGATGAAATATTCAATATACAACATTTGTTAAAATTCAAATGAGGCAGTTGAAAGAATAGTTTGAAGCACACAAAACTCCCAGAATTGCCATGGAGTTGCATGGAAAGCTTGCCAAAGTAAAAACTTGCTTCTTTTGAATGTATGTCTGTTAGGGAGTAACGACAAAAGCTGAATTTACAGTAAAATAAAAAAACCTTCATGGTTTTGGTTTCCTTTTTGTTTCCCAGCTGTGTTAGTACCATTCTTTTTTTCTCCTGCTAATGTATATTTTAGTGCTCTAGATTTTTCTCCTCTAAAAGAAGTTTTCAGTGTTGGAAGCTAAGTTTTCTCAACGGGGTAAAGTTTTAACTGCATCTGGATTCATTTTGCAGTATTTTTTTCCTCCTCTTTATTGCTTCTGTTGCTGTGGAAGGTGAGAAGCGAGATAAAAAGCAGATGTAGACGAGTAAAGAACCTGCTGCTGGGAAGCAATGGCGTCCTCTTGCCATGGTGACAAAGCAGCTGAGAAACAGCGTCTGGTGGCAACGACACGAGCGATGGCAGAGCAAGACACGGCCCTGGAAAGGTCAGCGCAGCGGGCTCGGGGTTGGTTGTGACGGGAGGTCTCACCGCCACGGATCTGCCAGTGGAAACCGGAGCCAAGCCAACCCAAGCCCGATTAAGAAATGAAGACCACCATCAGTAACAACAACTTCTTTTTTTTTTTGAGAATTACGGCAAATGCGACGATGTTGAAAAAGCCGCTGAGTTTGGTGTTGTAGGAAATGCACCCCGTGACTAGAAATGCTTGTTCAGAACGAGCCGCTGCCTGTGGCTGCTCGTACGGAGCGTTCAGTCCCGGTCCGCAGTCTTTGATGGGATTTCATACTGGTGAGGGCTGGTGTTGGTGGTGTGGAAATTACCTTCTCTTGGTTGTAAGCCTTGTAATTCAGCTGTGCTGGAAAATTAAAAGCAATTCGTTCTCCATGCATAGATTTGTCTTCTTTAAAGACAATAATTAAAAAACCCATAATTTTAACAAGGACCTGGCTTCCTGCTGTCCCCTTTGACTTGGGTGAGTTTACAGCAAAATGACTTGACGGCTTCCACATTTCTCACTCGTACGTGTCCCTTAATCCTAGAATTATCTTCCCTGCTTAAGGCATGGTGTTTGTGTCCTTCTGTATGGTTTTAAATAAATATTTTCTAATTTTTTACAATATTTTCTTAAAATGCCTAATAAAAACAGTCTCTAGTTGCCTGCTGTTTGCATTTGATCTCAAAAATCCGTGTGTGTGTGTGTGTGTGTGTGTGTGTGCGTGCGTGCGTGCGTGCGTGCGTGCGTGTGTGTGTGTGTGTGTGTGTGTGTGTGTGTGTGTGCGCGCGCGCGCCAGTGAGAAATTTTGAGGTGGTAGAAGACCATGGAGGTAGAAGACCATGTAGTCAATCCTGGCTCAAGACTAGTTAAAAAAAACCTTCAGTTAAATAGCCACAAAATTGAATGCATTTGTTGAATCATAGAAAATAAGAATTAAATACGCGAGTTAAATGACCTTTAAAGACAGTGTTGGCATTGTGCTGGTGCTGTAACTCAACAGCCAGTCCAGCGTGCCCTTTCCACAATCATGCACAAAGGCTTTGGAAAGCTGAGGTTAAAAAAAACAGTTGTCCTGTGTGCCAGTTTTGGAAGGGATGACTTGAAACGTGGGCTCGTAAGCCTTAGGACCTTGGCACTCTGAAGCCACACCTTGCCATGGATTTTGAAATAAAACTTTGTGCCCAGAACAGAGTGAGCCGGCAGTCTCCAGCCTTGCTGCATGCAGCTCGTTTATTTTCATTTGTCTTTACAGAGAAGCGAAGCATCTTCACAGTAATTGTACAAAACCGTCTCCGCCGGCCGGCCGCAGCGCTGCCCGCGGGACGTGTCGCGGTCGGGCCTTGGCGAGGGGACAGGGGACGGTCACCCCCTGCTGCCGCGCGAATCCAGGCACCAGCTGGCCGGGAGAGCTGACAGGTCTCTCCAGGGAAATAAAAACCTGGTGTTCTATAGAGATTGAAGTAAAAAGGGGTACAACAGGAAATAAATATACTCTAACATTTGTTTTAATACTTGTTTTTAATTCATGACATATGGATTTAGGCCGTATTTAGTGTATGAAACCGTTAGTGGGCACGGAACATGCGATGGAGCTGTTTGCCGGTGAACCTGAAAATACCGCGGCCGCCCTTGTTTCTGCCTTCCCCCAGCTCCTGTCATGTCTCCGCATCGGAACACAGCTGTTTCCTTCAAAAAAACCCCATATTTTTCTAAGTTTATTGTCAGCAGTCGGGAGCAGCAGCACTGGTTCTCCTGTCCCCGCGGAGGTGCAGGGCAGGGCTGTGCCAGGCTGGCCCCAGCCCCAGCAGCTCGGTGCCCCGCTCCGGGACAGCCCCAGCGCAGCGACGCTGCCAGCACCATTACAAAAATAAAATACTTCTGTTTTTACATTAGTATTGTAACTGAGTTCTAAAGAATTAGAAAAATTAAATGTTTGTTCTTAGACTTGCGTTGCCCACAGGTAAGTATCTACAGTATTTATTCCAACATCCCGTCAGAATGTCTGCGAGAAATTTACACCATAGAAAGAACGTCTGCAAAACGCGTATGGATTATACACGTAGCTTTCATTTTAAATATATATATTTATACATTTAACAAACAGAAGCATTGTCAAAGTACAGTAATATGGAGGGTTGTTATTTTCATAGTCTCACAAACCACGTACAGGCTACACTTCTTTTGGTATGTGGGTTTCCCCCGATGCCCACCCTCTCCTGGAATTCAGGGTCGGTAAGAACTGGGAGCGCCCGGGGAGGAGGGAGAGGGACCCAACGCCGAGCTCCTGCCCGGCACTCGGTGCCCGCAGCCTGCGGGGCTCGGGACGCGGAGCCTTCCTCGCCGCCGCAGCGCTGGGAGGGGCCAGCCCAGAGACACTCGGTGCCTGCGGAGCCCCTTACCCAGCAGCCAATGTCATGCCAAAAACACACTAAAACTTGGTCTGTTCTGAGCAAAGACGTGCAGGTAGCGCATCACCCACACTGCCTGGGCTTTGGTGTCCTGTCACGCTGCTTGGTTCCACTCTCCCTTGAAAGCTAAACGGGGACTGGAAAATCAGCTGTCTAAAATCTAGACAATTAATTATATTAACAGTTGAAGAGACATTTCTGGCGTTATCTGAGCATCTTGAGGCTTTAAAGTGACCCAGACGCGACGTGTGCTTTTGTCCTTTAACTGCGCTCACTCTTTTGCCTGCAAACTTCTTTCTTTCTTTCTTTTTAAAGGACATTTTGGCATGCTAAGTTACAAATGGAAATAAATAAAACATGTATCTGCCTTAACCAAATAGATAAAAAAATTAATAATTGAAAAAAACCCCAAACACATCAGAGACAGTTCTGTTTGTGGCCGCATCTGAGCGTAGCGGAGGGGTCAGGCTCATCGCTTCTACCTGCGGTACCGTCGGCTGGCAGGGCCCGTGCCAGGTCACCCAGGGCCTCGTAGACAGCACATCAGGAAAAAATAACAATTAAAACAAAAAAAAAACCCCACCCACCTGATGCCAAGCCCCATCCAGGCACAGAAAATCTTTCTCAACAACTCCTCGAGGTGACGCCAGCCCTGGGACGGGTCCTGCCCCTTCCCTGGGCATCCTCGTGCCCCCAACGTGCGTTTCCCCATGGCTGCTCTTCCCATGGGGCAGGCAGGACCGGCAGCGCGTCCCTGCAGGCTGGGGCTGCCCCGGGACATCCCACCAACTCTTTAAAACTCTCATTTTAAACAGGTCTTTATTTTTTTTTTCCTTTTTTTTGTAAACAACTTTTATTGGGGGTGTCATGGGGAACGAATGGCGAACGCTAATGGCAACGGACCGTTCAGCAGCAGCGAGTCCGGGATGGCTGACGGGGTTTCATGGCGACATTGTGCTTTACAGGCTTCTTGTTAAAAAAAAAAAATCACATTGGAGTTTGAATATATGCATGTAAAATTATATAAAGTTAACAACTCGGTTATTTACTTGGCAGTCAAATAAAACCTTTACACATCAATGTGGTAAAGTGTGCAAAAATAGATGGAAAATACATCTCGTGTTTCTGCTACCGAGAGGTCCCTACGGGCCGGCCGCCGCAGCCCGAAAGCGGCCGGGCAGCGTATGCAGGGCGGCGGCGGCCGGGTTGACGCTGCTCCGTACCTTCCTGCACCTCTGCTGCGGGAGAAGCCGCGCGGACGCCTGGGTTTGCGGGGCTGTAACAGCGGAGCGAGGACGGACGGAGCTGCCAGGGCCCGCGACGGGCAGCGGGGAGCGGGCAGAACCCGCTGCCTTTAATGGTGCCACTGGTCCGTGAGGCAGGGACGGGAAGGAGGGACAGGCGGGTCCAGGCTGCGCAGCTGCGGGGATGTCGGGCCCCAAAGTGTCCCTGGGAGGAGGGGAAGGGGCTGAGCGGAGACGCTGACCCACAACACCCAACGGCGCGTGTCCCCAGCCAGCCCACCCCGTCCCACCCCCCAGGATGGGACCCATGAGTCCCCCCGACAGCAGGAGTGACAGGGGACGAGCTCGGTGGGGGACACAAACGCAGGGCACCGTGTGAGGAGAGGCATTGCTGCCAGGATGGGACAGCTTTTGGTCAGCTGGGTTTGGTGGGTTTTGGTTTGCGAGATGCCAAGATGCCCCGGAGGCAGCGCGGTCCCTGCACCGGCGGGGGCTGCACCACCCTGTCCCGTCCCATCCCATTGCACTGGCCCAGGCTGCCCAGGGAGGCTGTGGAGTCTCCTTCTCTGGAGATATTCAAGCCCCGCCTGGACGTGGTGCTGTGCAGCCTGCTCTGGGTGACCCTGCTTGGGCAGGGGGTTGGGCTGGGTGACCCACAGAGGTCCCTTCCAATCCCTGCCATGCTGGGATTCCGTGATTCTGTGATCCCGTCCCGTCCATCCCACGGCCGCCGGTGAGTCCTTCCCTGGCTCCCAGCGTGGCTCCTCGCATCAATGCCCGCAACAGAAAACCAACAGCGGATGAAGAACACGAGTAGGGTGAAAGAGCGGAAGTTTGGGTACCCTGGGGGATACCTGGCAAAGGAGGAGAAAGAGCAGGAGGAGGAGGAGGAGGAGGGTTTCGGTGCAGTTTTGCTCTTGCATTGACGAGCCCCATCAAACGCAAACGACCTGCATCATCCAGGGACTGTACTCAACGCAGTCCTCCTGCTCACGCAGGGCCGGTTGTCATCTGGCTTCAGCCACGTCCCACCAGCACCAGCAAAGACTTTCTCACTAGTTGCGGTATTCGTATAAAAAGTTAAAAGCCTCGGGGCATACGACCGCCGGCTGTCAGTCTGTCCGGCCGTCCCGTCCCTCCCGGGGCTCCGGGCATCCCTTCCGCGCTGCAAAGCCAGACTGGGCATCGCCTTCCCCGGGGCAGCGGGCACCGCGGGCGGCAGCAGCCTTCCCCTCCGGCTGGCCATCCTCTTCTTCACCGCCTCTCCCCGGAGCTCACAGCTGGGTCTCGTCGCGCGTTTCGGGGTTGCAGGGGCCCAGCTTGTTGCTGCAGCTGCTCTTGCGGCTGTGGCCATCGTTGGCCACGTGGGCCAGCGGGTCAGAGCGGATCAGGTACCTGCGGGGCAGAGCCCAGTTACGAGGCTGGGACCCCCCCCTCCTCGGTTCCCCGATGGCAGGAGGGAGCTGTGCGACCCTCGAGGCCGGGACACGCGGGGATGCCCCAGGGCGCTGCGCTGGGAGCTGCTGCTCGCGGCGGCGTGGCAGATGTTAAAAAAATTCGGAGTTATTATTTCTCCTGGTGCTGCACGGCAGCAAAAGGCAAGGGAGAAGCTTCACGCTGCCGGTCGGAGCAGAGCTGGGGCGATGTGGGCACTGCTCGGGAACGGGAACAGCTTGGGAATGAGACAAAAACCACTGGTCTGTGTGAGAAATTACGGAAAGCAATGGGACAGGGACAGCCCGGGGCTCTGGGGCAGGGCTGGGGGCACGGGCAGCGCTCCTGGCCGGGGGGGAACCCAAGGGTGGAGGGGGCTGCACCTACACGATGTCGTTGAGCTCCAGCCGCGTGTCTGGGGGGGGATTTATCAGGACGTAGGACAAGGTGTTCTGGTGGTCGTTCATCTCATCTGCGAGAGGGGGGGAAAGGGCTGGTGAGGGACGCCCCGACAGACCCCCAGATAGACCCCCCCGACAGACCCCCCGACGGCCCTGACTCCCGCAGCCCTGCCGCAGCGTCCCCGAGCACCCGGCTCCGAGGGGTCACGGCTCGTCCCCACGGACAGCAAACGAGTCCCTTTGGGGAAGGAGGCCATGGGCGATGGCGTTGTCCCTTTGGGGAAGGAGGCCATGGGCGATGGCGTTGTCCCTTTGGGGAAGGAGGCCATGGGCAATGGCGTTGTCCCTTTGGGGAAGGAGGCCATGGGCAATGGCGTTGCCACCAGGAGAGCGCCAAGAGCATCGCTGCCACCTCCCTCCGCGCCCCCCCAGCCGCTCCCCCACCACGGCACGGCCCTGGGGACCGGCAGACAGAAGGCTCCCAAGTGTCCGCTCCCCATTCCCCCCCCCCCAGAGTAAGATGTCTTACCTTGGTTTAGCACAAAAAAGGGAACAGGTTAGTCTTGCTGCGGTGGGTATAGCACAACAACTCCAACCACTGGGTCAGGGCAGCCAAACCCCCCCCGGGCCGCTCGAACGCTCTGCCCACTTCTCCCCTTCTGAAATCACGTAATTTAGCATTATCCAGCAAAAGGATTTAGGTCAACGATTGCTTCGTTCTCCTGCCCACGGGAAATCACCTCCGTGGAGTTTCAGAGCCATCGAAGCCATTTGGGGATGGCTCTAAACTACGGTGACGTCCCGGGGGGCTCGGGGCCACTGAGGGCTGCACCCATGGGTGCTGTGCGGGGCGAACGGGCGGCCCCGAGGCCAGGGGGGCCCTGTGCTTTCTGAAATAGCCGAGAACAAGATCATGGGTGAAATGAATGGGGGGGTGCAAGGCTGCGGGCGACCGGGGAGGGGGTGGAAGCTGCGACAAAGAAGACAATTTACAGACTGAGTGACCGGGCGCAGATGGACAGGATGGAGAGGGGACAGACAGACGGACGCGAGGGGCAGCGGGATGAGCGCGGCGGGACACCAGCTCGCTGCAAGGCTTGTCACTGGGACGCCTCTCCAGGCTGTCAGAAAGGGTCCTCTGAGCAGCATCGGTGCACACCAGATGGTTGCTGCTCTCGGACAAATGGAGCTCGGTTTGGTGGGCAGCGGGACCAGGGACCGGCTGCCAGGACGGGCGTCAGCTCCGGGCTGGGGGCTGCTCGCTGTGACCTGTCCTGCTGCTCCCACCACCCCGTCCCTGCTGTCCCCCTGCCCCTACCGTGATCCGGAGCGGATCCCCTGGTCAAAGGCTGCCCTGCCACACGGTGGGACACAGGCTGAGTCTCCCGCCACAGAAACCACGCATGGGTGCGTGATCACCCCAGGCATGGTGCGGTGGCCAAGCCAGCCCGCGGGCGAGGAGTACTGCGGCTCTTCGGCCTCGGGACTGGGGTGAAACATCTGAAGGAGGGCTTTTCTCCAGCCGTGAGATGAACTGGACGCGGTCCTGTGCAGCCTGCTCTGGGTGATCCTGCTTTGGCAGGGGGTTGGACTGGGTGACCCACAGAGGTCCCTTCCAACCCCCACCATTCTGTGAGCCACAGCAGCTCAAGCCACCACAGCCACCTGGCCTGGCACCCTGCGCAGGGATGCAAACAGGTCCCCCTGGGGCTGCCTTCACCACGCGTCTGGATGGTGCACGTGCAGACGGGCTCCAGGGCATACCCATGGCTGGACCACACCGGTACCGCACACAGAGGCGCTTGCAAGGGGACAGGAGACCTTTGTTTTGTGGCTCAGACCCCTCCCTGGCACCTCTGAGGCCACTGAAGATGCTGCAGCCGGCGGAGGACCGGGACCCCCTGACCCACGGCAGGGTGCCCAGCCCCAGGCGCCGGCCGGTCCCTCGAGCTGCCGGAGAGCTTTGGCCATCCCAGTGCTCAGCCTTACAGCGAGGCGGGGACAGGGGGTGGCAATGCTGGGGCACGGGTGGCACACGGACCCTGGGACCCGACGGGAGACACGGGGTTTGCCATGACGGGGGAGGCGGGGAAGGGCCCTGGCTCACGGCAGGTTCTCCTGCCCCATGGAAGCACCTTTTCCTGACCCCCATGCAGCCGAGCCAGGCACTGCTAAACCCACCAAGTATATTGCCATGCCGTCCCTGCTCGGCCCAGCAGCACCCTCCCCCAGTTTGGGGTTATTTTTTTTGGGGGGGGGGGAGGGAAGGCAGCACTGAGCTCCAGCTCCCGCACCCACGCATCCCCCGGCAGGGATGCCACCACCTCGGACCTTCACCCGTGGGGTCTCCTGGCTTAGCAGGGAGTGAAGTGGTGATGCTGGGCCCCTCTGCGGCAGGACACGGGGTCTCGCTCAGCCCCAGCTCTTCTGCGGGAGGGGGAGGTCCCAGCGGGGTCTGAGCTCTGCCCAGCAATATACTTTGCTGGCGTGGGGCTTCCATGAGCCGCTTCTCTGATGAAGGACACAGCTTATAGGAAAAATGCCAACTTTTCACCTTAAGTGTGGGCTAGTGAAGCCTAAAGTCCAGCTAGGTCGGGCTATCGCTAAGCTCCAAGCTGCTGCAGGTAAAAGGGGCCTTTCCAGGGCACTTTACACCACTGCGTAACGGTGTAAGCGATGCAACAAGTCCCACAGACTCCAACAAGGCGCCGAGCCCAACACCCCCGGTGGGAAAACAGGGGCTGCCGATGCCGCAGAGCTGTCGGGAACGCAAACCACGGCTTGCGCAGGGCTCTGCCAGCGCTGCCTTGCCCCGGAGCCGTGGCTGACCCAGGCGTGGTCGAGAGGCGAGGGGGCCGGCGCAGGAGCTCCAACATCTCCTCGTGGCCCACACCAGCAGCTCCGCTGCGCTCGTCCCCTCGCGGGGTCCCCTCCTCGAACGGCCACCGGCTTCACAGACCAAAACCAACTGGCAGAGCAATGGAGGGACGGTTCAACGCCAGCCAAGGGCTGTGATTGCTCTGGGAGAATTCAACTAGAAGAGGGTCCCTGAGGGTTTTGTCTCCATGACTTTGCGGAGCACTGCGTTTGCACCGCTGCTGCAGGGTGGTCTCTTGTTTTCCACTGCCACCCAACAAATTAGTGCTTGAAAGGCTCGGGTAGCTAAGGTGAAAACCGGCAAGGGTGTGGGTTGGGCTTAGCTGGCATGATCTTGTTGTACGCTGCACGCCGTGAGTCACGCGGGACTCCCAGGGAAAGGGAATTACCTTGCAAATATCCCAGGTTTACCCGATTCATCACATCACTGGCTGTTAAATTTGCTACATCCTCTACAGAACATACAGGGAAAGGCACAGACATAAACAGAGAGAGAGAGAGAGGTCAGCAAGCCATGGTTCGGCAAATATCAGAGACGAGCTCCTGCACTGCAGCAATAAAATGAGCAAAACAAAAAGGAAAGGGGGGAGAAGGCAGAGCAACGTGGTCTTCCAAAACGCCATGGGTGTCCAGACACTGACGGTGACACACGGTGACAACGCACGGTTCCAGCACAACCGGCCGCAGCGGCCAGGGAGCTGCTGGTCCCCCCGCCGCGCCCAGCGCCCCGGTCCCGGCCAGGCATTGCCCTCCCGCCCTGACGGGAGACGGCTCCCTCACCACTCGCTGCCTCTTCGCTTCCCGGAGCTCCCCCGCTTCGCTCCAGCCAAAACCTGCCGGATGGGCCAGGAGAAGGATGCAAACTCCAACGCTACCCCAGCCAACGGTGCCCGAGCATCCCGGTGGGGCTGGCTGCAGGGCAGCCCCTCGGGACCCTCTGCCTGCGCGCGCAGGGGATGCCTCGCCGCGGCCGGCCCTCCGCCGCGGCTCTTGCTTCGGGTGTGGGGGCTGTGCTTTGGGTGCACCCCGTTTCCCAGGTTCCCGTGCCCAGCAGCTGTGTAAAACCGCTGCTTTTCAGGCGGTGAATGGCACCAGCCATGCTCCGGGCTCTGCAACGGAGCTGCTGGGAGCTGGAAGCCCCCCAGAAAAAGCAGCAGAAATTTCTGGGATTAGTTATGTAGGAAAAAAAACGGAGCGGGGGGACGCATCGCTGCAAGCCCTTGCCTGGCGCGCCCTGTGCCCGCTCGGTCCTGCCGCAAGCCGGCTCTCCTGCCTCCCTCCCCGGGGACGCTGCCGCTGCCCGCCCGTCTCCCTCCACTCCAAACTCTCTCCTGCACTGCATTTCTTTACATTTTCTCCTCCTCCTTCACATGCCTGAAGGGCTGCGAGGGAGAAGCCAAGATGGTAGAAGAGGAATACCCCCCCTCCCTCCCAAAATCCCGTCCCAGCCAGGGCACGATGCCAGCCCGCTTGCAGGCAGGGACCACGCGGGGCAGACGGACGCTCTTCGAGGATGGAGCAAACAGGCAGCAGCACAGGATGGCTTAAAAGAAAGAAAAGAAAAAAAAACCAAAAACAAACCACCAAACCAAACCAAAGCAACCAAGGAAGCCGTGGGCTACAGACTTTGTCGTAACCAAGGGGTGGGGATCGTCCGGGGGGGACACAGACGCCAGCACCAACGGGTGGGTGAGAAGCTTCACGAGAAACGCGGCTGCACGGAGGGACCCTGAGCGCTGCGGCCGTCCCGGGGCCACGCGGGCTCGTCACGGCGGGAGACACCAGTTTCACACGCAACGAAGCAAACCGCTCAGCCCTGTAGCTACCGAAGTGTGGAGGAGCTTTATGAAGGATTAAAGTCTATAATGAGCGGGGTCTGCGCCCACTGACGGGGCTTCACCTCTCCCTGCCGCACTGGGGGGGCTCTTGGGCAGAAGGGTTTTGCTGACTTGGGGTCAGCGTGTCCTGAACCACCGTTCCTGCACGGCCGGGAATGGGGGGCAAGCAGGGCATCGTGCCCCACGGCACTCGGTCCAGCTGCAGGCAGGAGGGCAAGAGTTACTCTGCCGCTGCAAACTCCTGCCTGGACCCATCGCAGAGCCCAGAAACGGGGGTGGCTGCCAGCAGCCGGCCCCGGGGAGGGGACTCTACGCTGCGGGACCCCAGCCTTGACCGCGCTCGTCTGCAGAAGCACAAGCAAGCCGGGGAATGAGGCACCGCTCGGAGCCGGGTCCGGCAGCGCCGGCGGGGTTAGGCTTGGCACGGGGTTAGGCTTGGGCTCGGCGTGGGGTTAGGCTCGGCGTGGGGTTAGGCTCAGCTTGGGGTTACCTGAGGAGCCCGCAAGCGGGATGCACCACCGCAGAGAAGTGCAACCGCACGGCACTTACCGTACCCGGTGGTGGGCAAGCCCAGGTGCTTCATACGGTTTTTGACGAGCTCGGAAAGCTCCTGCCTCTCGGAGCGCCGGTACAAGCTGAGGCGCTGCTGGCTGATCCACTCGGCCGTCTTGCTGGCGTGCTTGTTGCCCTTCCTGCTCAGCCGGCGCGCCCACTGCATGCTCTTGCGCCGCAGCAGCGGGTGCTCGGACTGGTCGCTGGAGCACGAGTTCCTGTGGTGGCTGGTCTTGATGCCCCAGTGCTCCTTGACGTCCTTCGTGTCCTCGCAGTCCTCGACATTGATAGAGATCTGTGACTGGAAGCCCAGCAGGTCACGGGAGGGCAGGGGGGGAGCTGCAAAGAGCCTGTCCTGTCTCTGGTGGGGTGGGCTGGGCACCTGCTGACCCACACGTGCTCTCCCAGGACGTCATCCCTGTCCTGCTCCAGCCGCCTGGCCGGCAGACGTGGGATGAGCGCCGTCGAGCGGAGGTTAACGGGCGCCTGACACCTCCTCTCACAGGGTTCTCCCCGAGCTGCCCCAGGGACAGCCCTGCCCTGGTCTCCCTCTCACCTCACAGCAGACGTGCTGCCACGCCGCCCATACAGCAACACCCACTGGTGAGCTGGGATTTATTAATAAAGCAGTTTATAGCATCTCTTAAGAAAGTGGTGGATTGCATTTAATTAAATGTCAACTTTTGCCTCCATGTAACTGCCTCCTGCACAGCCGACAACTGGAGGTACTGAAAACGGAGCCTGGCGCGCTCCCCTGCCCCTCATCCCAGTTAATTACTAATCACACTTCAGGGCACCGAGGACTTTCATCTTCCCGGACTGCCGAGGCTCAGCCAGCATCGCCCTTCCGCGGGGACGGGCAGTGCTGTGCCGGCACCGGGGGTGACACCCGGCACGAGGCTCTCGGTGGCCCAGCACCACCCGAGCGCCTGGCACTCACCTGCGCTCTGATGTCGTGGGGCTGCAGCGGGGGAGAAGGAAGGAAAAATAAAGTGTCAGCCTAGCAAACAGGCAGCCGTGCCGCGCCACGTCCCTCCCCGCTCCCAGGGACTCGGTGCCACGTGGCACTGTGCCGAGAAAATGGCCCCTCCTGCCCGCAGCCACGGGCATTCACACGGCCGCGGCTGGGAAGCCACCACACCACAGCCATAATGGAGACGCCGGGCTGCTAACGAAGCGAAGGCAGAGCTTCCCCTCCCCTCGCTCCTCCTCACCGCTGCTGCAACCAGGTCCGAGGGGCCTCATGGACCTGGCCAGCCTCATGGACCGCATCTCGGCAGCCCAGCGGTGATGCTCTGCTGGGACCACCAGCATACGCCACCGCCGTGCCCCTACCTCGGAGGTTGCAAACATGTGTGACTCTGTCCTGTAAATCCCTATGGGAATCTCCGCACTGGAGGAGCAAAGCTTCTGGAAGAGGCGGCCATACGTCCGGATCCACAGGTCATCTTCAGTGATCTTCATCTAAGCAGCAGAGGACAAACATCAACTGCCCTGCACCGTGCAGAGCCTGAGGAGCACCTCGGGGCTGCTCCTGAGCTTCATCCAGCTCAGCCATGTCAATCCCAAAAGCAAGATGGACTCCACAGAAAAGACCGGGGGCAATTTCTGATCCCAGCCATCCGAATGGGGACTTTGTTCCTTGGTGTCTCTTGGGCTTTTGGGCTCGTGGTAGTGCTGATGTTCCCCACTGGCCCAGGCTGCCCAGGGAGGCTGTGGAGTCTCCTTCTCTATTCAAGACCCGCCTGGACGCGGTGCTGTGCAGCCTGCTCTGGGTGACCCTGCTTCGGCAGGAGGGTTGGACTAGATGACCCACAGAGGTCCCTTCCAACCCCTGCCATTCTGTGATTATGTGATTCTGTGATTCTGTAATGACCTATGATGTTCTGCCTAATGTTGTCTCCCCACCTGTCCCCCAGAAGAAGAAAATCCTCCACCCCCACGTGCTGAGTGACAGATCCCACCCAATCCACAATGACATGGCCCGATGATTTCAACCCAAGGGGACTTGGCACCTACCGCACAGAGGTAGCCAGAGCCCGGCGTGGTGTCAAGACCCAGCAGCAACCGAGTGATGGTGATCATGTAGTCCTTCACGAACGACTGCAGGGAGACATTTGGGCAGGAAGCCGGAGAAAAGGTTTGCTCGGTTATTCACTGGGAGACACGAAGGGGCGGCCGCAGCTGCAAGGTGCATTACCCTGAGCCCGTCGGGCTCTCACCTGGTAGAGCAGCGTGTCCAGCATGCTGATGCTGAAGACCCTCCCGGCTGCAAAGGGCAGCCGGAACATGAAGGCCAGGTTGGAGCCGTTCTCTCGCTCTTTCTGGAAAAGGAAGGGGACACATGAGCACTCATAGGCAAACACTGTTGGCAGGGGCTTGTTCCTGTCCTTCCAGGGCATTTACCAAAAAAACCCCAAAAATGCAGCCTGCCCACGCATAGGTTGCAGAAAAACTAGAAAACTTGTGAAAATGGGAGGACACCAGCATCGCATTTCTGGTGGGTGTGCCAGGAGGGAACCAGGGCAGCATCCTTACACTGGGCAAAAGAGGGATTTTTCTCCACAGAAATGTGTGAGACACGGCTGGGTTTTTTTGACATGGGCTGGATGTGGCCCTTTCACTTGCCCCAGTGTCTGGTTCAGGGGTATTTTCTCCCTTGTCAGAAGATCTGTCTCCGCACAGTGACCCCACTGCATTAAACCCGACTCAGAGGGCCAGTGTGCCCAGCACCGCAGTGGGCAAAGCAGCACAAACTCCAGCCACCGAATAAATACATAAATGCGTAGAAGGAGGTAGCTAGTCCAGAAATCAGCTCCCCTTTTATTTCTCTGCTGCAGGGTATCTCGGGTAGATGCACACTAGCTATGGTAGCTGCAGCATGCAGAAGAGCACAGGACCTTGAGAAGCTCAGATGTAATCACTCTCAGCATCGACTTCCCAGGCCCCGCGTGCAGGGAAGACCTGCTCTTACCTTTTCTAGCTTGGAAAGGGCAAGAGAGTAACTGTCCTTTGCTCTGAACTGCATGAACCTCATGTTGGAGGGGTGGGTCAGCTCTGTGATAATGCTGAGGCTGGGGAAGAGCCTGCAATGGAAAGAGACCCGTTGTCCTGCAGCTCGCTCAGAAGTGAGAGCACTCCCTGCTTTCAAAGCCTGAGGAAGACCAAAACCATCCCTGTGCCTGTCTGTGGTCAGAACTGGCCAACTAGACGCTGTTTTCTAGAGCAAGCTCAACCACAGATGTGTCCCACTGCCCACAGCCACCACCACAGCCAGCAGCACCCTTCCTGGTCTTGTCTCCAGCAAAGTTAGGTGGCTGTGAGGGAGCCAGGGCAGCGGTCACCCCTCACCTGAACATGGTCTGGACGTTGACAATCGTCTTTGCATCTGCCATGTAGTCCTCCTCGGCACTCATTGTGCTCTCCTTGTCCACCACCACCAGGTTGTCGGCATAGATGATGCCGCACTGCAGCAAGCTGTCCAAGCTGGGCAGTTCCCAAAGAGAAGAGCGCAGGGTCAGCCCTTGGAAACGACACAGGGAAGCAGCACGCTGCGACGCTACAGCAAGCCCAGGTTGCTCCCAACCACCAGCTCTTCACCTGCTCCCATCTACCGATGGGGGTTTGACAACCCGGGAAGCCAAAGGTGGGCTCAGCTCTATTGTACCAACCCTGGGGCTCTTATGGGATGACCCAAAAGTATGGGCTGGGGTAAATGCAACACGTTCAGGCATCAGTGTGAGTAACAACAGCCTCACGCGGGAACACCTACTTGTCGATCGTGCCCTCCATGTAGTAAACCATGGGGAAACAACAGATGGCTTCCAGAAAGTGGTGCTCAGGTCTGGAGGAAGAGCAACAGAGAGCAAGGTGGTTCAGCAAGTCCGTGGGGCAAAGACAGACAAAACCCACACAGGAGTCCCCAGGGTCAACATCAGCCAAGGTACCCAGCAGTGGCACTGCCATCCCCCCACACTCCCACCCCCACGGTATGAGATGCCCAGGAAAACACAGGGGAGGGCTCGGTGAGATGGAAAACATCCGTGGAAAAGTACTTGCTTGTTGTCCAGCAGCAACACAATTGGGTTCAACTCTTTGCGGGACCGATAGTACGCACGAAGCGGGACAATGAAGTTGTACAGGCCGTTCCCAGCCGTCTCCGCCGAAACGATGATCAGTTTGTTCTTAAAACCGTAGGCTTTGGCATCTTCAAAGCTGTTGTGCTTGCAGCCCTGCGCGGCGGAAGGCAGCGCAGGGACTCAGCGCGGGGCTCTCGGCCGCCCACCCACCACGCATGGAGCCAACCCCCTGCATCCCCATCATACCTTGTCCAGCCTCAGGCAGCAGAAAGGGGCTTTTTCGGGTAAAAGGTGGCACAGAGTTGGGGAGCTCCCAATGTAGGGGGAGTTTGGCGGGTAGCCCTTCACGTACCTGCAGCAGAGAGAACGTCCAGCAGTGTGAGGACACGGGGAGAGCTTCCCACACATGCAACACTCAGACGCTGGAAAAACGTTTAAAAGCAGCAGGCCCGGGGCTCAAGCACATCACTGACTTTGTAAAACTCTCCCACAGCAGCTGGAAATTTTACAAAATACACGTATTTAGGAATCTCTTTTGCTAGGCAAAGGGTCATGAGATTGTAAATATGCAGTGTTCCCAGCACGGGTGGAGAAGGCAGCAGATAGGACCATCGAGTGCCGTTGGGAGACAGGGTAAAGAGCTCCAGGAGAGGGGGGCAATGCCGGGCCATATAAAGAAGCCAAAAAAAAAAAAAAAAAAAAATCACTGTCCATTTTTGGAGTTCATTTTCATCAACAGATTTTTTTTTTTTTTTTAAAATTGCCATTTGTGCTTTTGATAGAACCAGAAACAGGAATTTCATTTAAAGAGCAGCTAAAAGCGGACACGAATTAGAAGCCAGTTGGTGAGTTTGCAGAGACTTGGTAGATTCCCCACATCACTGTGACAGCATCCAAACTGGTAACCAGTAAAGCAAGTGCTTATCTGGCGGTCATAAACTAACAGTTTAAAGCTGGAGTAAGTATTTATGCCGTATTTTTTATTTATATGCAATGGAGAACAGGATCCTCTTCACGTCGGTGAGTGAAGGGAGGCAAGAGGACTGATGGAACAACCTGCCCAGTCCCAGCAGTGTCTGCCTTGGGACAACTTCACCGATAGTTGAACTATTGGTGAAGTTGCCCCAAGAAGTAGAATTTCACTTCTTCCCTCTGAGGGTGACGGAGCCCTGGCCCAGGCTGCCCAGGGAGGTTGTGGAGTCTCCTTCTCTGGAGATATTCAAGACCCGCCTGGACAAGGTCCTCTACAGCCTACTGTAGGTGACCCTGCTTCGGCAGGGGGTTGGACTGGGTGACCCACAGAGGTCCCTTCCAACCCCTACCATTCTGTGATTCTATGATACCCAGAGGAGACTTCTCCAAAGCAGCCCAAATGGCCAAGCAGCAACTGCCCGTGCTGCAGACACTTGTGTGCTCGTGCAACAGCCGTGAGAGGCTCAGTCTGAGCATCCCTCATGCACCACTGAACGCCCGTCGTTCACAATGGTCCCCGTCTCTCTGAAACCAGGGATGGCTCAACCGAGGGCGGGCGACTCACTCCACAACTGCTGACCCCTCCTCATCCGACTGCGTCATCTCGTCTTCCGACTGGTCACTGAGCAGGTCACAGGGCAGCAGGGACGAGGTGTCGGCCAGCTCCAGGACGGGCGCGATGCTGGGCCGGCGGTTGCCCGAGCCGTTCTCTGCCGGCAGTGCCAGCTTGCTGCTGTTAGCGGGGCGGCACTCCGTGTTTTGCAGGTCCATGGCTACTGTACCTGGACACGGCGGGGAAGGAAGCACAGCAAACACGCTATAAGGAGGTGAAGAGAGCTGCATCGGTGAAGCATCATGGAGAAGCATCATGCCCAGGTGGTCCTGCACAGGGATGAGGTGGAGCCTGCGGGACCATGCATTGTGCCTGTTAAATACAACCTGGATGGAGCTAACCCGGGCGTGGGCACGGGGAGTGCTGGCACAGCACCCACCAGCGAGCTCTGCCTGGGCATTGCTGTGTGGAGCATCTCCTCGGGGGCACAGCTCAGGTGCTCCTGTGGCAGGGGCAGGCTGCTGGCCCTGGGGAGCATCACCCTCCCCATCCCCGACCCGTGGTGGATGGGGCCAGACTCTTTCCAGCAGTGCCCAGCGACAGGACAAGGGGCAACGGGCACAAACTGAAGCAGAGGAAGTTCCAGCTGAACAGGAGGAAGAACTTCTTCCCTCTGAGGGTGACGGAGCCCTGGAACAGGCTGCCCAGGGAGGCTGTGGAGTCTCCTTCTCTGGAGATATTCAAGACCCACCTGGATGCGGTGCTGTGCAGCCTGCTCTGGGTGACCCTGCTTGGGCAGGGGGTTGGGCTGGGTGACCCCCAGAGGGCCCTGCCAACCCCTGCCATGCTGGGATTCTGTGGTCACCTCCTGCCGAAGCTCTCACCTGAGTCTTGGCCAAACAGTGATTTTTAGATGGTCAGGAAAGCGGGGAGCCTCCCAGCAAGCAAAGCGCAGGCGCTGGGCTCGTCGGGTACTGCTGCCCCGCTCGCACTCACACGATTCCTCTCCCCCTCACTACTTTTTGCCAAAGGTCCCTCTGCGAATGAGCCATGGAATGAGAACACTGATAAACGCCGTTCAGCAAAGCACTTTGCAGCTTGCTGGAGGATAATCTATGCAAATTGCTGCTCATGAGTACAAAAGCATAAATTGTTTTCCTGAAATACAATCTGCTCATGTAGCGCAGCCTCTCCGGGCAGCCCCAAAACTCGCTCTCCCCAGACACAAGCTGGAAGCAATGACTCACGGTATTTTTTATTTGCGAAAATGCACCACGCGCTGCAGAGCAAACTACGCCCTTTGCTGGGCTGTGAATAATCAACGCGATTTAGGATGTGGCCAATGGCATTTATGCTTCCAACCAGGGCTTGGAGGATTTATGCAAATACCGTTAATAATGGACATCACGAGCTTTAATAATGATCTTTCAGCTTGCTGAGAGCACCCAGGGTGCAAGGAGCAGTGTGTATTTTACTGGTGAGGTGACTGGGACAGTGGATGGAAAGGGATTTTTCAGTGGCTGCCCCCCGCCCCGCTGAGGCCCCCCCGACTCACCCATGCTGGCGATGATGCTGTGCACAGGCAGGCGGGACGGGCCGTCGTAGGTGCCTCTCCCCGCAAAGCCCTTCTTCTTCTGCTTCTCCTCCTGCTTGAAGATGAAGGCAGAGTTCTCTTCCTTGGTGATGTTGATGTAGAAGCAGGTGTCGGACGCTGCCATGATGTGCCGTGGGCCAGGGTTCAGCAGGATGCTCTTGTTCTCCTCCCTCCGGATGCCGATCAGGCAGACGCCGTACCTGTGCCGGGAGCATGATGTGGGCATTCACAGCTGGAGGAAAACCCCTTTGGAGCTTTGTCCCTGCCCAAACGTCCTCGCAGCACGCTCCAGTCCCAGCCCCGACCCTCCAGAGATGCAGATGGGCGGATACACCCTGCCCACCCCTGCCCGTCACCCCCCTGCCCTCACTTCTTGTGCGCATGGAAGGCGGCGTAGGTGAAGCTCTTCCCCTCATACTCCATGAAGAACTTGCTGTCGCCCATCCGGATGTGGTAGACCTCGTTGCCCGAGCAGCGCCCGTACATCCGCTGCCACTGCTCCGGGGACTCCTGGCCCTCCCTGCAACGACAGGAGCAGCGTGCCGGGATGGACTCCCTGGTGCTGGGATAGGACCTCCCACTGTGCCAGGCTGGGACCCCCTCGTGGTGCCGGGACAGGACCCCCTGGTGCCGGCACAGACCCCAGCACACCAGCCAGCTCCCAGGGCAGAGCCGCACGGCTGCCAATAACGGCTGAAGCTGCCATTTAGACCAACAGTGGTGAGATTACAGCCACGTGGCTCCACAAGCTGTCAGCATTGGCAGGCTGAGGACAAGCCCCTTCTCATTTCTGATTTTAAGTGCCTTTCAACCTAACGAGGACTCCCGGGGGCGCGCAGAAGCAGGGTTCAGAGCCCAGGGTTGCAAACAGCTCTAAGCATGGGGCAAGAGTCATCGGGCAATGATATTTCGTAACTGTTTTGATGTTGCATTACCCAAAATTCAGATATTTCTGGCTGGCCAAGGCACACAGGACCCACACCACCGCTTTACCAGGCTGGCAGAGCTCCTGCCAGCTGTGCTGTATAGAAACCTGCCAAACAGTCTGCAGCGTCCGGGTTTGCAGGGGCTGTGAATTCACCTTCCTGCCAGCGGGACCATGCCAGTAGAAAGAGGACAATTTCATTCCCAGTCTCTGGAAAGGTGCTGTTGGTCAGCCCTCTACAACATTGGCTTTTGCTTCTGACCTGGCTGGGGGTCCCAGGTCCCACTGTGCTCCCCCAGACCCCCGCTCTCTCCCCCCTGGGCACAGAGCCCCTGGCTCTGCTGTCCCTCCATGCCCAGGCTGGGGCAGCGGCCGGGCAGGGCAGGCAGGACTCACTGGCCGCGGGAGGTGTGCACCAGCAGCGTGATGAGGGTGGAGGTGGCAGGGCAGACGCAGTTCAGTGCCAGCATGGCGTATTTGCACTCCTCTTCGCAGACGACGTGATCTGAAAGGCAGAGGGGATCGTCATGGTGGGGAGGGAGACGGAGGGGTTCTTTGGCCAGCAATGCTCGGGGACGCGGTAACTTTGGGGTGGTGGTGTTGGAGGCTGGGTGCTTCCTCCTCCTGCCAGTCCAGGAGGGCTTTCAGCCGATCAACAGCCCATAGGGAACACCACGAATAGGATCAACGCAGACAGGAAAACAGGGATGCAGGCTGGAAACCAGCCAGGTGGACACCAGCCCACCAAGGCCACCACCGCCGTGTCCACAGGGATGCACAGCCAAGCACACATGGGACTGGTGTGCCCACACACAGCCCATCCCGGCGGACCCCGGAGCCAGTTCTTCCCCAGCCCCAGGCACGTCGCTGCAGGCTTTAGTGTACATCGTGATATAGGGACTGACAGCCCTAAAATATCTTCCAGCAGTCAGGAGGAGTCTCAGCACCAGGTCACGGACCCCTCCAAGATGGAAACACTGATGGAAACAGCCCAGACCAGCAAAGTGAAGAGTGCTGCCCGCTGCCGCGCAGCCCCTCCAACTCACCGGCAAACTTGACGTGAAACTTGTTTTCAGGCTTTAAGATCTGAACGTAGAGTGGACAGTTCGGAGCAAAATCTTTCACAGCCCAGGCTCTCAGGATGGTCTGGTGGTCCTAGCCGAGGAGAAGAGCAAGAGCTACTTGGCTGGTGGCTTATTTTCCCCAACGCTTCTACACCCGGGATGAATTGCAAAGCACCCGGCCACCTGGGAGACGCAGAGCAAGGGCTCCTCCAACACCCGCTACTAACGGGGGATACCTGCCCTCTCCCGCTCCCCAAAACCCAGCACTGAGGGGGAACTGGGACAGCAGAAGGGAGGTGAGCCCGCAGGGTCTCCTCCAGCGGCGTGCTGCTGCATATCCCCGTGCCATCCCTGCGTTTCTCCACGGTCACTGCCTGCCCGCGGGGACCCTTCAGCAGCTTTGCTACGAGCAGGACTTCCAAGCGCCAAAGGAGGGCAGGGCCAGGCAGTGCCTCGGCAGCAGCGAGGGACCGTGGTACCCCTTGCTCTGCACATTAGCACCTGCAGAACAGACCCCTCCGGCAGGGCCGCACAGGCTCAGGACAGCACGGGCAGGCAGGACCCACCACCACGGCACAGGCAGCATCGCTGGCACCAGCCGGCAGCGTGAGCTGTCACCGCTGCCACCCCCTCCCTCTCCCAGGGCTCCAAAACAAAGATCATCCCAGCAAAGTCCCTACCCGGGTTGGGATAAGATTGCATTAGGCACGGAGGTTTTGGGGTGAGCTGCCCAAGGGAGCGCAGGGTGCAGAGCCTGTGCGGTGCCCAGGGGACAGGGCTCAGCACTCAACCCCACGCTCTCGCCCTCGCTACCCTCCTGCACGGCCCTGTGCCGGGCAGAGGTGAGATGCAGTGATCACCCAGGTCCCTTCCAGCCTGAGAAATTAATAACCTCCGACCGTGCCATCCCCCAGGCCTGGCTTACCGCTGCGGTGCGGTCCACCTCATTTCGGCTGCTGAGGATGAAGCAGGCTTCTCCGTTGTCCATCCTGCAAATGGAGAGCAGTGACCCCATGAATTGCATGGGCCAGCAAAGCCAGGCATCTGCCTGTACCAGTCAGGGTGCTGCCAGCCCCCTCTGAGACCCCAGTGCAGGCACGCAGGGACACCCATCATCATGCATCTGGGCTGACATTGCCGGGGACCCCGCTCTGCAGCTCCAAAGTCCATGGGCAGCTTGGCAGCGCAGTAGAACCAGCCTTGCTGTGCGTTTGTGGTGCATCCCTCCACTCACTTGGCTCTCATGAGGTCCTGGTCCTTCAGCGCAGAGCCCTGGAGGTAGATCACTCGCTGTGACCACAGTGGGATCTGCAGGACTCGTCGCACCTGGATGTCCATCTCTGTCGGGCAAAGTATCACCACGTAGTAATCCTGAAAGAGAGCGGCTGGCGTGGGTCTGCAGGCTGGCATTCCCGCACATGCCTGCCGCAGCGAGCCAGGACACAGGGTTTTGCTGCCTGAGCAAACAGCTCCTTTGGGGATATTGATATTTGCTCCCGAAGTATAACACTCCCTGCCTCTGCTCTAGGGTCTTGGGAAACATGTAAGCATCGTCACCACCCCATTCTGCATAACAAAGCCAGGCAGATCTGACCACGGAACTAGGAAAGAGCTGCATGCCCACAGCCAAGCGGAGCCTCTTGCAGTTGCTGTAATGAGCAGGCTTTGAAAGCTTCAATGTATGGAACCAAGGCTGGGCGATGGTAATGAAGTGTATGTGAGTGCTGGAACGAAATGCAAATCCAAAACACTTCTGTGATGCTTATGCCCTGGGGAGCAGGAAAGGTGCAGTGATTTGCAAGATCATTTATAATGTGGGGATACGCCAGTAAGAGCTGGGTAAATCCCACTGAGGTTTAGCAACCACATGTTCTGTTTCTGTCTGAGATCTTTCACTCAGCAAATACATCCTCACATTTAGAAAAGTCCCTCTGGTCCCTCCCCATGTGCTTACACAGTGCTCTAACAGGCCTGGCCAGCACACGGGGTAGACCAGGCAGAGAGAGCCCCACCACTGAGATGGCGAAGGGAGGTGGCCCTGGGGTACCACTTGCCACCTCTCCTTGGCCAGCCCAGCACACACTTTCCGGTGCTGTACTGGATGGTTTCTACCTTATTCTTTGCCACATCCACTGTGCTGGGTAGGGCACTCACCACCAGCAGCGACCCAGCCATGCCCAGCAAGGCTGAGAGCCTGGCAAGGGCAAGTGTTGACCAAGCACATGACAACATGCCTGGTCCTCACCTGCAGGCGCGGGTGGGCATAAAACTCGTTGAGGAAGTCCATGAGGAGATCAATCTTGAGGGAGCTGACACAAAGGACAACATGTTTCTCCGTCTGGGCACGGTGACGGCTGTAATTGCCTCCTGACTTCTGTCGCTCCATCC